>NW_027467713.1:3387166-3392166 GCF_046742065.1 Oratosquilla oratoria
TGGCCGCAGGAGAACCTCCCGGGGTCAAACAGAACCTCCCGGGGACCAAGAGAACTTCTCGGGTCAAAGCAAACCTCCCGAGACCCAAGGTAACTTCCCGGGGTCCAAGAGAACCGTCCGGGGTCCAAGAGAACCGTCCGGGGTCCAAGAGAACCTTTCGGGGTCCAAGAGAAGCTCGTGTAGGTCCAAGATAATCTTCCGAGGTCCAAGGTAATCTTTCGGGGTCGGGGTTCAACAGAACCTTCCAGGGTCCAAGAGAACCCCCCGGGGTTTATGAGAACCTTCCGAAGACTAAGAGAACCTTCCGGGGACAAAGAGAACCTTCCGGGAACCAAGAGAACCTCAGGGAACCAAGAGAACCTCCCGGGGTCCAAGAGAACCACCCGGGGTCCAAGAGAACCAACCGGGGTCTAATAGAACCACTCGGGGTCCAAGAGAACCACCCGGGGTCTAAGAGAACTTTCCGGGGTCCAAGAGAACCACCCGAAATGAAATAGAAGTTCCCAGGGGTCTAAGAGAACCACCCAGGTTCAGAGATAATCTTCCGGGGACCAAGAGTACCTCCCAGGGTCCAAGAGAACCTCCCGGGGTCCAAGAGAACATTTCTGGCCCTAAGAGAACTTCCTTGGTCCCCAAGAGAACCTCCCTAGTTCCAGCAGGACCTCCCTGGTCTTAGGAGAATCTCCCGGGACAAAGAGAACCTTCCAGATTCAAAAGAACCTCCCAGGCCCAAGAGAATGCCCCTTTCCTTTGCAAAAAAAAAAAAAAAAAAGTAGGTGAAAGAGGAAGAAGTGGAAGTGCAAGAGTAGGAAGAAGAGGTGAAAGAGGAGGAAGAAGAGGTGAAAGAGGAGGAAGAGGAAGTGCGAGGGGAGTTAGATGAGGTGAAAGAGGGGGAAGAGGAGGAGGAGAGGAGGAAGAGGTGAAAGAAGACGTGGAAGAGGAGAAAGAGGAGGTAGAAGGAGGAGGAAGAGGGAGGAGATGAAAGAACAGGTGGAAGAGGAGGTGTAAGAGGAGGATGAGGAGGAAGAGAAGATGGTAGAGGAATAGGAAGAGGAGGTGAAAGGAGGGAAGAGAAGGTGGAAGAGAAGATGAAAGAGGAGATGAAAGAGGGGGAAGAGGAGGTGCAAGAGGAGTATGAGGAGGTGCAAGAGGAGTAAGAGGAGGGGAAAGATGGAGGAGAAGAGGAGGAGGTAGAAAATGAGGAAGAGGAGGAGGTAGAAGAGGAGGAGGTGGAAGAGGAGGAGGAAGGAGGTGAAAGAAGAGGTGGAAGAGTTCCTATAAAGGCCCCATCTCGAGACCTCCACCGGAGGAGCGCCCGCACGCCCACAGGGGAAGGGGTGGGGGGACGATCTCTCGCGCGATAAGTCGCCCAATCGCCCATGGGCGCTGAGATCCAAACTTTCGCCCTTTCCCTCTCGGGTTGATCGCCCCCCTCCCCCCCCCTCCCCCCCCCCTCTCTCCCCCCTTCTTTGCCTCCGGAGGTGGGGAGGGAGAGGAGGGGAGCTATCCCCCGAAGATGAATAAAACAGTCTGGCGAACAAAACATATATATATATATAAACGAAAAGTAGGTAAAAGAGGAGGAAGAGGATGTGCAAGAGGAGTAGGAGGAGGTGAAAGAGGGAGAAGAGGAGGTGAAAGAGGAGGAGGAAGTGCGAGAGGAGTGAGATGAGGTGAAAGAGGGGGAAGAGGAGGAGGAGAGGAGGAAGAGGTGGAGGAAGACGTGGAAGAAGAGGAAGAGGAGGTAGAAGGAGGAGGAAGAGGAAGGAGGTGAAAGAAGAGGTGGAAGAGGAGGTGTAAGAGGAAGACGAGGAGGAAGACAAGATGGTAGAGGAATAGGAAGAGGAGGTGAAAGGAGGGAAGAGAAGGTGGAAGAGATGGTGAAAGAGGAGGTGAAAGAGGAGGAAGAGGAAGTGCAAGAGGAGTAAGAGGAGGTGCAAGAGGAGTAAGAGGAGATGAAAGATGGAGAAGAGGAGGAGGTAGAAAATGAGGAAGAGGAGGAGGTAGAAGAGAAGGAGGTGGAAGAGGAGGAGGAAGGAGGTGAAAGAAGAGGTGGAAGAGTACCCATAAAGGCCCCATCTCGAGACCTCCACCGGGGGAGCGCCCGCACGCCCACAGAATCAACACAGCGCTCGTAGAGGTCGGACGTCTCTTCAACCAGCTCTCTCAACAAGCTCCAAGTATCATCGCCGGCCGGTGGTGGCTGGGAGATATATCTCCTAGCTGCTGCCGGTCTGGCATGGCCGACCTCTACGTTGACGTCGGCAGGCGGGTTTACACCAAGACAAATACACACACAAATACACACACACATTTCCCAAGTCACGTAAATCTCTGTTTTCAGAGTAGTGCTTGGAAGAAAAGAGGCACACGCACACTTTCTCGCTAGCAAAGCAGAGGCCCAAACCGTCTCTCTCAGTACGCCCAATCTGACCGCAGGCTGGTTAACGGAGAGACTTGGGACACCTTTCTGTCCGACCGGCCCGCAACCAAACGCTGGCCTCTCGCTGACGCTGGTGTGCGAGTTTACACTTCTGACATTTACACACAATTCCCAATCGCGTAATTCTCTGTTTTCAGAGTTGTGATTGGAAGGAAAGAGACCTTACAACACCCGCCCGTCTGCCCCTCCCTCGCACCGCCACTGAATCGACTCTTCCGAAATCCAAACCCAGCCTGGGGATAAACAGGCAACGCTCGCCCCACCTGTCGCTCATCAGGAACGCGCTCGCCAGCGGTGGCGGCGAGGAGTTATCTCCTTGCCGCTCCCGTTCTGGTCACTGATCTCTTCGTTGACGTCGGCAGGCGGGTGTACACCGCCCGTCTGCCCCCCCTCGCACCGCCACTGGATAAGCTCTAAAAGGACTTCAAACCCAAAACCTGGGGATAATCAGGGTACGCTCGCCCCACCTGTGTCTTATCAGGACCGCCCTCTACACGCGGGAAGTGAAATCAACTCACTTCTCGTAAGATACACACATACACCTCTCACGAACAGAGCCACAAATCACGCACAAACATCTACACTTACTTTTTCTTCGACTAAAATTCGCTTCCTTTCTAACTTTCTCTTCTACTACATCTTCTCATTTCAGTTTACCTCCCACTAAAGATTTTTCCGTTTTTCCACCTTTCTCTACTACTACGCCTCCTACCATTTTCTAAACTTTCGTTGGTGATCCTAGCCCCGTTGCTAATCCTAACCTCGGCGTCAAGCGCTGCCCTCCAAGCTCCCGGTCCAGTTCTCCTAAGCCACGACAACAAATAAGCCCCTAATCGCTCGCAATTCGCCCGGTGGCAATAGCCCTCTTTTATACACTACTATCTTTTCATTTTCTAACAGACATTCTTCCCCTCCCACAAAACCCGATCCCGCGCAAGCGAGGTGGTCTTTTCTTGGAATCCAGAATCCAGGAGGTGAAAGAAGAGGTGGAAGAGTACCCATAAAGGCCCCATCTCGAGACCTCCACCGGGGGAGCGCCCGCACGCCCACAGGGGAAGGGGTGGGGGTGGGGGGGACGATCTCTCGCGCGATGAGTCGCCCAATCAACCGTGGGCGCTGAGATCCAAACTTTCGCCCTTTTCCTCTCGGGTTGATCGCGCCCCTCCCCCCCTCTCTCGCCCCTTCTTTGCCTCCGGAGGTGGGGAGGGAGAGGAAGGGGGCTATCCCCCGAAGATGAATAAGACAGTCTGGCGAACAAAAAATAAATAAATAGATAGAAAAAAATGAAATGAAATAAAATAAATAAATAAATGAAAAAATATATAAAAATAGTAATAATAAAACAAAGTAAAAATAAAATAATAGTAATAATAAAAATAAGTAAAATAAACAAACGAAAAATAATAAATACAAATAAAAAGGAAGTGAAAACAGTATTGGGTTTGATTTAAGAGTCACAAACCATTCCTTTTATTCACATAATTGATTGTTCCATGTACTTTGTCAACTGTTGCTAATTTTGTCATTTAGTAAATACGTATAAAATCCTTGCTAAATTAATTCAACATTCGCCTTATTTTACTTCCTAACGTTGTCTGGAACCGGTTATCAAATATCGTTATGACAAATTCAAATATGATCTGTTAGATACGACATTCAATTCTAAATGTTACAAAAAATAAATCAATACAATAATAGACAAATAAAATGAAATAAATCAAATACCTCTCTCCAACTCAGTGTGTGTGCGTGCGCGTGTGTATGTGTATATAAGAACATCAGAATTAAGGAGACTGCAAGAGACCATAAGGCCTACACTAGGCAGTTCCAAATCCCCTACCACCTGTCATCTCCATCCATAAAGTTATCCAATTCTTGCCTATTTCCTTCTTAAGTCTAAATTTGTCCAATCTAGATCCATTACTGCGAGTCCTGCCTTGTTGTCTTAATATGATGACCTTGTCTGGATCCCCCTAGTTAAAACCCTTGAGCCACTTGAACACCTCTATTAGATCACCCCGCACTCTGCGTCTTTCCAGAGAGTGTAAGTCAAGGTACCTAAGCCTCTCTTCGTAAGGTAAATTTCCGAGCCCATGTATCATTTTGGTCATTATCCTCTGTATAGATTCTACCGAATTAACATCCATTCTATAAGACAGAGACCAAAACTGTGTATTCTCATGTATGGATTTAAGATTACACAAACGCAACTAGAGTTAGTGGGCAAATGTTTTATTTTTTCACCTTTCATATACTACAGAAAATATCGAGGAAAAAAAATTATAACATGCATCTAGTATTTCTGTGTACGCGTTAAAAACATTATAAACACAAATTTTCAAGTTCGTAAAATATATAGATATTTATATTAGCAAAATAAAATGCATTATATACAGAACAAGTCCAGAACAGCAAAACAGTCGGTTGCTGTAGGACTGGGAGATTTTTTTTTTTTTTTTTTTTTTTTTTAAGACCGGGGTATTCTCTTGGGTCTGGGAAGTTCTCTTGGATCTGGAAGGTTCTCCCTGTCCCGAGATGTCCTCTTAAGACCAGGGGG
>NW_027467713.1:3399666-3404666 GCF_046742065.1 Oratosquilla oratoria
CCAAACACTTTCCAACCAATTATAATGCGTCTTTTTATTTCATTATCATGATCTTTCGTCACTTTCACCATCTGGCCTAAATAATTATACTCTTCAACTTCCTCAAGACTCTCATCATCAATTACAATCTCTTTACTTTGAACTTTCGTGTTGAACATTACTTTTGTTTTACTTTTATTAATTTTTAAACCCACTTTGACACTTTCCTTGTTTAGATCACTCAGCATATCTTGCAAGTCTTCTGCTCTTTCTGAAATAAGAATAATGTCATCCGCAAATCTTAGGTGGCTCAAATATTCGCCATTAATCTTTAAACCTTTCTTTTCCCGACTCAATCTTCTAAAAATCTCTTCCAAGCAAGCTGTAAATAGTTTAGGTGAAATTGTATCGCCTTGCCGTACTCCTTTCTCGATCTTTATCTTTTCCGTATCGTTATGTAGTCGAACTATAGCGGTACCTTTCGCATAAATCTTTTCTAAAACTTTTACGATCTGTTCGTTTGTACCCTGCTTGCGTTTAGTACTGCTATTTGTTCCACCGAGTCAAAGGCCTTCTCGTAATCTACAAAAGCTAAACAAAGAGGTATATTGTATTCTGTCGTTTTCTCGATTAGTTGATTCATCGCCTGCAAATGGTCTAGAGTCGAATATCCGCTTCTAAAGCCTGCCTGTTCTCTCGATTGGTTTCCATCTAAAACTTGACTTAGTCTATTTGTAAGGATCTTGGAGAATACTTTATATACATTTGATAGCAAGCTAATCGATCGATAGTTACTAAGATCCTTCTGGTCTCCTTTCTTATGAAGCAAAATCACTATAGCATTGCACCACGCATCAGGAACGCTTTCTTGACGTAAGCACTGGGTGTAGAACTCAGGTAATTTAATATGAACTAATTTCCCTGCGTCTTTCAACAGATCTATCGATATACCATCTTCCCCCGGTGCTTTTCCTCGTTTCATAGTTTTTAGAGCAAATTCTACTTCTTCATTTGTAATTTCTGGTACACTACTAACGTCTACACATCAATTTACTGATTCAACTACGGTGTTCGACGAGTAAAGCTTTTGGTAAAATTCTTCTACTCTTTTTACCATTTTGTCTCTACATTTAATTATTTCTCCATTTATCTTTCAAACATATCATTTGTTATCTTCCTAAAGAATGTTTGCGCTCGGTCACTTTAATACTTTTACCCTTCCGAATAGTTTCCTCTATTTCATCCATGTTTCTCTTTCTTTTCTCTAATCTTTGCCTTGTGTTGATAAGCTTGTTTAGTTCTATTCTTTCTATTTCGTCTCTTCTGCTTTTAATCTGCATGGCCCTTCTTCTGTTAATTAGGTCATTTGTAGCTTGGGAGTATTTGTTTTCTCTAGTGTTTTTTGTACTTCCTACTTTCTCTGCCGATTCTCTAATGATATTCACTAAATTCAAATTAATACCTTCCACGGTGTCCTCATTAGTTCTTAGAGCTTCGAATCTATTTCTAATTTCTAACTGAAATTTTTTCTTATGATCCTTAACCTTTGCAAGGCTTATTTTCTTTCTTAAAGTTAGTTTATTTCTCTCTGCTCTGAAATTAAATTTAGCTGTGCAACCTACCATTCTATGGTCACTACCTATGTTGACTTTATTTATCACCGTAACATTGTCAACGCTTTTGCTCTCATCTCCTAATATGTAGTCTATTTCGTTCTTTGTTGTTTCATTTTGACTTCTCCACGTCCATTTACGACCTACACGCTTTTGGAAGAAAGTGTTTATTATCCCCATGTTGTAATTCTCTGCAAAATTTACTAACATCTCGCCTCTGTCATTTCTTTCACCTACTCCAAACTTACCAAAGCACGTCTCATCGCCCATCTTCTTCCCTACTTTAGCATTGAAGTCGCCTATCACAAACGTGTACTTACTTTTTTCTCAATCCATTACCTGACTTAAATCATCATAGAAGGACACAATTTCCTCGTCTGAACTCTGTGAAGTTGGTGCATAAACCTGAACTATTTTTAGAGTGTACATTTCCGAGAGTCGACACCTTGACGTGGTGGATAGGCTTGAGTATCTTAATGACTACAAAAACTATGTCGAAAGAGAGACAATCTCTGCATGGATCACCCATATCGAACAGGTTTTGTAAGAAAGATCAGACAAAGAACAGCTCACACGCACAGTCGCAGGACCCACTGCAAACTGGCACGTCCCTGATGGCGAACAGGGAAACTCCTCATAGATATATGGGGAACCGTCATTATGACGACGTGGACCATTGGGCACCCTATGGATATAGGGCTTCACCAAATATAATGAATAAGGTGACACCAGAGAAATATCTCACCAGAAACCAGTTGGCACGGAGGTGAGATTACTGCCAACCCCCTTCATAGCCAATATGAACAGCACAACCCAAACAAAACCAGGCGTTCCTGTTGGATCATCGTCCCCTAAAGGTCCAACCGCATGTGCCACCGAATGTGATTAAGCACTGCCCAAGCAGATCCAAGTCTTAGACATTAAACAAAATGAAGAAAATGAAGATCTATACTTACAACATATGAAGTCTCTCAGAAGACCACAGGCTGGAGAGTTTAGTGGAAGAACTAGACAACATCAAGTGGGATATCATAGGGCTGAGCGAAGTCCGAAGAGCGGAAGAAAAGCTGATACAATTACAAGATGGCCACCACCTGTTCTACTATAGAGGTAAGGACAAAGAAAGATCTAGTGGAGTAGGATTCTTGATCAACCGAGAGGTTGCTGGTAACGTTGTCAAATTCAGTAGTTTGTCAGACAGGGTAGCTTGGATTGTGATTAGGCTGTGTAAAAGGTATATATATATATATATATATATATATATATATATATATATATATATATATTATATATATATATATATATATATATATAGATACATATATATATATATATATCATAAAAATACATATATATATATATATATATTATAAGCAAATATATATAATATATATAAATACATATATGTATATATATAAATATATATATATATATGTATATATATATATATATATAATATAAATATATATGAATACATATATATATATATATATATATATATATATATATATATATATGGAAGAGGTGAAAAAAGAGGTGGAAGAGTACCTATAAAAGCTCCATTTCAAAACCTCCACCGGGGGAGCCCACTCCCCGTCTCGCCCCTTCTTCGCCTTATGAGGGGGAGGAGAAGGAGTTATCCCCCGAAGATGTAAAAAAAAGTGAAAACTTTATTGGGATTGATTTTAAGAGTCACAAATCATTCATTTTATTCACATAATTGATTGTTCCATGAACTTTATTAATTGTTGGTAATTTTTTGTCATGTAGGAAATACATATATCCTTGCTAAATTAATTCAATATTCGCCTTATTTTACTTCCTAACCTTATCTGGAACCGGTTATCAAATATCATTATGACAAATTCAAATATTATTTGTTAGAATACGAGTAACGAGATTCAATTCTTAATGTTACATAAAATGAATTAATACAATAAGTAATAGACAAATAAAATAAAATAAAATAAATCAAATTCTACACAAATGAATTGGTTCCACAGTCATTTTCAAACACATTATGCGAAAACAAATTATCAAAAATAAAATCATGTTATCAGATAATCTTACAATAGAATACCTCTTTCCAACTCCAGTGTGCGTGTGTATGTGTGTATAAGAAAATAAGAATTAAGGAGACTGCAAGAGACCATAAGGCCTACACTAGGCAGTTCCATGTCCCCTACCACCTGTCATCCCCATCCATAAAGTTATCCAATTCTTGCCTATTTCCTTCTTAAATCTAAATTTGTCCAATCTAGATCCATTACTACGAGTCCTGCCTTGTTGTCTTAATATGATGACCTTGTCTGGATCCCCCTAGTTAAAACCCTTGATCCACTTGAACACCTCTATTAGATAACCCTACACTCTACGTCTTTCTAGAGAGTGTAAGTTAAGGTGCCTAAGCCTCTCTTCGTAAGGTTAATTTCTTAACCCATATAACATTTTGGTCATTCTTCTCTGTACCGATTCTAGCGAATTAACATCCATTTTATAAGAGAGAGACTAATACTGTGTATTCTTGTGTATGGATTTAAGTTTACACAAACGCAATTGGAGTTAGTGAGCAAATTTTTTTTTCAATAAATATATACTGCAGAAAATACCGAGTAAAATAAAAATAAAAATTATAACATATATCTAGCACTTTTGTGTACGCGTTGAAAACATTATAAACACAAAATAAAACTTCAAGTGCGTAAATATATAGATATTTATTTTAGCAAAATAAAGTACATACATTATACACAGAGCAAGGCCAGAACAGCATTTTTTTTTTTTTTTTTTTTTTTATAAATTTATTTTTTAAGTACCGGTGGTACTCTTGAACCCGGAAGGTTCTCTTGGATCTGGAAAGTTCTCTTTCCCGAGAGGCTCTCTTTGTCCCGGGAGGTTCTCCTAAGACCAAGGGGGTTCTCTTGGGACCGGAGAGGTTCTCTTTGGGGCTCATGGGAGGTTTCTTGGGCCCCAGGAGGTCTTCTTCGTCCCCGGAAGGTCCTCTTGGACCCCGCAAGATTATCTCTGAACTCGGGTGGTTCTCTTAGACCCCGGGCTTCTATTAGACCCCGGGTGGTTCTCTTGGATCCCGGAAGATTCTCTTGGACCCCGGGTGGCGCTCATGGACCCCAGGTGGTTCTATTAGACCCTGGAAGGTTCTCTTGGACCTCGGGTGGATCTTTTGAATCCCGAAAGATTATCTTGAACCCCGGAATTTTCTCTTGCATCCCGGGAGGTTCTCTTGGTTCCTACGAGGTTCTCTTGGTCCCCGAAAAGTTCTCTTGGTCCCCGGAAGGTTCTCTTGGTCTTCGGAAGGTTCTCTTAGACCCCGGGCAGTTCTCTTGGGTCCCGGGTGCTTCTCTTGGACCCCGGAAGGTTCTCTTAGACCCCGGAAGGTTATCTTGGACC
>NW_027467713.1:3409666-3419666 GCF_046742065.1 Oratosquilla oratoria
CACAAAATCCTGGGTGATTATATGTGGAGATGGGGGGTTGTTGCTGAAGTGAATCTGAGGTCCCAAGGGGGATCATGAACTGTAAATAAGGGTAGCGATGTTGTGTCTCAGAAGAGTAACGTTGTGTCTCACCAGATTACATGTTATATTAAATATCATATGAAAGGTTTCACTATATATTTGATAACACTGTTGAAATCACTTTCTAAATGTTATGGCGTTCATGTGTTTTACACTATCACTGTAGGGAGTATCATTTTCTAAACACTGTTCTATGGTCAGTTTGGTGTGTCACATCGCACTTGTTTTATTTCATAGTATGTATATAGTTTCTCGTAAGAATTATTATGTTATTTAAGATATTGGGTGAGACACAAGAATAAACTTAATCTAGGTTTACAGTAAATCGGGAATGTGGGTTGAAAGGTTTTGGAAGTTTTTACTTCGTGCAACAGAATTTGGTCAATATTACCAGTATAAAGAGAATGATTAAGAGTGAAAGGGCTGTGGAGGTATATGGCAGTACCTGTAGTGTAGGTCAAGTGAGTCCATGTCAAGAGTAGTCGATTTATTCAGTAGGTGTACCATGTCTATTTTACTTGGAAGGATGGTAGCGGGGACCTTAGGTATGGGTGGGTAGGGGTAGATTTCCGAAGGGGAGAATGTCTTGATCGGGTCCATAGGTATGTTGCTAAGAATAAAAAAAAAATTGAAAGATAGTTGATGTTTAAGGTGGGTAATTAATGATGGATTTCATTTTGGAGGATGAAGGTAATGTCTCAGTGAATGAGGATATGTTTATCTGACTCTCGCTAAGGTTATATTGGTCGGAAGGAAGTGGAGAAGTTTCATTAGATATGCGGAAAGGAGTTCTTATTGGAAATGGGCCATTTTAACCTCCACTGATAGATACATGACGTCCTGCATCTTCAGGGGCGAGAGCTAGAGTGCATGTTTAGTTGCGTCGACGCAGAGTCATGGGATGAGACTTGCGTTTTGGTGAGTTGTGTGGTCGTGGTAGGTGGGTTGTTGATGGGAAGTGGGATTGGGTCGAGGTTGAGTTTGACCTTTCTCAGCTTCTCTCCATGTATGGTCACGGTTGTGTGATCGGAAGGATCTGTTAGTAGAAAAACATTGTTAGGGAGTGAGCTTGTGACTGTGAAGGGACCTAAGAACTTGGGTCTGAGTTTGTTAGTCCTGGTTGAGTCTTTGACCATGACAGTGTCACCAAGCGTTATGTCAAGTGGGATTGAGCGTTTGTGTTGTTTTGTCTTTGTCTTTTCCTGGGCTTCTTTCAAGTTTGCTCTAACTTGTTTGTAAATGGTTTGCATACCTCTTTTGATGCAGTGTGTGAGGTTATCTAGGTTGTATAAGGGTGGGGGTGGTTGGTTGAATATTTGGTAGGGTAGGCGCATTGGTTGGCCGAAAATGATCTCATGTGGGGACATCTTTGTTGCGGAATTGACTGTGCTATTGATACTGGCTTGTACCTGTGGTAGCCAATCTTCCCAACTGTCCATGAGGTCGTTGACCAAGGGTCTGAGAACCTCTAGGACCTTGCGATTTGTTCGCTCAGTCAGACCATTTCCCTGTGGGTGGTATGCAGTGGCAAATGTTTGGTCAATGTTGTAGAGGTGTGCTATTTCGCGCATCACCTCGTTTTTTAATTCTGCTCCATTGTCAGATAACATTGTGTGTGGTATGTTGTATCTACAAAAGATATTGTTAACTAGGGCTTTGGCTACAGTCTCTGCTGTTTTGTCTTGGAGTGGTATTAAGATTGTGTATTTAGAGAAATATTCTACTGCTGTGAGTACATAGTTGGAACCTTGATGGCTCGTTGGCATTTTCAGTAGGTCAATGCCAAGTGTTTCCCATGGCTCAGCAGGGAGTGGGATGTCTTTAATGTTGATTTGTTTCGGGTCAGGGCCTCTGAATTGGTTACAAGTTATACAAGAATCTATGTGTGTGGTTATATTTCTTTTCATGTTAGGCCAGTAATATGTGTGCCTAGCAGTGTTTAGTGTCTTATCTCTGCCTGAGTGGCCTCCCATTGCACTGTCGTGCAATATGTGTAGGACCTTGGGGACTAGAACTCAGGGGGTTAAGTAACCTCTCTGGTGTTAGTGGTTCTCCTTATGACTCCGTCGACCAGTTTGAGTTCCTCTATAGGGACAGGTGGTCGGGACTGTAAGGGGGTTTGTGAAAGGAGATGTTGTTTTATTGGAGACCATATAGGGTCTCTTTCAGTTTCATCTCTGAGTTCTTGCATAGGTATGCATGTGGTTTGGGTTATGGGGGTGATGTAGGTTTGTCTGCTCAGGCAATCTGCCACTACGTTAGCTTTCCCAGCTAAGTATACGATCTTGGGATCGTAATCAAGGAGAGTTGCTTTCCATCTAGCAACTCTCCCATGTAAGTCTTTGGAGTTAAAAAGATAGACTAGGGGTTGGTGGTCTGTTAGTATGGTAATCTTGTAGCCTAAAATGAGGTATCTAAAGTGTTTTAGTGCCCATATGATTACAAGTCCTTCTTTGTGTGTAGTTGAGTAGTTACTTTCAGCTTTATTGAGGACTCTACTTGCGTAGGCTATGGGGTGCTCTTTGCCATTGTCATCTTTCTGTTGTAGGACTGCGCCTATTCCTTTAGAGGAGGCGTCTGTGTAAAGAAAGAATTCTTTCTTCATGTCAGGGAAGGCTAGTACAGGGGCTGTGGTTAGAGAGTGTTTCAGTGTGTCGAAACTTTGTTGTTCTGTTTCTGACCATTGAAATGGTTCGCCTTTCCTTGTGAATTTGGTTAGGGGGGAAGCTATGTGTGCAAAATTGTAAATAAAATGTCTGTAGTATGAGGCTAGCCCTATGAAACTTCGTGTTTCATTTGCGTTTCTGGGGGTTGGGAAATTGTTTATTGTATCTATTTTATCTGTGTTTGTATGAATCCCCTTTCCATCCACTTTATGGCCTAGGAAGGTGAGTTCCTTCATGAGGAATCTACATTTCCTTAATTGAATCTTTAACCCCGTATTTTTGAGACGTTTGATGACAATCTCTAAAGTGTTAATTTGGTCTCTTTCTGTGGGACTATATATAATGAGGTCGTCTAAATAGACGAATAATGAGACTCCTATCATGTCACTGAATATGCGGGTCATCAACCGTTGTTGGGTTGAGGGGGCATTCTTGATGCCAAAGGGCATACGTTCGAAATGAAAGTGTCCCTTATCAGATGATAATGCATTTACGGGTTTAGATTCCTCAGATAATTCCACTTGCCAGAAGGCAGACTTAAGGTCGATAGTGGAAAAAAACTGTGTTATTGTTCCCTATTGATTGGAGGACGTCCTGCATGGCAGGTAGTGGGTGGGGGTCAGATTGAGTTAGATGATTGACACTCCTAAAATCTACAACAGGGCGTAAGGTTCCGTCTTTCTTAGGGACCAAAAAGAGGGGACTGTTCCATGGGGAGTCTGAATGGGAAATTACGCCTTGGTGTATCATCTCTTGTACACTGCTATTGACTTGGGATTTCCTACTGTGAGGTATGCGGTAAGCGGGGGTGTATGAAGGGGGAGTGTTAGGGGGAATTTGGATGTGATGTTTGATTATATCACATTTGCCTAGTGGTTCACCTTCTAAGGCGACAGCTGATCTATTCCTCTGTAGGAGAGCTAATAGCTCGTTATGAATTTCTCCGTCAGCTGATGTTATGATTTGGTCTGGATTGATAGGGGTGAGGGGTTGTGTTGGTCTTACTGGGTTGATGTGTTGATGGAGTGGTTCATGTATAGGGGAATTATGGAGGTGGACTGTGCAAATGTTAGTATTCTTCCTGATTTTACGGTGTTGGTCTGAGAGGTTAGTTAACATGGCTAAGGCCGTTCTATTTTCCTGGATTATGTCCCAAGAGTGTTCAATTGAGATGTTGGTAAGTCTAGACATTTCTGAGTCAATTATGGCGTCCTGATGTCCGATTGCTCCGGGTATGAATAGTGGGACAGTCATGGAATGTCTAGGGGGGATGATGACTGTGTTAGACATCAATGCCTTTGAGGTGACATAAGGGGGTGGTCGGAAGGAATAGCTGTTAGTTGGAATTGGAGTATTTGAGGAAGGGAGACATGAGAGAGGTTGTGTGTCTGAGTCGGGTGTCTCAGTGACAGTTGGCTCATCATTCACATCTGAGAAGGAGATGTTATTTTTGTCTAGGTCTATAATAGTTTTCCATGTCCTCAATTATTTTAATCCTATTATACCTTGTTGATCGAGACTCCATTCGTCAGCTATGTGGAAAGATGTGAAACCTACTTGGAAGTTGTTGACTTCTATGTTTAAGTCTATGGTGTCGTGTAGAGAAATGGTGCTCCCTTCTATTAGGAGTCCTTCCATATTGGAAAATTGAATTTGGGGTGGGTCATTTAATGCTTCATAGAGAGCTCTTGGGATGATGTTCAGGTTTGTTCCTGTATCAACCATCATGTCAACTGTGAGTTGATCTAAAGTCACTTTTAGGGTGACGTAGTTGTGTTGTGTGTGAGATATTCCTATGGTGGTTTGGTGCGTGAGGCTGGTACACGTTCCCCCAATCGGTGTTGAGTTGTGTGTGTCGTGTGGGAGGGAACTGTTTGTCGAGAGGTGGTGAACGGTTTGTTAGTTCTCTGGTGAGGTTGTGGTTGTGATTTCTGTAGGTAACACTCTTCGTTGGAGTGAGTTGTTGTTTTGTGTAGGCTGCAGTATTTGTTTGGATGTGTTGGTGTAGGTAGGAGTGGAGGTTTAGAGGGGGGTGGAACTTGTATGGTTTGATATTGCACCTTGCATTGCGCATCCGTATGGCAGGTAGTACCATGAACTGAGCAAGGGATGGGGTGGTGTTGTACCTGCGGGTATTGTTGTTGCTGTGTTCGACACTGGGCATCGGTGTGGGAAATGGTTCCATGAACTGAGCAAGGGATAGGGTGGCGTGGTGCCTGTGTTTGCATTTGTTGTTTTTGGTTGCAGTCTCTAGTGTTGTGACTGGGTGATGAATGGTAGGAGCACCACTTAGAAGGTTGTCCTTGATTGTTGGGAGGGGGCTGCTGTGACTGAAGGCTATTTAGTCTGGGGAGATAGTGGGGGGTGGATAATGATACATTGCAAGCATTGATGATGTCTAGGATATAGGTATAAGCTAGAGGGTTTCTAGTGTTTAGTTCCCTTTTGGAGGCTTCCTTTAAACACTTTGGAGGGAGTTGGGAGAGATAGAAACCTATCTCAAAGAATGTTAGTAAGTTTTTTGTGGTCATGACCTTTTGACCAAATTGGTCAGTGTGGATCCAAGGAGAGTTATTCTCCAGGTCCTCTCTGACTTCTTTAATTCCGTTTGCTACGAAATCCATAATGTTCGTAACGGAATGTGGTTGGATTCTAGTGTTATTGAGGAAAGTGAGAAGGAAGGTGATGTTGTTTGTTTGTTTGTTGTGAAAGACATTTAGAAGGTGGTGTTTATATTCTTGATATGTGATTCCACATGCAACTAAACTGTCTAGCATCCTTGCCTTTGAACGGCAAATGTCAGATGGGTCTATTTTCTGACGGCACAAATTTATTTTATCTGAGTCAGAGTAGTGTTTGTTTTTTGAGAAAAACAGGTCACATGCTGTCAAGAAGTCATTTATGGATAATCCACTATCTTGGGAAAAGGTTGGGATTTCTGTGAGGGGGGTTATGGTTTGATAGTTGTTAATTATTGTTGGTTGAGGTTGTGGGTAAGGATAATATTGTGGGTTTGGAGGAAGGTTAGGTGGTGGTTGGTGGTATGGTGTGGAGATGGCTTGACCAGATGGGGTATGGGGAGAAGGAAAGGGGAAGTTTTGGTACTGTGGCTGAATGGGAGGGAGGTTATTGTGTGTTGGGATATGGGGGTTGGACTGATTATGGCTTATAGGAGGTGTAGTTTGCATATTTGGCTGGATGGGAGGAATGGGTGGTTGTAGTTGTGAGTGGTGAAAGGGGTCTATTTGAGAGGGTTGGTTCTGTGGCTGAATGTGAGGGGAGGTATTGTGTGTTGGGATATGGGGTTTGAACTGATTATGGCTTATAGGAGGTGTAGTTTGCATATTTGGCTGGATGGGAGGAATGGGTGGTTGTAGTTGTGAGGGGTGAAAGGGGTCTATTTGAGGGGGTTGGTTAAAAAAAGCTAAGATATCATTCTCATAAAGAGGGATTGTAGGGGTACCTGCCTTAGGGGCGTCGTGGTCGGGGGTAAGTGGGCGGTTATGGTCTAAGGACTTTGTGGTAATGTCAACCTGTGGATTTAATTGGTGAGGATCTGGATTGTCTTTGTCTATTTTTGAGTTGCTTGATGGGTTTTCCTCTTGAGATTTAGAGAGGATGGTTTCTAGCGCTTTTTTGAATTTGCTTCTCGTTCCTGTTGCCATGTTAGTGGTTAACTAGAGATGCATGTATTACTTAATAGTTAGGTGAGATGGGTGGTCTAGTTTAAAATAGTTAAATTAGAAATATTTGGTATACAGTAGCTAAGGGGTAATATGTTATGCTTAGATAGGGGAGCGGGGGGTATAGGGTGTCAACGGTTATACAGTATAATGGGATTACATATGTAAAATCATAAAAAATATGTATATACATATAATAATATTAAAATGTGGAAATAATATGATATAGTAAGGATTTAATTATTATGATATTATGCTTATAATAGAATTAATTATGGTTGTCATAAAAAAAATTACAGCAGTAAAATAGGTTACATTGATAAAAATGTATAAGTTCTATGTAAATATAAATGGGTAATACGTAGTGAAAGCAATTAAAGGTTATTGTATATATATAAATATATATATAGTTTAGACAAGAATTACTTAACTGTAAGAATGCATATGAATGTGATATTATGTAATAGTCAAATCTAGTAAAAGTTATTGCATATATATATATATATATGAAATGGAATTAGGAATATATGAAATTGCTATTTGATAAGTTGTAGCACTGTGTTAAGTTTAAAATTAGAAATTACAAAATGCTTGTAACATGTTAGATTCTTCTAGCTAAACAATGTTATGATTGTGTGGCTAGTGATATTGAGTGTTATACAATAGATACAATACAATCAAAAAATGTTATATATATATAAAAGATATACAATGTAAAAAGGTCATATAAAATATTGGGAAGAAAAATTATTTGATATTGGCAAAAAAATTATGTGATTATATTTGTTATTGAGAATTATTTTTAAAATATATTATTCTAAATAATAAATTGGGACAGTACAAGATAGAAGTATGCAAAAATGATTTTAACTTAGTTGTGTAACTTAATTAAGTAACTTAGTTTTATAATATGATAATGTTGTTTGAATTATTAAATCACTAAAGACTGAATTATTAATCAAAGAAGGGAAAAATTAGATTTTTAGTTATCTTTTAGTTATTGGTTATATTCAGGTTGAAAGTGATTTTTACATTGGTTTTATATATGTAACTATAGAGTACCTTTATGGTTATATTCCCGATTATTAATAAATATATCGATGTGCGTGCCGGTCCGTCAGGTGTGGCTGTGGCGGCCCGTAGACTTGTTTGTCCTTACGTATGATGTGATTGGATGTGTGCAATCATTATTTCGTGGTAAGGCTTCCGGGGTGTGTGTGCCTCATTTATGTGCTCGTAAAAGAAGGAGATAAGGCAGTATCAGGGGGGGGGTTTGAATGGGTAATGTATGGTTATTATTACGGAATATATTGGAATTAAGTGGAAGAATTTTATGTTACCTTGATATTGTTGATTTTTGTAGTGTGGAATCGGTTGTGACGATTGCCCTGGATTGTGTAGTGTGAACTAAGTTCTTGTTCGTGGAGAGCGGTTTTTTTCTTTATAGAACACCGTAGTCTCTTCGGAGAAGATGGGTTGCGGGATTCGCTGCCACCAGTGATGTAACGGGATGGGTGTAACGGTATCGTTACATGATCTCCATCGAGCGTTACTTGTAGACACAAGATGTAACGGGGTCGTTACATCATCTCAGAAAGGGGTTACTTCCACACACAATTTGAGTTTTGTTCTTTATTCTTCACACTTCAAGATTCTTAGTCACACTCTGTTACACAGTCTTAACACTAGGGCACGTCACTAGAACCGATCGTCGTCCGCGTCTTGTCAGAGAGTTTTGTTCCCCGGAAGTGCTGAATGGACAAGTTCTTGAGTTGCCTTTAATCGTGATCTTAACATTTATCTTTAGTTATTTTGTTGTCCCACATGGATGGGGCAACTGCATTAATTACGTATTGATCTCTACTACCATACATGTTAATTATATATCCAGGGGGAGGACCGTCAGTATACGTAATATCGTATGTCAGTACTGGGTGGCTACTAGATTGATCGCGTGTGTTCGTCTGTGTGTGTGTGTGGTTTGGTGGTCGACAGTGCTGTTCACACGAGCACGTAATGTTGAGTCGGCTAGTTTGAGAGGAGTGCTTAGGTCAGCGTTTGATGCTTGTGGTGGACAGTGAGTTAGTGAGTGAGGAAGTGGTTATATGACTGGGCGATACTACTCGTCATGTATATGAGGGGTATACATCTATAGTTAGTAGGGTCTTCCTTGTTTCCCCCTTTATATATTGGTACTATATTTGCTCTTTTCCAATCTTCTGGAACTTTTCCTTCTTTCAATGAACTGCTTATTAGACTATGTGTTTTATCTGTTAGTTCGTTCCTGCATTCTTTCAAAATCCAGTTTACTATTTCATCTGGTCCATGCGATTTTCTGACATCGAGATTACTCAAGTGATTCATTATTTCTTTCCTTGTTACTTCTATTTCTTTCATAGAGAGGAATTACTCCTCCCACTCGACATCCCTAAGTATGTTCTACCTCGTAAACACCGATTTAAAATGCTTGTTCATAATTTCTGCCATTTCTATTTCCTCTATGTATTCAACTCCTTCTTGTCGTAGTTCCTCTAATTCTTGTTTATTTTTCAGTTTGTTTTTTACAAATCTATAAAATAGATTTGGCTAATCTTTATATTTTTCTATGACATCTTTTTCGTATTTTTTCTTTTCTTCTCTGCACACTTGTCTATATTGATTCCTATAACTAGTATATATTTTCCATTTTTCAAACCTTTAGTCTTTCTTCCATTTTATCCAAGCTTTATTCTTTTTGTCTTTAAACTCCCTACATCGTTTGTTGTATCAACACTTTACATATCATTTTTCTCGTTTTGTCTTGCAACATACTTTTCCGCTCCTTCATAAATTTGTGTTAAAATATTCCATTTCTCTTCTACTGTTGTTTCCTCCTTGTGTATCCTTTCCCAGTCTCCTTTTTGAAAGAATTATCTTATTTGATTAAAATTTGTTTTTCCATACATCAATCTTTTCTTTCTATATTATTCTTTTTTCCATGTATTTTTCCTCATCTAGTTCCAGTTCAACCAATATGTGGTCACTTTTACTTATTGGTGTCTTACATTTAATCTTGTCCACTATTCAGGGTTCTGATGTGATTATTAGGTCCAATCCTGATGGTTCTTCCTCATTTCTATACCTAGTATCCTCTTGTATCCATTGCGTCATTGTATGTTCTATAATCATATCAAGTAGTACATTTCCCCATAGGTCGTCTCCACCCTTCACTGTCATCTCATCCTAGAAGATTTCTTTACAATCAAAGTCACCCATTATAACTATTCTTCCTCCATCTTCCATGATCTTATGTAGTGTTATCCTTGTGTCTCCTAACATATTTTTGTGTTCTCTCTCTTCCCACGAAGCCGTTTTAGGAGGCACATTATTTACCACAAACTTCCTACTCTTCCCATCCCTGTCCTCCACTTCCATCATAATCATCTCTACTCTATTCTTTCCATATGTGACATTCCTCACATTTATATCCTTCTCAGTCAGGAATATAACTCCACCCCCTTGTTTTCTCTCTGTTTCTAATCCAATAATTATATGCACCAAGTCCTACACTGTTGGGTGGTAGTGGACCTT
>NW_027467713.1:3424666-3427166 GCF_046742065.1 Oratosquilla oratoria
CGGAAGGTTCTCTTAGACCCCGGGTGGTTCTCTTGGACCCCGAGTGGTTCTATTAGACCCCGGGTGGTTGTCATGGACTCCGGGTGGTTCTCTCGGATCCCGGGAATTTTTCCTGGATCCCGGGAGGTTCTCTTGGTTCCCTGAGGCTCTCTTGGTCTCCGTAAGGTTCTCTTGGTCCCCGAAAGATTCTCTTAGTCTCCGGAAGGTTCTCTTAATCCCCGGGAGGTTCTCTTGGACCCCGGAAGGTTCTGTTGAACCCCGACACCGAAAGATTACCTTGGACCCCGGAAGATTATCTTGGACCCCTACGAGCTTCTCTTAGACCCCGAAAGGTTCTCTTGGACCCCGGACGGTTCTCATGGACCCCAGGAGGATTCCTTGGATCCCTTGAGGTTCGCTTTGACCCGGGAGGTTCTCTTGGTCCCCGAGAGGTTCTGTTTCACTCTGGGAGGTTCTCCTGCGGCCAGGAGTTCTTTTGGGGGTCGTGATTACCTTTGGGTCCCTGGGGCCGGGGTTTTCTTGAAGGCCAGGGTTCCCCGGGAGCCGGGAGGATTTCTTCGAGCCGAGGGGGGGGGGCTTTTCTGGGGCCGGGGAGTTCTCCTGGGGTCCGAGGTTTCTCCTGGGGTCCGTGGGAGTTTTCGTGGGGGCCGGAGTTTCTCCTGAAACTGGGGATTCTGGGGCCGGGGGTTCTCCTGGAGCCATAGGTTCTTGGAGACCAGGGGTTCCTTTAGAGGACAGGGATCCTTAGGGTCAGGGTTCTTTTGAATGTTCTTGGGGTCAGAGTTCATCAAGAGGTTAAAGGTTCTTTTATGCAGGGAGGTTCGTTTTGGTGACAGGGATTTCCTTGGAGGTTCTCTTGAGTTCGAAGTTCTTTTCGGGGTTATGGGTTCTTTTTTGGGGGAACTAGGATTTCCTATATGGTCAGATTCTTTTGGTGGGGGCGGAATTTCATTTGGGTTTCTTTGCTTCCGGTGGTTCGAGGGTCGGGGTTCTCATAGGGTTTGATTTCTTTGCGAAGGCCAGGGTTGAGATTGGGTGTTCCTTTGGGTCGTTTGGGGTTTCTCCTGGTTTTGGGTGGGTTTCTCTTGAGTTCGGGTGGGTTTCTTTTGGGTTTGAGTGGGTATCTCCTGGGTTTGGGTGGGTTCCTTCGGGTCTTCTGGGGTTTCTCCTTAATTCTGGGTTAGTTCCTTCATGGTTGTGATTTATCCTTCGGGGAGTATCGGCCTGGTCATCCTCTGGGTGGGGGTGGGGTAGGGGGCCTCGGTCCGCCGTCGTTCTGCCCCAATTGGACTCCTCCGGCCTGTGAAGGTCATGGCACCCGATGGACAAGAACGATTTGGGCAGATTGCGTTGTGTAATTACGCACTCGTATACATGCATGTACTCGTATGTGTGCGTGTGTACATATTTATATATAGATATGAATATTTGCATATACGGATATGTATGTGTAAATAAGTATTTGTTTATACATGTATGTACACGTTTGTATATGTATATTTGTATACACATACGTATTATATATATATATATATATATATATATATATATATATATATATATGTATATATAGATATGTGTGTGTGTGTGTATATATATACATTTTCTTTTTCTATTAAAAATCACTGCATACTCTGCATTGGTGATCTTCTTTAGACTTTCTATTCTCCTGAGTATTTTCTTCTCTGAAGAAGGGAGAGAAAATATATTTCCGAACGAGTCCATATTTGGAAATGAAAACCAACATTTAACGACGCTTCGCCTACACTTTAGGCATCTTCTGGTAATTTTATTGAAAACATTCCTCACAAGATTATAAATACAGAAAAGAAGACTTAAAAGAGAGGTCAATGGTAAGACAAGTCATGTTCTATGGGTGACACGGAATGCTCCGAAGAGTTCAAAATTACCACACATATGTTGTTGAAAGGTGATTAGTGGCATATGGTCTCTAGTAAAAACAGCCTCTAAACATTTCAGTTTCTTCCTGTTATTATTCTTAACCAAGATTGAGGTGCTTTTATTTAGTTGGTCCCGTGTAATGCTGGTATTGTGGAATTTTGTTACGTGGGTTTTTATCGCGCCATTTTGCATGTGTTGTGTGAGCCTCTGAGTTAAAGTTTGTGTGATATGGCTTATATACTCTTCTTTGCAAAGCACACCGTTTTTGTATAAAGCACACGAGTATTTATATACCACATTATTTTTCTTAAGTTTATCCGTGGTAGCTGCCATATTGTTTTTCATCACCAGCGATGATGTTCTTGGGTTACGGTAATATATTATAAAGTTTACTTTGTCCTTTTCGTTTCTAGGCTTACTATTTTTATGGATAATGTCTTCTAAATCTTTTTCATCTTTTTTATAGGCTGATGACATTGTATTCTGATAATGAATGTTTATATTATTTTTCTTACCCTCTAATTCTTTATTCTTAGTGTTGGCTTTCTCCATATCATTTTCAATTTCTTTATCGATGTCTCTCATTGCAAAGCCATTG
>NW_027467713.1:3432166-3434666 GCF_046742065.1 Oratosquilla oratoria
GTGGTCACTTTTACTTACTGGTGTCTTATATTCAATCTTGTCCACTATTTCAGGTTCTGATGTGATTATTAGGCCCAGTCTCGATGGTTCTTCCTCATTTCTATACCTAGTATTCTCTTGTATCCATTGCGTCATTGTATGTCCTGTAATCATATCAAGTAGTACATTTCCCCATAGCTCATCTCCACCCTTTACTGTCATCTCTACCCAGCAGATTTCTTTACAATTAAAGTCACCCATTATAACTATTCTTCCTCCATCTTCCATTATGTTATCTAGTGTTATCCTTGTGTCTTCTAACATATTTTTGTGTTCTTTCTCTTCCTACGAAGCCGTTTTAGGAGGCACATGATTTACCACAAACTTCCTGCTCCTCCCATCCCTGTCCTCCACTTCCATCATAATCATCTCTACTCTATTCTTTCCATATGTGACATTCCTCACATTTATATCCTTCTTATCAGGAACATAACTCCACCCCCTTGTTTTACCTCTCTGTTTCTAATCCAATAATTATATGCACCATGTCCTACACTGTTGGGCAGTACATACATACATACATATACCAAAGGCTTTTTCCCCCTTACACGAGGGGTAGCCAAGAAAAAGGCATAGAAATCACTCCCACCCATTTCATTTCCCATATATCCCACTCCCCTCCACCCTCCTCCCTCCTTCCCTCCTATCTTGGCACCACCTGGATGACGGGTCATCCCTGCATCCTGTCCACTGCCCTGGGTCAGAAGCAGTGTCGCAAGACACAGCACATCCACAGCAAGGCCGCTTCATAAATTCGGCGACCCCCCTCTCCATTCCCTCATGCAGAAAATGAGAAGACGGGGAGAAATCCCTTCGGGCTGCGTCAAATTTTTTCTCATACATCCTTACTCACCCCACATCCCCCACCCACTCCCCCTCATGCATCACAGCCTCATCTATACACAGCCCTTCTCCGTTCACCCCTATCTTCTGTCCTCTCCCGTCCTTCCTCTACAGACATTCCCCTTTTTTGTAAAGCCCTTTCACCCCATCCATCACCTCATCCTAGGACGCCCCCTCATATTCACTCCTTCCACCTCCGCCTTCCACACTTCTTTTACTAATCTTTCTTCACTTATTCTTTCCATGTGTCCAAACCATCCTAATATCCTATCATCAACCCTATCTCCCAGCTCCTTTTCCACCCCTGTTCTCCTCCTCACCTCATCATTTCTCACTCTATCTAGCCTAGTAACCCCTATCATACTTCTCAGACATTTCATCTCAAACACATTCAAACTCCTTCTCTCTTCCTCTCTCATGCTCCATGTTTCTGCTCCGTACATTGCTGTTGGCACAAACACTCCTTCATATAACCTCCTCTTAGCATCCATTCCCAGATGTCTAATTCTCATTACACTATTTAATCCACCAAGGCATTTACTCGCTTCTCTCAATCTACATTCTAACTCCACCCCTACTCCTCCCTTTCCTGTCACATTTGCACCCAAGTATCTGAAACTATCCACTTCCTCCAGTTTCATACCGTTAATGCTCACTTCAAGCCTACTGTCACTCTCTTCCCTTGCACATCTCATCACCTTACTTTTGCCCACATTTATCTTCAGCTTCCTTCTTTCACACACCTTCTCAAACTCTGTCACTAACTTCCTCAAACCCTCCTCTGACCCTGCTACAAGCGCAGTGTCGTCAGCAAACAACAACAGGCTCACCTCCCACTTTTCTCCATTTTCTTTAATCATCCCCAACCCCTGACCCACTACCCTTGCATTCACCTCTCGCACCACCCCATCCATGTAAAGATTGAAGAGCCAGGGCGACATAGCACATCCCTGACGAAGTCCCACCTTTACCTCAAACCATTCACTCTCTCCATTTCTAATCCTAATACAAGCTCTACTATTCTCATAAAAACTCTTGACTGCTCTTAACAGCTTTCCTCCTATCCCATATATCTGCAGTACCTCCCACGGTGCTTTCCTGTCTACTCTGTCGTAAGCCTTTTCCAGATCAATAAAAGCCCTAAAAACATATTTACCTTTTCCTATAGCTTTCTCACATATCTGTCTTACCACAAAAAATCTGATTTACACAACCCCTACCTGTCCTAAACCCACACTGTTCCTCACCAATTACTCCCTCTGTTCCTTTCCTAATTCTCTCAATCAAGACCATCCCATAAGCCTTCCCAACTACAGTCAACAAGCTGATCCCTCTGAAACTACTACACTAACACTTGGCCGCCTTTCTTTTGTAAAGCGGAACTATACAGGCACTCCTAAAGTCCTCCGGCACTCTACTCTTTCCTAAACAAACATTGAATAACCTCACCAGCCAGTCCACCATAACTGTACCTCCTTTCTTCAGAAATTCTGCATGGCATCCATCCAGACCAGGTGCCTTACCTGCTCTCATCATCTTAACAGCTGCTTTCACTTCATCCTTCCTTATTTCTCCTCCATTTTCCTCACTCATCACTCTCATTTTCTTAGCGCTTCCC
>NW_027467713.1:3439666-3444666 GCF_046742065.1 Oratosquilla oratoria
ACTTCTTTCAATGTCTTTTTTATATTACCTTTATAATTTTCAAGTAGTATTTTTTTTCGCAGTTGCGTAAAATTGGTGTAAGTTTGTTTTTGTACGCTTTGTATTTGTTTTCGTCTGTCAAGGACTTGCTTTTAATAGATTTCTTGTAAAGTTGTTGTTTTTTTTCGACACGCGTTCTTAAGACCGTTTTTAAACCATGGTTTTGAGTTGACGTTATATGGTTTTATTTCTATTTCTCTCTCTGGGCAGCATTTGTTTACATTACTCATAATAATGCTTACAAATTCGTTATATGATAGATTGGCATTTTCTGACTCGTAAACCTGATCCCAATTTTCTTCTTTTAAGCATTGATTTAATTTTGCAATACTTTGTTCGTCTATTTTACGTTTTAGTGCAATTCTGGGTTTTGTTATGCAGTACATTTCTTTTGGATTGATAGTGAATACCGGTAGATGGTCACTTATGTCACTTATTAAGATACCACTATGAATCTCGGAGTTTACAATATTGGTGAAAATTTTATCTATCATTGTTTCACTTGTATTTGTTATTCGGGTTGGTTTATTTATCAAAGGATATATACCTAAAGAGAAAATCATATCTGTAAAGTGCCTTGTTTGTTCGTGAGTCTCATACTTAAGTAAATCTATGTTGAAATCACCACAGAGATATAGGTTTTTATTTCTAAATGGAGCTATGATTTCTTCAAGCATATTTGTGAACTCATTGATGTTCGTGCCTGGCTTTCTGTAGATATTTGTTATGACTTTTTTTTTTTTTTTTTTTTTTTTTTTGTTTTTTTTTTTTTTTTTATACTGAAAATCTCAACGGCTACGCAATCAAATAGGTTTTCATGCGAATTAGTGGATTTATCTATTAGTTTGCATGAAATTGATTTTTTTTATGAAGATAGAGACTCCGCCGCCTTTTTGGATCTGTCTATTAACACTGTAGGGAGTAGTCTTGTAGGAAGTTTACTAGACATCCTGGGTCAATCCATGTTTCGCTTATCACTATAACGTCAAAACTTTTATTGGGTAACTTGAGATAACAGTCAATGTTCTGATAATTAGCGTTTAGGCTCCTTGCATTAATGTGAATTAGTGTGAAACCATCAATATCACGAAATACTGTGTCAAATTGTGTATCACTATAGTAATCGCTGTCTTTTGTTAGTTTTGAGTAAAAATTTAATTCGGGGTCAATTTGGGTATTATTATGATTAAATATCGAAAATTCCTTTTCTGATATTTTGTCTATTTCTTTATACTTCTTAATAGCGGTATATACATCTGTTTTTTTATGCGAGATTTGGCGCGGAAAAAAATTAATTTCTGTGTTTGAGATGGCATGATAGGGAAATGTTTTTGAACAGTCTGTGCAGAACCAGTTTATGAAAATATTGGGGTTATTTTAGCAGTATTAACGGGTATATCTACACACATGAAATGAGGTAAATGTTTGCATAATATACATTTGAGGTGATTGGTAGGGACAAAGAACAGTTTTTTGTTATGTTTGCTTTGTTTTTGTGTTAGTTGTAGTGTTCATGGTTATGTTTGTGTTAGGAGATTAAGGAATGTGAACTATTGAAATTCAAGATTACTTACCTGATGTACTTTTTCATCTCTGCACTTGATATATACCTTGCAGTCTCTTGTCCATGTCGAGATGATCTTCCCTTGTTTCCTCATGTCGCGTGCTGTTTTGGCAATCTCTCCGGTTCGTTTCGTCAGGTGTTCATTCACGTAGATGCCCGTCCCCTTCAATTTCTTGGCGTTTTTCAGCACGTTCACCTTCGACTTTCTTGATACGAATCTCACGATTAAAATTTGGGTACCGTCCTGTTTTCTTTTTCCCAGTGTATGGCAAGCTGATATCTCTGTGTCTCTGATCTGTATTCCCTTGTTACTTAGAGAATGGATCACTTGATTTTCTACAATGTTCTGTCCACTGTTATCCACACTATAGTCGGAATCACCTTTCACGGCTTCCGAATACGTTTTCACAATCTTTAAACCACTGATGATGATATCTTCTCTCCTCGTGTACTGCTTTAGGTCTTCCACTCTAGCTTGGAGATTAACTACAGTCGATTTATGATCTTGTATCTCATGCCTTTGTTGTATGACTATCGCTTTTAGCTCGCTTAGGAACTGCTGGTCTTCTTTCCTTGCTTGCAACAGGAACTATCTGTCCTCTTCTCTTGCTTTCACGAGACTCTCCACCATATCTTCAAGTTTCTTGGAGCTGTTGCTGTTTCTGGTATGTGCCATGTTGTATTACTTTCTCGTAGGGAGCGCTGAGCGGAGGGTGTGAATATAAATACATATATATATACATATATATATATAAATATATATATATATATATATATGTATATATATATATATATACATATATATACACAAATATATATATATATATATGTATATATACAAACGTGTACATACATGTACAGTATGTATATACAAAAACTTATATACACATACATGTACATATGTGTGTGCAAACATTCATACATACATATATCTATTATAAATATATACACACGAACACATACGAATACATGAATATATACGAATGCATAATTACATAACGGAATCTGCCCAAATCGTTCATGTCCATCGGGTGCCATGACCTCCGCATGCCGGAGGAGTCCAATTGGGGCAGAACGATCGGCCTGATCATCCTCTGGGTGGGGGTCCGCCGAGGCCCCCCACCCAGAGGATGATCAGGCCGATGCTCCCCGAAGGATAAATCATGACCAGCAAGGAACCCACCCAAACCCAGGAGAACTCACAAAGGTAGGAACCCACCCAAACCCAGGAGAACTCACAAAGGACCCATAGGAACCCACCTGAACCCAGGAGAAACCCACCCGAACCCAGGAGAAATCCACCAAACCCAAGAGAAACCCACCCAAAACCAGAAGAAACACCAGAGGACCCAAAGGAACTCCCAATCTCAACCCTGGCCCTCGCAAAGAAACCAAATCCTATGAGAACCCCGACCCTCGAACACCCGGAAGGAAAGGAATCAAAATGAAATTCCGCCCCACCAAAAGCATCTGACCACAAAGGAAATCCTAGTTACCCCCAAAAAGGAACCCATAGCCCCAAAAGTACTTCGAACTCAGGAGAACCTCCAAGGAAGTCCCTGTCACAAAAACGAACCCCCCGGGCACAAAAGAACCTCTAACCTCTTGAAGAACTCTGGCCTGAAGAACATTCAAAAGAACCCCGATCCTAAGGATCCCTGTCATCTAAAAGAACCCCTGGTCTCCAAGAACCTATGGCCCCAGGAGAACCCCCGGCCCCAGAATCCCCGAGAACCTTTCGGGGTCCAAGAGAAGCTCGTGGGGGTCCAAGATAATATTCCCGGGTTCAAGGTAATCTTTAGGGGTCGGGGTCCAAGAAAACCTTACGGGGACCAAGAGAACCAC
This sequence comes from Oratosquilla oratoria, assembly GCF_046742065.1. Taxonomy (NCBI): domain Eukaryota; kingdom Metazoa; phylum Arthropoda; class Malacostraca; order Stomatopoda; family Squillidae; genus Oratosquilla; species Oratosquilla oratoria. The sequence goes on from NW_027467713.1 coordinate 3,443,115, forward strand.
CCGGGGTTTAAGAGAACCTTCCAGAGACTAAAAGAACCTTCCGGGGACCAAGAGAACCTTCCAGAGACCAAGAGAATCTAAGGGAACAAAGAGAACCTCCCGGGATCCAGGAAAAATTCCCGAGATCTAAGAAAACCAACCGGGGTCCAAGAGAACCACCCGGGGTCTAATAAAACCACACGGGGCACGAGCGATCCACCCAGGGCCCAAGAGAACCACCCGGGGCCTAAGAGAACCTTTCGGGGTCCAAGAGAACCTTCCGGGGTCCAAGAGAACCTTCTGGGGTCTAAAAGAACCACCCGAAGTCAAATAGAAGTTCCCGGGGTCTAAGAGAACCACCCAGGTTCAGAGATAATCTTCCGGGGACCAAGAGTACCTCCCAGGGTCCAAGAGAGCCTCCCGGGGTCCAAGAGAACCTCCCTGGCCCCAAGAAAACCTCCTTGGCCCCCAAGAGAACCTCCCTGATTCCAGCAGGACCCCCCTGGTCTTAGAACCTCCCGGGACAAAGAGAACCTTCCAGATCCAAGAGAACATCCCAGGCCCAAGAGAATACCCCCGGTCCTTAAAAAAAAAAAAAAAAAGAGGAGGTGATAAAGGATGAAGAGGAGGTGGAAGAGGAGGAGGTGCGCGAGGAGTGAGAGGAGGCGAAAGAGGGGGAAGAGGAGGAGGAGAGGAGGAAGAGGTAGAGGAAGACGTGGAAGAAGAGGAAGAGGAGGTAGAAGGATGAGGAAGAGGAAGGAGGTGAAAGAAGAGGTGGAAGAGGAGGTGTAAGAGGAGGACGAGGAGGAAGACAAGATGGTAGAGGAATAGTAAGAGGAGGTGAAAGGAGGGAAGAGAAGGTGGAAGAGAAGGTGAAAGAGGAGGAAGAGGAAGTGCAAGAGGAGTAAGAGGAGGTGCAAGAGGAGTAAGAGCAGGTGAAAGATGGAGAATAGGAGGAGGTAGAAAATGAGGAAGAGGAGGAGGAGGTGGAAGAGGAGGAGGAAGGAGGTGAAAGAAGAGGTGGAAGAGTACCCATATAGGCCCCATCTCGAGACCTCCACCGGGGGAACGCCCGCACGCCCACAGGGGAAGGGGTGGGGGTGGGGGAGACGATCTCTCGCGCGATGAGTCGCCCAATCAACCGTGGGCGCTGAGATCCAAACTTTCGCCCTTTTCCTCTCGGGTTGATCGCCCCTCTCCCCCCCTCTCTCGCCCCTTCTTTGCCTCCGGAGGTGGGGAGGGAGAGGAAGGGGGCTATCCCCCGAAGATGAATAAGACAGTCTGGCGAACAAAAAATAAATAAATAGATAAAAAAAAAATGAAATAAAATAAAATAAATAAATAAATGAAAAAATATATAAAAATAGTGATAATAAAACAAAGTAAAAATAAAATAATAGTAATAATAAAAATAAGTAAAATAAACAAACGAAAAATAATAAATACAAATAAAAAGGAAGTGAAAACAGTATTGGATTTGATTTAAGAGTCACAAACCATTCCTTTTATTCACATAATTGATTGTTCCATCTACTTTGTCAACTGTTGCTAATTTTGTCATTTAGTAAATACG
>NW_027467713.1:3452166-3454666 GCF_046742065.1 Oratosquilla oratoria
ATGCCGTGTGCATGTGGATCATGTGCGTGGTAGGTGATGGTTAGTAATGGTTACAATATATATATATATATATATATATATATATATATATATATATATATTACATGTTGTATAATATATATATATATATATATATATATATATATATATATATATTATATGTTATATATTACAAAGGATTACAAAGGCGGAGCATGCCGACAGGAGACCTTTTGATCCATATCTAGGTCGGATGCGAAAAAAAATCATATTAATAATAAAATAATAAATAAAAACTATGATAATGTAAATAACTAATAGAATACATAAATAAATGCATAGGTATAGTTAAATAATAAACAAACAGGTAATTAGTAAATAATAATAAATTGACATATAACTAATAATAAATGAAAATCAGACAGACAAATGATAACAAAACAAAAACAAATAATATAAGATAAATCATAATCATTACAGCATCTTGCTTAGGTGTTTATCTAAATGATTCTTAAAGCTTCGAACTGAACTACATTGCACTACCTGTGCAGGAAGTTTATTCCATTCATTTACCACACGGTTGGCAAAGTTGTTTCTACCTACTTCCAAATTGAATCTATTTCCGGACAGTTTGAGACCATTGTTTCTTGTCTGATTCTCATTCAATGTAAAAATTTTGTCACTTTTGATGTTGTCAATTCCCTTTAAAATTTTAAAGACCTGTATCAAGTCACCTCTGAGTCTACGCTTTTTTAGGGAACACAGATTCATATGTTTTAGTCGATTTTCGTATGATTTATTTTTGATATTTGGAATCAGTTTTGTGGCTTGCCGTTGTACTTTTTCCAGTCTGTCAATGTCTTTAATGAGATTCGGTGACCATACGGAAACAGCATATTCCAAATGTGGACGAACTAACGATTTATATAGCTTGTTAATGAGTGATGGACTTTTGAAATCAAAAGATCGCGCAATCAGTCCTAGAATCTTATTTGCTTTCTCAGAGGCTGAAATACACTGTTTGGATGATTTGAGGTCGTTACTGATAATTACGCCGAGATCTTTTTCACTATCCACTTTTGTTAACGAATTTCCAAATAACTTGTAATCGTACTTACTGTTATTTTTACCTATGTGCATTACCTTGCATTTACTTGTGTTAAATTTCATTAGCCACTTTTCAGACCATTGCTGTAATTTATCTAAATCTTCTTGAATATCTAATTGGTTTGAGTCATCATTTGCCATTCCGCACAGTTTTGTATCATCAGCAAATTTGGAAACAGTAGATTTTAGTCCATGGTCTATATCATTTATATATACTATGAATAGAAGTGGCCCAAGAACGGAACCCTCAGGAACTCCACTTGCAACACTTTTCCATCCAGAAGTTTTTCCATTTAAAACAACTCTCTGTTTTCGACCCTTCAACCAATTACTAGTCCAACCTAATAGGCTACCACTTATTCCATGCAAGGCTAATTTAGTAAGTAGTCTTTCGTGGGGGACGGTATCAAAAGCTTTTGCAAAGTCTAGATATACTAAATCTATATTGTTTCTTTTGTCATAGTTCGAGATAACTGTGTTGAAGAATTCGAGTAAGTTTGTCACGCAAGAACGTTTCCGTCTGAAACCATGCTGGCTATCATTTATCAAACGGTTACTTTCTAAATGATTTTCGATAGCATCTCTGATGATAGTTTCCATTATTTTTCCTACGATTGAAGTCAAACTTATAGGCCTATAGTTATTTGGTTTCTTTTTGTCACCTTTTTTGAGTATGGGAGTAACGTTAGCTAGCTTCCATTCTCTTGGGACATCTCCGGATATGATGGATTTCTTGAAACTAATTTCTAATGGAACACAATCTCATTTTTCATTTCCTTTAAGATTCTTGGATGCCAACCGTCAGGCCCTGGTGTTTTATTAACTTTGAGTTTGTCTATACACCTTTTAATTTTTTCTTTTGTTATATTTACCGTAGTGAGTAAGTTTACCCTAGACTTTTCACAGGTTTCAGTTTGGAGTTCAATTTGAGGTGTTTCGTTTACAAATACTGAGCTAAAATAATTGTTTAAGATATTACACATTCCTTCATTTGAATATTCAAGTTGACCGTCAGCAGATAATAGTGGACCAATGTGATTCCTAACAACCTTTTTATCTCTAATGTAACTATAGAATTCTTTGGGATTCTCTTTGGATTTATCAGCGATGTTCATTTCGTATTGTCGTTTTCTTTTTCTTATTGTCTTTTTTAAATCTCTCTGTATTGATACATAACTTTCATACTCATTAGATGCACCCGAGCACTTATATTTCTTATAAGCCTGTCTCTTTTTAGCAATACTTTTTTCAGTTTCTTTGTCGAGCCACTTTGGGCGAGCCTGATTTGGGGGACGTCTGTCCTTAAAAGGAATGTAAGTTTGAATCATCTTAGTGAGCGTATTTTGAAATATTTCCCACATCTGATCTACAGGTCTTTCGTTTAATTTTGCCTCCCAATCTGTAAGCTGAAGCT
>NW_027467713.1:3459666-3529666 GCF_046742065.1 Oratosquilla oratoria
TGTTTCCATTGTCTTCGTTAGTTTCCAAGTCTCACACCCGTAGATTATTGCTGGCAGAATGCATTGATTGTAAACTTTACGTTTCAAACATAAAGGTAGAGAGCCTTTCAGGATCTTATTATACTTACCAAACACTTTCCAACCAATTGTAATGCGTCTTTTTATTTCATTATCATGATCTTTCGTCACTTTCACCATCTGACCTAAATAATTATACTCTTTAACTTCCTCAAGACTTTCATTATCAATTACAATCTCTTTACTTTGAACTTTCGTGTTGAACATTACTTTGGTTTTACTTTTATTAATTTTTAAACCCACTTTGACACTTTCCTTGTTTAGATCACTCAGCATATCTTGCAAGTCTTCTGCTCTTTCTGAAATATGAATAATGTCATCCGCAAATCTTAGGTGGCTCAAATATTCGCCATTAATCTTTAAACCTTTCTTTTCCCAACTCAATGTTCTCAAAATCTCTTCCAAGCAAGCTGTAAATAGTTTCGGTGAAATTGTATCGCCTTGCCGTACTCCTTTCTCAATCTTGATCTTTTCTGTATCGTTATGTAGTCGAACTATAGCGGTACCTTTCGCATAAATCTTTTCTAAAACTTTTACGATCTGTTCGTTTGTACCCTGCTTGCGTAGCGAGTTTAGTATTGCTATTTGTTCCACCGAGTCAAAGGCCTTCTCGTAATCTACAAAAGCTAAACACAGAGGTATATGGTATTCTGTCGTTTTCTCGATTAGTTGATTTATCGCCTGCAAATGGTCTAGGGTCGAATATCCGCTTCTAAAGCCTGCCTGTTCTCTCGATTGGTTTCCATCTAAAACTTGACTTATAGTTTCCTCTATTTCATCCATGTTTCTCTTTCTTTTCTTTAATATTTGCCTTTTGTTGATAAGCTTGTTTAGTTCTATTCTTTCTATTTCGTCTCTTCTGCTTTTAATCTGCATGGTCCTTCTTCTTTTAATTAGGTCATTTGTAGCTTGGGAGTATTTGTTTTCTCTAGTGTTTTTTGTACTTCCTACTTTCTCTGCCGATTCTCTAATGATATTCACTAAATTCAAATTAATACCTTCCACGGTGTCCTCATTAGTTCTTAGAGCTTCGAATCTATTTTTAATTTCTAACTGAATTTTTTTCGTATGATCCTTAACATTTGCAAGGCTTATTTTCTTTCTTAAAATTAGTTTATTTATTTCTGCTCTGAAGTTAAATTTAGCTGTGCAACCTACCATTCTATGGTCACTACTTATGTTGACTATATTTATCACCGTAACATTGTTAACGCTTTTGCTCTCATCTCCTAATATGTAGTCTATTTCGTTCTTTGTTGTTTCATTTTGACTTCTCCACGTCCATTTACGACCTACACGCTTTTGGAAGAAAGTGTTCATTATCCTCATGTTGTAATTCTCTGCAAAATTTACTAACATCTCGCCTCTGTCATTTCTTTCACCTACTCCAAACTTACCAAAGCACGTCTCATCGCCCATCTTCTTCCCTACTTTAGCATTGAAGTCGCCTATTACAAACGTGTACTTACTTTTTTCTCAATCCATTACCTGACTTAAATCATCATAGGACTCAATTTCATCGTCTGAACTCTGTGAAGTTGGTGCATAGACCTGAACTATTTTTAGAGTGTACCTTTCCGAGAGTTGACACCTTGACGTAGTTGATAGGCTTGAGTTAATGACTACAAAAACTATGTCGAAAGAGAGACAATCTCTGCAGGGATCACGCAGTGTCCACTCAGTTACACACTTGCTCCATAGCTCATCTGTCGTTCGCACTAACTTATCTGCCCAATTCCACTTCCTCTCTTTTACTGCTTCCACAATATCTTTCATTCCAGTCTGCTCTCTCACCCAGCTTGCTCTCTTTCGGTCTCTCAGCGTTATTCCCACCATTGATCTCTCCATTCTCCTCTGTGCTGTCCTTAGTTTTGTTTCCATTGCCTTCGTTAGTTTCCAAGTCTCACACCCGTAGATTATTGCTGGTAGAATGCATTGATTGTAAACTTTACGTTTCAAACATAAAGGTAGAGAGCCTTTCAGGATCTTATTATACTTACCAAACACTTTCCAACCAATTGTAATGCGTCTTTTTATTTAACTATCATGGTCTTTCGTCACTTTTACCATCTGGCCTAAATAATTATACTCTTCAACTTCCTCAAGACTTTCATCATCAATTACAATCTCTTTACTTTGAACTTTCGTATTGAACATTATTTTTGTTTTACTTTTATTCATTTTTAAACCCACTTTGACACTTTCCTTGTTTAGATCACTCAGCATATCTTGCTAGTCTTCTACTCTTTCTGAAATATGAATAATGTCATCCGCAAATCTTAGGTGGCTCAAATATTCGCCATTAATCTTTAAACCTTTCTTTTCCCAACTCAATCTTCTCAAAATCTCTTCCAAGCAAGCTGTAAATAGTTTCGGTGAAATTGTATCGCCTTGCCGTACTCCTTTCTCGATCTTGATCTTTTCTGTATCTTTATGTAGTCGAACTATAGCGGTACCTTTCGCATAAATCTTTTCTAAAACTTTTACGATCTGTTCGTTTGTACCCTGCTTGCGTAGCGAGTTTAGTATTGCTAATTGTTCCACCGAGTCAAAGGCCTTCTCGTAATCTACAAAAGCTAAACACAGAGGTATATTGTATTCTGTCGTTTTCTCGATTAGTTGGTTTATCGCCTGCAAATGGTCTAGAGTCGAATATCCTCTTCTAAAGCCTGCCTGTTCTCTCGGTTGGTTTCCATCTAAAACTTGACTTAGTCTATTTGTAAGGATCTTGGAGAATACTTTATATACATTTGATAGCAAGCTAATCGGTCGATAGTTACTAAGATCCTTCTGGTCTCCTTTCTTATGAAGCAAAATCACTATAGCATTGCACCACGCATCAGGAACGCTTTCTTGACGTAAGAACTGGGTGTACAACTCAGCTAATTTAATATGAACTAATTTACCTGCGTCTTTCAACAGATCTATCGATATACCATCTTCCCCTGGTGATTTTCCTCGTTTCATAGTTTTTAGAGCAAATTCTACTTCTTCCTTTGTAATCTCTGGTACACTACTAACGTCTACACATGAATTTACTGATTCAACTACGGTGTTCGACGAGTAAGGCTCTTGGTAAAATTCTTCTACTCTATTTACCATTTTGTCTCTACACTTAATTATTTCTCCATTTCTATCTTTCAAACATATCATTTGTTGTCTTCCTAAAGAATGTTTGCGCTCGGTCACTTCAATACTTTTACCCTTCCGAATAGTTTCCTCTATTTCATCCATGTTTCTCTTTCTTTTCTCTAATCTCTGCCTTCTGATGATAAGCTTGTTTAGTTCTACTCTTTCTATTTCGTCTCTTCTGCTTTTAATCTGCATGGTCCTTCTTCTTTTGATTAGGTCATTTGTAGCTTGGGAGTATTTGTTTTCTCTAATGTTTTTTGTACTTCCTACTTTCTCTGCCGATTCTCTAATGATATTCACTAAATTCAAATTGATACCTTCCACGGTGTCCTCATTAGTTCTTAGAGCTTCGAATCTATTTTTAATTTCTAACTGAATTTTTTTTTTATGATCCTTAACCTTTGCAAGGCTTATTTTCTTTCTTAAAGTTAGTTTATTTCCCTCTGCTCTGAAGTTAAATTTAGCTGTGCAACCTACCATTCTATGGACACTACCTATGTTGACTTTATTTATCACCGTAACATTGTTAACGCTTTTGCTCTCATCTCCTAATATGAAGTCTATTTCGTTCTTTGTTGTTACATTTGGACTTCTCCACGTCCATTTACGACCTACACGCTTTTGGAAGAAAGTGTTCATTATCCTCATGTTGTAATTCTCTGCAAAATTTACTAACATCTCGCCTCTGTCATTTCTTTCACCTACTCCAAACTTACCAAAGCACGTCTCATCGCCCATCTTCTTCCCTACTTTAGCATTGAAGTCGCCTATTACAAACGTGTACTTACTTTTTTCTCAATCCATTACCTGACTTAAACCATCATAGAAGGACTCAATTTCCTCGTCTGAACTCTGTGAAGTTGGTGCATAGACCTGAACTATTTTTAGAGTGTACCTTTCCGAGAGTTGACACCTTGACGTGGTGGATAGGCTTGAGTATCTTAATGACTACAAAAACTATGTCGAAAGAGAGACAATCTCTGCAGGGATCACCCATATCGAAGAGGTTTTGTAAGAAAGATCAGACAAAGAACAGCTCACACGCACAGTCGCAGGACCCACTGCAAACTGGCACGTCCCTGATGGCGAACAGGGAAACTCCTCATAGATATATGGGATACCGTCATTATGACGGCGTGGACCATTGGGCACCCTATGGATATAGGGCTTCACCGAATATAATGAATAAGGTGACACCAGAGAAATATCTCACCAGAAACCAGTTGGCACGGAGGTGAGATTACTGCCAACCCCCTTCATAGCCAATATGAACAGCACAACCAAAACAAAACCTGGCGTTCCTGTTGGATCATCGTCCCCTAGAGATCCAACCGCATTACCTCGTGTGCTTACGGACAGTGTGCCATCGAATATGATTAAGCACTGCCCAATCAGATCCAAGTCTTGGACATTAAACAACATGAAGAAAATGAAGATCTATACTTACAACGTAAGAAGTCTCTCAGAAGATCACAGGCAGGAGAGTTTAGTGAAATAACTAGACAGCATCAAGTGGGATATCATAGGGCTGAGCGAAGTACGAAGAGCGGAAGAAAAGCTGATACAATTACAAGATGGCCACCACCTGTTCTACTATAGAGGTAAGGACAAAGAAAGATCTAGTGGAGTAGAATTCTAGATCAACCGAGAGGTTGCTGGTAATGGAGTCAAATTCAGTAGTTTGTCAGACAGGGTAGCTTGGGTTGTGATTAGGCTGTGTAAAAGGTATATATATATGTATATATATATATATATATATATATATATGTACACACATATATATATATATATATATATATATATATATATATAGATATATAGATAGATAGATAGATATAGATATATAGATATCGATATATACATATATATATATACAGTATATATATATAGATATATAGATACATATATATATATACAGTATGTATTTATATATATATATATATATATATAAATATATAATATATATATATATATATATATATATATATATATATATATATATATATATATATATACAAACCACGGGCTTCGCCATCACCGGCTTCGCCGGGGCTTGGCTGCGCAAACAGCGGCCTACGGCCGCAGCTTTCCGCGCTCTAATCCCTCGTTTTCCCCTTCGGCCTCGGCCTTGGGGCGGAACCCCAACACGGGATCCCCAGCACGAAGAAGAATGCGAACAAGAACGCGAACAAGAACGCGAACAAGAAAGCGAACATGAATGTGAAGAAGAACGTGAAGTAGAACATGCGAAGAATAACGCGAGGAAAAAGAACGCGAGGAAGAAGAACGCGAAAAAGAACGCGATCAAGAACGCGAAGAAGAACGCGAAGAAAAACGCGAAGAAGAACGCGAGGAATAAGAAGAGGAAGAAGAAGAAGAAGAAGAAGAAGAAGAAGAAGAAGAAGAAGAAGAAGAAGAAGAAGAAGAAGAAGAAGAAGAAGAAGAAGAAGAAGGAGGAGAAGAAGAAGAAGAAGAAGGAGAAGAAGAAGAAGAAGAAGAAGAAGAAGAAGAAGAAGAAGAAGAAGAAGAAGAAGAAGAAGAAGAAGAAGAAGAAGAAGAAGAAGAAGAAGAAGAAGAAGAAGAAGAAGAAGAAGAACAACAACAACAACAACAACAACAACAACGCGAAGAAGAAGAAGAAGAAGAAGAAGAAGAAGAAGAAGAAGAAGAAGAAGAAGAAGAAGAAGAATACCACCTGATCCCAACTTACTCAAGCGCTTTTTCAAGTATATCTTTAGGACAAAGTGTCACCGTAATACCACCTGTCCCCGACTTCCACAGCGTTTTTTAGAAGAATATTTTTATTTAGACTTAGATATATTATATACAAATATACATAAATAGATACATATAAATATATATATATATATATATATATATATATACATATATATATATATATATATATATATATATATATATATATATATATATACAAGCCCACCGGCTCCGCCCCTTTGTTACACCTAAGTAATGTGAAATAAAATATCGTTTTTACTCGTTATTTCTTATTATCATCAGTAATTACAATTTCATTGTCAACTTTTTTCTTTTTCCGAGGTGGGGAAGGCGAAGTGTCTTCGTCGTCGCTTTGACGCTTGATTGTCTCCTTTATTTCCTCCAAAAAAAATTCTTGCTTCTTATTGAATTCTTCATGTTTTTTATTTAATTCTTCATTTTTTTTTATTTAACTCTTCTTTAAGTCCTAATATCAATTCGTTCATTTCCTTTTTTGAAATAGAATCTTCGACTTCGCTGTTACTTTCTTCTTCAGTTGAGAAATCTTCCTTGAAAACAAAATCGGGTAGAATCATTTTGACAGCGTCTTCTTCTGAAATATTATAAATTTCTTTTGGTATTTTTATGATACCTAATTCAGGTTCCTCTTCGGCAATGGGAAGAAGCTCTTCTTCATCTGCTGCGGTAGCGAGAGGCACTGCTTGAGTGGTGATCGCGCTATCCAAAAAAAGTTCTTTATAAACACAATTGTTAGCAGGTTTCAACCGACATTCACCATTTGGTTCCAGGACAATTTCCCCCGGAGGAAAATTGCCCCCCGTAATCAATTGCCCCCTGGAACAATTGCCCTCTAGGACAATTCCCCCCGTTGTCAATTGCCCCCTGGGACATTTCCCCTGGAAGACAATTTCCCCCGTTGACAATTCAACTAAACAAGATACTGTGACTCAACGAAGACTGTGCCCTGTTGATTTTACCCAAAACTTTATTTATAAAGTCAAAGAGTGAAAATACTTTTAGTTGCAATTTCCCCCGTGGACAATTGAAATAAATACAAATACAAAGTTAATTTTGTTCAAAACTTTATTTATAAAGTCAAAGAGTAAAAATACATTTAGTTGCAAAGAATGAAAATAAGCTTAGTTTTGTTTAAAAACTTAGATTATACGCAATTCCTGTTATTAATCAAAAATGTCTCTGTTGTTGTAATCGTTCACTAAACCGACTATTCGCTGGGAGCAATCTTTATACCTTTTCCGTGATCCTTCATTTGCAATGCCGGCTGCACTCTGACTGATACTAAACTCTTGAAGTGACTGCTCTTTCTGGAGTTTTGAAATAAAAATCCAAATATTGGGATGGCAGCAACCAGTACTGGCATGAAAACTCCTATGCCATCCCTCGACTGAATTGTTTGTTCTTGGAAGCTCTTCCTTCGCTCTGTTGTACATGCCCCACAGAGCTATGTCGAACATTGCCTTTGTGTCTGGTCAAAATAGCGCATATAGTAAAGTAGCATTTTTTGCAATAAATGCATTTTTTTTTTTTTGCATTTATAGTCGTAATAGCAATAATAGAATAAATGCTAGAAATCCGGGCTCTAGTAATTACGTACAATTACGTTCAATTACGTACACAACATTCAGTAGGCATGTTTACAAGTTTAGTTGAATTGTCAACGGGGGAAATTGTCTTCCGGAGGTAAATGTCCTAGGGGGCAATTGTCCCAGGGGGCAATTGACAACGGGAGAAATTGTCCTAGGGGGCAGTTGATTACGGGGGGCAATTGTCCTCCGGGGGAAATTGTCCTGATACGTCACCATTTACTTTGTGCCAGCCAGTATAGAGGAATAAAGAATTCCACGATGTTACTCTTGAACATGCAACATACAACTGGCCATGAGCGAAACACTGTACCGAATCTAAAAATACACCACACCGATCAAACGTTTGTCTTTGTGATTTGTTTATTGTCATAGCGTAGCTTAAGTTAACTGGGAATTGTTTTCGCTTGAAATTAACTGGAGTATCTTGGGCCTCTAATGTTATCCTGGGGATCATCACTTGTTCACCGCGGTAACTTCCTCCTAAAATTTTACCGACTAAAATATTCTTCTTCAAGTTGGTTACTAAAATTCTTGTTCCATTACATAATTTTGGCGGGCAAATATTTCTAATAACCATCAACACGCTCCCAACTTTTACCTTAAGTTGATGAGGTGGGAGAGAAGGACTTGTCATAGCGTTAAATACTGAAGTTTGGATATCTGTTCCTTCGTCCACGGCTGTATCGACGCTATTATAAACTACTTCTTTTTCTCTTGATTTTTCATAAATCATAAGGTTTGCGCTGTCAACATCATCATTCGTAGGTGATATTATAGCTCGTTTTTCAAAGTATGAAACGTTTAGGTGGTTATCTTCTATATCTCCGTAGACGCTGTCAATCAACTCTTGGCGAGTTTTAACTTGGATACCAAATCCTTCCTCGAGTTCTACGGGACCTTGGTTTTGAGATCCCATTTCTATTAACTTTTGTGCAAATTTAATATTTTTCACATCATCTTTCTTGAGACGTACATTCTCTGTTAACTCTAATTTTGTTAAATCACTCCACATATAACTTGATTTGATACAATGTTCGAGTTCTTCATTTCTACCACCGCCTCGTATAACGGGTAAAATTTGTCTGAAATCTCCCGCGCAAACAGAAACTTTTCCTCCCATAAACTTATTGTTTTCGAGGATATCTCTTAGCGTAATATCAAGTGCAGTTAGCGTATTTTTATTTGCCATAACTACTTCATCCCACACAATTAAGGATGCCAATTTTAATAACTGTGCGAGTTCAGATTTTTTTTTTTTTATTGCGCATGTTTTGATTTCATTGTATTCCATTAGTGGTATTTTGAACATGTTATGGGCGGTTCTTCCTCCATGAAGAACTGTAGCCGCGATACCCGAAGAGGCTACAGCCAAAGCTATTTTGCCTTGAGAACGTACAGTGTCAAGTAACAAATTCAAAACAAAGGATTTCCCAGTGCCTCCAGCAGCGTTCACAAAAATCCCATTGTTGTTATAACGATATCCGTTATTCACTCGAAACATGACTGTGTCGTAAACTTGTTTTTGTTTGTCGTTTAACATCGATTCCTTCTCTAAAACATCTTCCTTCAACCTCTCCTTATTGTAAGACTTCTCTCTTCGGATAACATTTGAAGTTTTTTCCCCACCTCTAGAAGGAGGAAGCCCGTATTCGGTGATAGTTCCTCCTCCACAATTCCACACGTGTTTTTGAATGTCATCTAATGCGTCCAAGTAGATTTCATCGTTATACTCTGTTAAGTTATTCTTGTGAAGAAAATCACTGGCAAAGAGATCTTTAGTCTCTTCCCAAATCCCCGATTGGTCTTCAAGATCTGAAAAAACCAACATACTCGCATACGTTTCTCTAAGTTGTTTTCTATCATTTGTGTGCTTAATTATTTCCAAAATTGTTTTTTTCCATGTTTCTTCATCACTTAAAAGCCCTAAAGCTTTGACGGCTTCTCGGTAAGAGGGGTACATTACACCTTCAATTGTTCGAAGATCTTCGTATGAAGTAGGTCCCAGTTTATGCGTGAGGAGGAGCCTCAAATAGAATAACTACTGTCTTGGTGGTCACGGCGCGAATGCGCCCCAATGAAAAAGTACGTCCTTTACGTTCTTCCCAACGTGAATAGTTAGCGTTATAACAAAAATGATGAGGTATCTCATGATAATGTAAAGAAGCAGCGAAACTATTCTTTGCACACAACTTGAAAAAACGCGGTTAGATGAGTATCTTTATCAATTTTTTTCTTTATTTCCTTCTCAGGGGTATTCTCGTCGTAAAATATTTCATTTTCTCCCTCCAAATGTAAATCGAGAGTTGTCACAGGAGGAAAACTTTTGTGTATATCAAATTTAAATATTTTCCACGTTGCTTCGTTTGCGTTTACAAATCTAGCTTCTTGGAAGTTTTTAACTTCGTTTACTTTTCCATCATCGGTCGTCTTTGTAAAGAGAATGCGATCGCACCCTTTGTTCACGTATTTTGTAACGTAAGCGATACATTTAATTGAGTTTGAACATTCAACATTGATATGTGCATTGTATTTCAAACATAAATACGCATTGTAAGGCACCACCCACGAATTATTGATAATTTTCTTCTCCCCTTTAATTTTCATCTGGAAAAAATTTCCTCCTTCTCCAATAGACCTTCGTTTATATTCAGGGTACCCATTGTTGCCAAACAATAAGTCGTTTCTGCAAATTTTAGGGAAATTTGTTCCACATTTTTGAGCAAATGAATTTTTTCTTTGACAACAAAGTTGTGATTCGTCGTACCCTTTACATGGTCCATGGATCATACATCTTGTAACAACATGATAAAGTCTAGGTTCCTTATTTTTATCGGGGATTTCAGCCGAAATTAATTGAGAAACTGTTTCTGCGGTAACACGTTCATCCATCCACAGGAGAATGTGCGCGTGAGGAAGTCCACGTTTTTGCCACTCTATACTATAAAGATTCGCTTTAACGCGGCCGAAAATATTATTGTGTGTCAAATCTTTCATTAAACTATCAACTTTTAACTTGAATATCCTACTAACTAAATCGGGGCGGTCGCCCGGGTGTCGTGTTCCTGCGGAACCTGTATTATTCCTCCCCTCGCGTAACTCGCTCCAATTTGGATTCATAGTAAAAGTTATAAAATAATCAGGAGAACCGAAGTATGTAACATATGCGAGAGTATCTTGTTGTCGTTCTTTCATGTATCGAGGCCCTCCAACAAAAGTAGGAGGTAAAACAATTATTTGACCAGTATCGTTACTTTTATTGGTAACGTTTAGTATGTCTGCCCTTTCTTTGCGAATTTGACTTTGATTCAGTTCCAAAAACGACAATTTATTAGATTCTATTTTCACATAATTATCAACTACAAACTGCTGAAACAATCTTCTTCCTTTAGTTATATAGTTAAAAAACACCCTCTCTTTCCATGTAAAGAGCCGAATAAAACATAGATGGAGACAAACGGTTGTTTTTCATCTCCGTTTTCTTCCCGGGTTTACAATTTTTAGACATCGTATAAGAATATCCGATATCACCATTAGGGATTAGTAACGGATACTGAAACGCGTCGTAAAAATAATTGTTATGGTCCAATATTTTGATGGGGTGTTTTGAATTTGGTGTAGGAGAAGTTATTGTTATCTGCAACGGATCTTTGTTTGGACCAAAGTTAACAATACCTCCAACTTGTGAGGAGGAAGAGGGCAGATGATAAACTCCTTCATTTTCTCTTGTATTGATACCTTCAGCTGTTTTCAACGTTATAGACACATCAGGATTTTTTTTTTTTTTTTTTTTTTTTAATGCTCATCAATCAATTTTTTGCAAGATTCAAGTTCCTTTAACATGCCTGAAAGGCAAGTGTTATTATCAACAAAATCAAATAATTGAGATATTATCTCATTTGCAGTGATTTCGTTTTTCTCCCTTTCTCGCCGTATTTTAGTCTCTTTTTTTATTACGAGTGTCATCATAATAAGTCAAGTTTTGAAGACGTAATTGTACTTGTTGGCTCTTGTCATGGTAAAAATACAGGTCAAAAAATGAAATTTTTGACTTCCAAAACGGTTTTTCTTTTCCAGCTATCAATTCAGGTTTCAATAATCAATTTTATGGTATATTTTTCCTTGAATTTTATAACAAAGTGTACTATCTTGACTGTTTTGAAGCGTCTTAGAGGTATTAAATGATGTAAAGCCAAGCAATGTATTAAACCCACACAAATTTTCAAGGAAACGTTTGGATAAAGGAGAAGTTCCATTATATAAAGTTTCAAGATCCTTTGCCAATTTCGACAACAAAATTTTTGGTGTTTGTCCTACGTTACAACATATAGTTTTGCGTTCGTTTTCCCATAACAATGAATGGCAAAGTTTACATCTGAATGCTCCAATTTTCCCAACTGAATGGAGTGGCACGTCAGTTTCTCGTAGAGATCCTTTATATGTTATAGATAATCTATCCAACGACTCTACGAATTTTTTTGTTTTGTTATTGATAATCTTACGTTGTTTTCGTAAATCGTTTAAATGGTCAGTTGCTTCTTTTGACAGCTCTTGGTTAATAAAACCCCCTCTATATTTTTTTTTATCTCGGTTTGCACCTTTTTTAAGAGGATTTTTTTAGCTTTTTTTTTTCTAGCCGCAAAACTTTTCGTTCTTTCGCTACCTTTTCGCGTTCCTCTTTCCGTTCTCTTCTGGCCTCTCTTTTCTTTAATCTTTCTTGTTCATTTTCAATGCGCTCCTTTAATAATATTTTTTCCGCCTCTTATTAATATTGTCTTCTATTTCTATTTCAAAGTCCTTTTGAACTTGACTTTTATTATAAATTTCTTTTTGAATTTTACATATATTATTGTCATTATCTTTTTGAACTTCATATATAGTATTATCATTATCTTTTTGAACTTCACATATAACACTGTCACTATTTTTTTGTACTCGATCTTTAATGTTTTTAACAACATATTTTTTAACTTTATCTATTCTCTTTTGAGCTTTAAAAGTTCTTTCAAGGTAGTATTTTTGATAATCATTATGGTCCGATTTACCTCCACTTTTTGTTAAATTTTTGTATCCTGCAAAATAATGTTTTTCAAACGCATGGAATTTTTCAGTTGAAATTTCTCCGTCAAATATCTCGAGTGACTCAAAAGATTCATCACTATACTGAAAATGTCGGTCCTCCCTTAAATTTTTTTTGAACAATAACAATTTTCGATAAAACAACTTTATTGATTTCTTAATTGGGAAAGCCTTACTGGTCCCATATAAATTTGGAAAACCTGCGGCATGCTCACGCCTTAAATTTGCCGCTTGCTTTTTATTTTTCATCAACGAACTTTTTGTTAATTTTTTCTTTTCGATAACCCATTTCTAAAAATGGCGGTATCTTTATGATTTTGTTTTTGAATATTCACGCATCTTGAAAAGTGTTTGTAATTGACAACGTGAATCAGATCAGTTCCAGTTGAAAACGTGAAACGAACTGAATAAACCCTTACACCTACCCAGGGTCCGGTGCGACCGTTTTGCCGGGTCTCGAGAAAAACTCGCAAACCGGAGATTATTATTATATATATATATATATATATATATATATATATATATATAAATGTGTATATTATATATATATACATATATATATATATACATATATATATATACATATATATATATATATATATATATATATATATATATATTTGAATATTTAGGCAGCAGGTTCTCCTGTAAGCATATTTGGTTAAAAAATACAGCGACTTCTGTATTTATGATCTTCTTGTTGATACTCTACTTTGCGAACTGCAGATTTATGCGTAGATTTGAGCACAGAAATACTATTACCGAAAGGCATAGTAAAACACAGTGGAGTGTTCTTAATATATTCACGACGTTTCGTACACTTTGTACATTTTCAAGTGATATTGATTATAATAATAAGACATGTTTATATATTGGAAAAAATATAGGTTTCATGGTGCGGAGTGAGGTCACGTAAAAAGGATCAAGGGGGAGGAATGGTGGTGGAACTACGTGGGATGGTGGAACTCCGTGGGATGGTGGAACTCCGTGGGGAGGTGGGATTCCGTACAATGGTGGACTTCATGGACGGAATTATGGCAAGGTCTCTTGATTGTAGATTTAATTTTGGAGACTTCTCTTTAATAAGATGGGCCTCGAGAATTTGCAAGCGCTTGGTATCCTGTTCTTGTCCAATAATTTTTGTGTTTTTCTACATCATTTCCCTTGTTAGAGTGGTGTTGTGGCATGTGATAGTATGAGTTTTTGGTGTACTATTTTGGAGGTGGAGAATGATTCTTCTACTGAGTGTTGTTGTTGTGTATCCTATGTATGAGGAGGGTAGGGACTCGCAGTTCCCTATTTTGCACGAGTATTCATATACAAGATGACTCCTTTGTAGTTCTCGGATTTTCGTGGAAGGGCTATCTTTCATGAGTAGTGATGAGGTTTTTCTGTTTGTATAATAAATGACAACATCGAGGAAATCTTGGGGCCGGGTGGGTTTGACAATTTTTTTGATTGTTTGTTTTATCATGCGTTCATCTGTACTATAATCCGAGTGCATGAAGGCCTTGTAGAAAATTTTAATTCGTTCACCTTCTTTGTTGGTCGCATTATGTTGTAGGTACCATTTATCTATTTCATGCTTAATAATCTTATTGATTTCCTTGTTAGGGTAGCCATTGTTAACCAGGACTTGGGTTGCTTTCTCTATTTCTAGATGAGTGGCACTCCAACTACTGGAATGAGTGAGGGCCCTTCTGATGAAAGCTCTAATGGTGGAGTCTTTATAGCGTTGGGGACACTCGCTCATTCCGTTAAGGCACAGCCCTGGGTTGGTCGGTATTCTTGGTTAAGGTTTTGTATTTTGTCTTTCAATTCTTTAACCCTCTATTTCATATATTTTATTCTTTCTTCCTTACTAGGTTTATGCTTACGTCTTTTGCTTAGGGTCACTGCCCCATCACAGGGGATATTATCAGTGTATTTGGGCAGGAGTTTTTCTCTATCATTAAAAGTGATGGCTAGTTTTGCATTAATTATTTTCTTATAGGTATTTTCCATATACCTTATTATAGATTTATGTTCCTTAGAAAGGAAATTTATGACTTGGCTGTATGTAGTCATATTAGCTAGATCGCGATTTCAGGTTCTAGACCCTTCTTCAGTAGCTATAGGGATGTACTATCTTATAGGATGACACCACACCTACATTAGATATCCCAGAACTTATACTACGGGAACTCCTTGAATGCTGTACTAAACAGGTCCCGTTCACTTGCCCCCGCGGAAACAAATATTGTCAAATTGATGGTGTTGCTATGGGATCCCCCCTTGGAGTATTGATGGCAAACTTCTTCATGGGCTGCGTAGAAGAAGAAGTATTCACAAAAACAGAAAAGCCAGATATATATTGTAGATATATTGACGATATCTTCATTAAGACCAAGAACAGCAACGAAGCTGAAAAACTCCGCCACCTACTACAAAAGATATCTCAACTCATTTTCACTATGGAAGATAGCGTTGACGGAGCTCTACCCTTCCTCGACCTCCTAGTGAAACAAAAGGAACATGCTTTTAATACTACGGTGTACACAAAACCCACAAACCATGGACACTGCCTTAATGGTTCTAGTGAGTGCCCCCAAAGATATAAGGACTCCACCATCAGTGCCTATATCCGAAGAGCACTAACTCACTGTAGCACATGGAAACAAGTGCATAATGAAATAGAACGTTCTACCCAAGTACTGCTCAATAATGGGTTCAGTGAAAAAAGAGATAAGCCACCAAATAAAGAGAATAATGGAAGGCTGGCATAAAAACAACAATAATAACCAGAATAAAGAGAAAATTAACATTCATTATAAATCTATTTTTTCGTCAGCATATAAAGAAGATGAACGCATAATGAAATAAATTATTAAAAGAAACATCAAACCAGTCAATCCAGAGAAAATACTCAACCTGGTAATTTATTATAAAACCAAGAAAACTAGCCACCTCCTTATTAAAAACAGCCCCCAACAAGAGAAAAGGGAACTTCAGAAATCCCATGTCATCTATAGGTTCACATGTACACGAGGGAACTGTGAAGCCCTCCCATCCACCTATATTGGCATGACGACAATGAGGTTGTCCCGTCGCCTCTCATATCACCTGACATCTGGAGCCCCTAAAAACCACTTAAGAGAAGCACATGGCATAACACTATCAAGAGAGAACCTAGAGGAAAACACTGAAATTTTGGATTTATGTACTGACGATAAACGGCTACCAATTTTAGAAGCATTATATATTAAGGAGTTAAGCCCAGATCTAAATAAACAAGCAGACGACCTTAGAGCCCTCCCAAGCATGAGACAAACCGGTGCAAATCCTAACATGAGACATAACACCACAAACGCCAATATGGGACAAAACGCCACCAGTGCAAACACGAAACAAAACGCCATAACCACAAGCATGCCACATTCCGCCACAACACGCACCCGGAGGCTCTCCTAGTGCACGTGACATTTCGTCACTGCCCTGAATACCGGGTGACCTCCCCTAGAGTGTTTAGCCAGTAAGAAGGCTTAGTATAAAACTTAGAACATTCATATGACTCATCGGATTAATTCTTATCCTATAAGATAGTACATCCCTATAGCTACTGAAGAAGGGTCTAGAACCCGAAATCGCGATCTAGCTAATATGACTACATACAACCAAGTCATAAATTTCCTTTCTAAGGAACATAAATCTATGATAAAATATATGGAAAATACCTATAAGAAAATAATTAATGTAAAACTAGCCATCACTTTTAATGATATATGCATTAGAGAAAAACTCCTGCCCAAATACACTGATATATATTAAAATATATATATATATATATATATATATATATATATATATATATATATTGAACATTTTTAGAAGCTCCGCCATGGGATACGAACCCTGACCCGTGCGTCGAAAATCACGAGGCCAAGACGCTAGCAACCATGCTACATGGTGATGGTTCAAAAGGACTGTACTAGTCCCCGACCACGCTTCACGTAACAATGGAAGATCTAGTCTCAATTTCATCTAATCCCGTATTAGGCGAGCCCTCCGACAAGTTGGGTATGTTTAAGACAGATTGAACATTTTTAGAAGCTCCGCATGGGATACGAACCCTGACCCGTGCGTCGAAAATCACGAGGCCAAGACGCTAGCAACCATGCTACATGGTGATGGTTCAAAAGGACTGTACTAGTCCCCGACCACGCTTCACGTAACAATGGAAGATCTAGTCTCAATTTCATCTAATCCCGTATTAGGCGAGCCCTCCGACAAGTTGGGTATGTTTAAGACAGATTGAAGCGTGGTCGGGGACTAGTACAGTCCTTTTGAACCATCACCATGTAGCATGGTTGCTAGCGTCTTGGCCTCGTGATTTTCGACGCACGGGTCAGGGTTCGTATCCCTGTCTTAAACATACCCAACACACACACACACACATATATATATATATATATATATATATATATATATATATGTATAAATATACTGTATATATGTGTGTGTGTGTGTGTGTGTGTGTGTGTGTGTGTGTGTGTGTGTGTGTGTGTGTGTGTGTGTGTGTGTGTGTGTGTGTGTGTGTGTGTGTGTATTTGTAATGTTGACAGAGTGAAAAAGAAAGACAAGGAAATTTTGGGATAGAAATAAGCCGTGTGTGTGTGTGTGTGTGTGTGTGTGTGTGTGTGTGTGTGTGTGTGTGTGTGTGTGTGTGTGTGTGTGTGTGTGTGTGTGTGTGTGTGTGTGTGTGTGTGTGTGTGTGTGTGTGTGTGTGTGTGTGTGTGTGTGTGTGTGTGTGTGTGTGTGTGTGTGTTTGTATATCACTAGACGGGAAAAGAAACATACACAGTAAGGACGGAGAGGCTGAAAAATGAGATCGGAATAAAAAGAGGATTATATATTAGGAGTGACTAACTTACTCGAATTCTACAACACAGTTATCTCGAATTATGACAAAAGAAACAATATAGATTTAATATATCTAGACTTTGCAAAAGCTTTTGATACCGTCCCCCACGAAAGACTACTTACTAAATTAGCTTCACACGTAATAAGTGGTAGCCTATTAAGTTGGACTAGTAATTGGTTGAATGATCGAAAAAAGAGAGTTGTTTTAAATGGAAAAACCTCTAGATGGAAATTTTTTACAAGTGGAGTTCCTCAGGGTTCCGTTCTTGGGCCACTTCTATTCATAGTATATAGAAATGACACAAGCATTGGACTAAAATCTTCTCTTTCCAAATTTGCTGATGATACAAAACTGTGCGGAATGGCAAACGATCACTTAAACCAATTAGATATTCAAGAATATTTAGAGAGATTATAGCAATGATCTGAAAAGTGGGTAACGAAATTTAACACAAGTAAATGAAAGGTAATGCACATAGGTAAAAATAACAGTAAGTACGATTACAAGTTATTTGGAAATTCGTTAACAAAAGTGAATAGTGAAAAAGATCTCGGCGTAATTATCAGTAACGATCTCAAATCATCCAAAGAGTGTATTTCAGCCTCTGAGAAAGAAAATAAGATTCTAGGACTGATTGCGCGATCTTTTGACTTCAAAAGTCAATCACTTATTAACAAGCTATATAAATCGTTAGTTCGTCCACATTTGGAATATGCTCTTTCCGTAAGGTCACCGAATCTCATTAAAGACATTGACAGACTGGAAAAAGTACAACGGCAAGCCACAAAACTGATTCCAAATATCAAAAATAAATCATACGAAAATCGACTAAAACGTATGAATCTGTGTTCCCTAAAAAAGCGTAGACTCAGAGGTGACTTGATACAGGTCTTTAAGATTTTAAAGGGAATTGACAACATTAAGTGACAACATTTTCACATTGAATGAGAATCAGACAAGAAACAATGGTCTCGAACTGTCCGGAAATAGATTCAATTTGGAAGTGGGTAGAAACAACTTCGCCAACCGTGTAGTTAATGAATGGAATAAACTTCCTGCAGAGCCAGTGCAATGTAGTTCAGTTCGAAGCTTTAAGAATCATTTAGATAAACACCTAAGCAAGATGCTGTAATGATTATAATTTATTCTATATTATTTGTTTTTGTTTTGTTATCATTTGTCTATATGATTCTCATTTATCATTAGTTATATGTCATTTTATTATTATTTACTATTTACCTGTTTGTTTGTTATTTAACTATACCTATGCATTTATCTATGTATTTTATTTGTTATTTACATTATTATAGTTTTTATTTATTAATCTATCATTAGTATGATTTTCTTCGCATCCGACCTAGATATGGACCAAAAGGTCTCCTGTCGGCATGCTCCGCCTTTGTAATCCTTTGTGAAAATGGGGAAACACAGCTTAAATCTAAGTATAACGAAATGGCATCGCTGATTAAAAAAAAAAAAAAACGCGAACAATTAAACTTAGGAACGAAATTAAGTTTGACAGACAAGTGAGATCCAACCCAAAGGGCTTTCGTCATCTCTACAGAACTAGAAATAAGGAATGTATTGCCCCAATTAAAACTCAATAAGATGTCTTGATAGATTCTAAGGGAAAAATGAGATAGGATTTAATAAATATTTCTCTCTATTCTTACAAAGGAGAAGATTCAGAGCAAATGAGCGAGGATTTAATAATTATTTTCTCACGATTTTTACAAAGGAGAAGATTCAGTGAAAATGAGCAAAGGTTTGATAAACACTTTTTCCCGATTTTTACAAAGGAGAAGATTCAGAGAAAAAAATAAGCTAGAATTTAATATTTTTTCTCGATTTTTACAAAGAAGATAGATATGATACCTGACTGTGAACTGAACATTAATGGGGATCAGAGAAGTAGACTAACATAAACATTATTATGTTAGTGAGACAAAATGATAGGTACAAAATCCGCCGGGTCCAGACGGTTTTTTTTTTCCGAGAGTGCTTAAAGGGTTTAATTTTGAAATCTGCGACCAGTTAATGGAAGTATTTAGTAAGTCCGTAGACACTGCATTTATGCCCAAAGCCTGACTTCTGGACTGAATAAAATCGGGTGACGGCATTAACAAACTACCACTTGTACAATGTCAACAACGTGGTCGTGGTATGTATATAAAATATGTACACAGACACACACACACACACACACACACACACACACACACACACACGCACACACACACGCACACACACAAACACACACACACACAAACACGCACATATATATATATATATATATATACATACAGTATATATACATATATATGTATATATGCATATATTTATATAAATATATATGTACATACATACA
Organism: Oratosquilla oratoria; assembly: GCF_046742065.1. Taxonomy (NCBI): domain Eukaryota; kingdom Metazoa; phylum Arthropoda; class Malacostraca; order Stomatopoda; family Squillidae; genus Oratosquilla; species Oratosquilla oratoria. Next base: position 3,479,567 of record NW_027467713.1, read on the forward strand.
TACATATATATATATATATATATATATATATGTATATATATATATATGTATATGTATATATATACATATATATATATATATATATATATATATATATATGTGTGTGTGTGTGTGTGTATGTATATACATATATGTATATATACATATATATGTATATATATATATATATATATATATATAAATATATATATATATATATATTATATACACAAGTGCATATATATTTATATACAAGTACACATACATGTGTGTATATACAAATACACACACATATACGTGTACATAAATGGGTGCTTATACAAATACATATATATACGTGTGTATACAAATATACATATACAAACGTGTACATACATGTATGTATACACAAATACTTATATACACATACATGTACATATGTATATGCAAATATTCATACATACATATATCTACAGTATATATAAATATGTACACACGCACACATACGAGTACATGCATGTATACGAGTGTGTACTTACACAACGCAATCTACCCAAATCGTTCTTGTCCATCGGATGCCATGACCTCCGCAGGCCGAAGGAGTCCAATTGGGGCACAACGACGGCGGACCGAGGCCCCCCACCCCCCACCCCCACCCAGAGGATGACCAGGCCGATGCTCCTCGAATGAAAAACTATGACCAGCAAGGAACCCACCCAAACCCAAGAGAAATCACAAAGGACCCGAAGGAACCCACCCGAACCCAGGAGAAACCCACCCGAACCCAGGAGTAATCCACCCAAAACTAAGAGAAACCCACCTGAGATTAGAAGAAACCTAAAGGACCCAAAGGAACCCCCAATCTCAACCCTAGCCCTCGCAAAGAAACTAAATCCTATGAGAACCCCGACCCTCGAACACCCGGAAGCAAAGGAACCCAAAAGAAACTCCGCGCCCACCAAAAGAATCTGACCACAAAGGAAACCCCCTGGACCCCAGGAGAACCCCCGGAACCAAGAAGAAAACACGGCCCCAGGAGAACTCCCCAGCCCCAGGAGAGCCCACCACCCCCGGCTCGAAGAAAACCTCCCGGCTCCCAGGGAACCCTGGTCTTCAAGAAAACCACGGCCCCAGGATCCCAAAGGTAATCACGACCCCCAAAAGAACCCCTGGCCGCAGGAAACCTCCCGGGGTCAAAGAGAACCTCCCGGGGACCAAGAGGACCTCCCGGGTCAAAGAGAAACTCCCGAGGACAAAGAGAACCTCCCGGGAACAAACAAAACCTCCCGGGGACAAAGACAACCTCCCGGGGACAAAGAGAATCTCCCGGGGACAAAAAGAACCTCCTGGGGACAAAGAGAGCCTCCCGGGGTGAAACAGAACCTTTCGGGGACAACGAAAACCTCCCGGGGATAAAGAGAACCTCCCGGGATCCAAGGAAACCTCCCGGGGTCCAAGAGAACCGTCCGAGGTCCAAGAGAACCTTTCGGGATCCACGAGAAGCTCGTGGTGGTCCAAGATAGTCTTCCGGGGCCCAAGATAATTTTCCGGGGTTCAAGAGAACCTTCCGGGGTCCAAGAGAACCACCGGGGGTCCAAGAAAACTATCCGGGGACCAAGAGAACCTTCTGGGGACCAAGAAAACCTTCTGCGGACCAAGAGAACCTAAGGGAACCAAGAGAACCTCCCGGGATCCAAGAGAACCACCCGGGGTCCAAGAGAACCTCCCGGGATCCAAGAGAACCACCCGGGGTCGAAGAGAACCACCCAGGGTCGAAGAGAACCACCCGGGGTCTAAGAGAAGCTTCCGTGGTCCAAAATAACCTTCCAGGGTCAAACAGAACCTCCCGGGGACAACGAAAACCTTCCGGGGTCCAAGAGAACCTCCCGGGGTCTAAGAGAACCTCCCTGGCCCCCAAGGGAACCTCCTTGGCCCCCAAAAGAACCTCCCTGGTTCCAGCAGTGCCCCCCTGGTCTTAAGAGAACCTCTCGGGACAGAGAGAACCTTCCATATCCAAGAGAACTTCCCAGACCCAAGAGAATACCCCCAGTCCTACAGCAACCGAATATTCTGCTGTTTTGGCCTTGTTCTGTATATAATATATTTTATTTTGCTAAAATAAATATCTATATATTTTACAAACTTGAAAATTTGTGTTTATAATGTTTTAACGCGTACACAGAAATACTAGATGCATGTTATAATTATTTTCTCGATATTTTCTGTAGTATATGAAAGGTGAAAAAATAAAACATTTGCTCACTAACTCCAGTTGCGTTTGTGTAATCTTAAATCCATACATGAGAATACACAGTTTTGGTCTCCGTCTTATAGAATGGATGTTTATTCGGTAGAATCTATAGAGGATAATGACCAAAATGATACATGGGCTCGGAAATTTATCTTACGAAGAGAGGCTTAGGCACCTTGACTTACACTCTCTGGAAAGACGCAGAGTGTGGGGTGATCTAATAGAGGTGTTCAAGCGGATCAAGGGTTTTAACTAGGGGGATCCAGACAAGGTCATCATATTAAGACAACAAGGCAGGACTCGCAGTAATGGATCTAGATTGGACAAATTTAGACTTAAGAAGGAAATAGGCAAGAATTGGATAACTTTATGGATGGAGATGACAGGTGGTAGGGGATTTGGAACTGCCTAGTGTAGGCCTTATGGTCTCTTGCAGTCTCCTTAATTCTGATGTTCTTACATACGCATACACACGCGCACGCACACACACTGAATTGGAGAGCGGTATTTCTTTTATTTCATTTTATTTTTCTATTATTGTATTAATTTATTTTTTGTAACATTAAGAATTGAATGTCGTATTTAACAAATCATATTTGAATTTGTCATAACGATATTTGATAACCGGTTCCAGACAACGTTAGGAAGTAAAATAAGGCGAATGTTGAATTAATTTAGCAAGGATTTTATACGTATTTACTAAATGACACAAAATTAGCAACAGTTGACAAAGTAGATGGAACAATCAATTATGTGAATAAAAGGAATGGTTTGTGACTCTTAAATCAAACCCAATACTGTTTTCACTTCCTTTTTATTTGTATTTATTATTTTTAATTTTTTTATTTTACTTATTTTTATTATTACTATTATTTTATTTTTACTTTGTTTTATTATTACTATTTCTATATATTTTTCATTTTTTTTTTTTTTTTTATCTATTTAGAAGGGGCGAGAGAGGGGGGGGAGGGGGGCAATCAACCCGAGAGGAAAAGGGCGAAAATTTATAGCTCAGCGCCCACGGGCGATTGGGCGACTCATCGCGCGAGAGATCGTCCCCACCCCCACCCCCCCACCCCTTCCCTTGTGGGCGTGCGGGCGCTCCCCCGGTGGAGGTCTCGAGATGGGGCCTTTATGGGTACTCTTCCACCTCTTCTTTCACCTCCTTCCTCCTCCTCTTCCACCTCCTCCTCCTCTTCCTCATTTTCTACCTCCTCCTCTTCCCCCTCTTTCACCTCCTCTTACTCCTCTTGTACCTCCTCTTACTCCTCTTGCACTTCCTCTTCCTACTCTTTCACCTCCTCTTTCACCTTCTCTTCCACCTTCTCTTCCCTCCTTTCACCTCCTCTTACTATTCCTCTACCATCTTGTCTTCCTCCTCGTCCTCCTCTTACACCTCCTCTTCCACCTCTTCTTTCACCTCCTTCCTCTTTCTCCTCCTTCTGCCTCCTCTTCCTCTTCTTCCACGTCTTCCTCCACCTCTTCCTCCTCTCCTCCTCCTCTTCCCCCTCTTTCGCCTCCTCTCACTCCTCTCGCACCTCCTCCTCTTCCCCCTCTTTCAACTACTCTTACTCCTCTTACACTTCATCTTCATCCTTTATCACCTCCTCTTTTTTTTTTAAGGACCGGGGGTATTCTTTTGGGCCTGGGAGGTTCTCTTGGATCTGGAAGGTTCTCTTTGTCCCGGGAGGTTCAAAGACCAGAGGGGTCCTGCTGGAACCAGGGAGGTTCTCTTGGGGGGCCAAGGAAGTTCTCTTGGGGCCAGGGAGGTTCTCTTGGACCCCGGGAGGTTCTCTTGGACCCTGGGAGGTACTCTTGGTCCCCGGAAGATTATCTCTGAACCTGGGTGGTTCTCTTAGACCCCGGGAACTTCTATTTGACTTCGGGTGGTTCTTTTAGACCCCAGAAGGTTCTCCTGGACCCCGGAAGGTTCTCATGGACCCCAAAAGGTTCTCTTAGGCCCCGGGTGGTTCTCTTGGGCCCTGGGTGGATCTCTTGGGCCCCGAGTGGTTCTATTAAACCCCGGGTGGTTCTCTTGGACCCCGGTTGGTTCTCTTGGACCTCGGGAATTTTTCCTGGATCCCGGGAGGTTCACTTGGTTCCCTGAGGTTCTCTTGGTCTCTGGAAGGTTCTCTTGGTCCCCGGAAGGTTCTCTTAGTCTCTGGAAGGTTCTCTTAGACCCCGGGTGGTTCTCTTGGACCCCGGAAGGTTCTCTTGGACCCCGACCCCGAAAGATTACCTTGGACCCGGGAAGATTATCTTGGACCCCCACGAGCTTCTCTTGGACCCCGAAAGGTTCTCGGGGATTCTGGGGCCGGGGGTTCTCCTGGGGCCTTAGGTTCTTGGAGACCTGGGGTTCCTTTAGAGGACAGGGATCCTTAGGATCGGGGTTCTTTTGAATGTTCTTCAGGCCAGAGTTCTTCAAGAGGTTAGAGGTTCTTTTGTGCCCGAGGGTTCGTTTTTGTGACAGGGACTTCCTTGGAGGTTCTCCTGAGTTCGAAGTACTTTTTGGGTCTATGGGTTCCTTTTTGGGGGTAACTGGGATTTCCTTTGTGGTCAGATTTTTTCGGGTGTTCGAGGGTCGGGGTTCTCATAGGATTTGGTTTCTTTGTGAGGGCAAGGGTTGAGATTGGGAGTTCTTTTGGGTCCTCTGGGGTTTCTTTTGGTTTTGGGTGGGTTTCTCCTGTGTTTGGGTGGATTTCTCCTGGGTTCGGGTGGGTTTCTACTGGGTTCGGGTGGGTTCCTATGGGTCCTTTGTGATTTCTCCTGGGTTTGGGAGGGTTCCTTGCTGGTCATGATTTATCCTTCGGGGAGCATCGGCCTGATCATCCTCTGGGTGGGGGTGGGGGTGGGGGGTGTGTGGCCTCGGTCCGCCGTCGTTCTACTCCAATTGGACTCCTCCGGCCTGCGGAGGTCATGGCACCCGATGGACATGAACGATTTGGGCAGATTCCGTTATGTAAATACGCATTCGTATATATTCATGTATGCGTAAGTGTGCGTGTGTACATATTTATATATAGATATATGTATGTATGAATGTTCGCATACACATATGTACATGTATGTGTATATAAGTATTTGTATATACATACTGTACATGTATGTACACCTTTGTATATATACATATGTATATATATATATATATATATATATATATACCCATATATATACATATATGTATATATATATGTATATATATATATATATATATATATATATATATATATATATATATATATATTTATATTTACACTCGCCGCTCAGCGCTCCCTACGAGAAAGTAATACAACATGGCACATACCAGAAACAGCAACAGCTCTAAGAAACTTGAAGATATGGTGGAGAGTCTCGTGAAAGCAAGAGAAGAGGACAGACAGTTCCTGTTGCAAGCAAGGAAAGAAGACCAGCAGTTCCTAAACGAGCTAAAAGCAATAGTCATAGAACAAAGGCAGGAGATACAAGATCACAAATCGACTGTAGTTAATCTCCAAGCTAGAGTGGAAGACCTAGAGTAGTACACGAGGAGACAAGATATCATCATCAGTGGTTTAAAGATTGTGAAAACGTATTCGGAAGCCGTGAAAGGTGATTCCGACTATAGTGTGGATAACAGTGGACAAAACATTGTAGAAAATCAAGTGATCCATTCTCTAAGTAACAAGGAAATACAGATCAGAGACACAGAGATATCAGCTTGCCATACACTGGCAAAAAGAAAACAGGACGGTACCCAAATTTTAATCGTGAGATTCGTATCAAGAAAGTCGAAGGTGAACGTGCTGAAAAACGCCAAGAAATTGAAGGGGACGGGCATCTACGTGAATGAACACCTGACGAAACGAACCGGAGAGATTGCCAAAACAGCACGCGACATGAGGAAACAAGGGAAGATCATCTCGACATGGACAAGAGACTGCAAGGTGTATATCAAGTGCAGGGATGAAAAAGTACATCAGGTAAGTAATCTTGAATTTCAATAGTTCACATTCCTTAATCTCCTAACACAAACATAACCATGAACACTACAACTAACACAAAAACAAACATAACAAAAAAATGTTCTTCATGCCATACCCTTGTCCCTACCATCACCTCAAATGTACATTATGCAAACATTTACCTCATTTCATGTGTAGATATACCCGTAAATACTGCTAAAAATAACCCCAATATTTTCATAAACTGGTTCTGCACAGACTGTTCAAAAACATTTCCCTATCATGCATTCTCAAACACAGAAATTTATTTTTTGTTTTCCGCGCCAAATCTCGCATCAAAAAACCCAGATGTATATACCGCTATTAAGAAGTATAAAGAAATAGACAAAATATCAGAAAAGGAATTTTTCGATATTTAATCACAATGATACCCAAATTGACCCCGAATTAAATTTCTACTCAAAACTAACAAAAGACAGCGATTACTATAGTGATACACAATTTGACACAGTATTTCGTGATATTGATGGTTTCACACTAATTCACATTAGTGCAAGGAGCCTAAACGCTAATTATCAGAACATTGACTGTTATCTCAAGTTACTCAATAAAAGCTTTGAAGTTATAATGATAAGCGAAACATGGATTGACCCAGGATGTCTAGTAAACTTCCTACAAGACTACTCCCTACAGTGTTAATAGACAGATCCAAAAAGGCGGCGGAGTCTCTATCTTCATAAAAAAAATCAATTTCATGTCAACTAATAAATCAATTCACTAATTCGCATGAAAACATATTTGATTGCGTAGCCGTTGAGATTTTCATTAAAAAAAAAAAAAACGTCATAACAAGTATCTACAGAAAGCCAGGCACGAACATCAATGAGTTCACAAATATGCTTGAAGAAATCATAGCTCCATTTAGAAATAAATACCTATATCTCTCGGGTGACTTCAACCTAGATTTACTTAAGTATGAGACTCACGAACAAACAAGACACTTTACAGATATGATTTTCTCTTTAGGTATATATCCTTTGATAAAAAAATGACCGAATAACAAATACAAGTGAAACAATGATAGATAACATTTTCACCAATATTGTAAACTCCGAGATTCATAGTGGTATCTTAATAAGTGACATAAGTGACCATCTACCGGTATTCACTATCAATCCAAAAGAAATGCACTACATAACAAAACCCAGAATTGTACTAAAACGTAAAATAGACGAAAAAAGTATTGCAAAATTAAATCAATGCTTAAAAGAAGAAAATTGGGATCAGGTTTACGAGTCAGAAAATGCCAATCTATCATATAACGAATTTGTAAGCATTATCATGAGTAATGTAAACAAATGCTGCCCAGAGAGAGAAGTAGAAATAAAACCATATAACGTAAACTCAAAACCATGGTTTACAAACGGTCTTAAGAACGCGTGTCGAAAGAAAAACCAACTTTACAAGAAATCTATTAAAAGCAAGTCCTTGACAGACGAAAACAAATACAAAGTGTACAAAAACAAACTTACAACAATTTTACGCAACTGCGAAAAAAAATACTATGACACACTACTTGAAAATTATAAAGGTAATATAAAAAAGACATTGGAAGTCATAAACAACTTAACTAGGCCCAAAAATAATAACACCGATGAAATCATAGACATTATTAAAAACGGAAAAAATAAAAAAAGAAGTGGTAAACGAATCTAATGAATTTTTCTCCCATGCAGGACCTAACCTCGCGAAACAAATAAAGACAACACATCAAACTTATGAGACCTTTTTGAAACACCGAATAAATTACACTATGTTTTTAAAACCCGTCACGGAAAACGAACTTATGAACACAGTAAAATAAATGCAGAACAAGAAATCACTCGATTGCACAGGAATCAATATGAACCTGGTTAAACAAATTATGCCTATCATCAAAAATCATTTTCTGACAATATGCAATAAATCATTTGAACAAGGAATATTTCCAGATGCAATGAAAATAGCAAAAGTAATACCGATATTCAAATCAGTGGACAAATCAAGTTATAATAACTATAGACCAATTTCACTATTAGCACAGTTTTCCAAAATTCTTGAGAAGTTATTCACAATTCGCCTTGACTCATTTCTAAAAAAAAAAAAAATGACGTCATTTACCATAGTCAATATGGATTTCAACGAAATCTTTCAAAGTCAACAGCAGTAATGGAATTAATTGAAGAGATAACTAACAATATAGAACAAAAGAAAAAGACAGCCGGCATATTTATTGATCTAAAAAAGGCATTTGACACAGTAAATCATGAAATCCTAATTCGAAAGGCCGAATACTATGGGCTAAGAGGTAAGGTTAATGACTGGTTAAAAAGTTATCTAAAAAACAGGAAACAATATGTAGCCATTGAGGAAGAAAGATTACATATTCTACCAGTTACATGCGGAGTAACTCAAGGTTCAGTTCTAGGACCCAAACTATTCTTACTATACATTAATGACATTACAAATGTATCCAACCTTATGAAATTTATACTGTTCGCCGACGATACCACCAGTCTATGCTCCGATATAAATTCCGACAAACTGATCAAGTCAATTAATAAAGGATTATGTCAGCTATCTAACTGGTTATAAGCCAATTAACTATCCTTAAATGTATCAAAAACTAACTACCTGCTTTTCTACAAAAATAATGAAAGTACTAAGCCGATGAAAATAATCAACGAAATTATTGAAAAAGCGTCCGTCAGTAAATTCCTAGGCGTGTATTTAGACGATCAACTTAATTGGAAACATCATATAAATCACGTGATAAATAAGATACCCAAAACTTTAGGAATAATACATAAAATGAGAAATATCTTCAATGAAAATACCCTACGTACCATTTACTGTAGTCTACTACTACCATACCTAAACTAATGTTCAGAAATTTGGGGTAATACTTATCAAACTAATCTTCAACGCATAATTACCTCACAAAAAAGGCACTGCGTATAATCTGCAATGTGGGTCGTTTAGAACATACAAATAATTTATTTAAAAAACTAAATCTACTGAAATTCATGGACTTAATAAAGTACAACCTGCCATTGTTATGCACCAAATCTACAATAAACAAATGAATCAAAACATTGAAATTTTACTCAACTTACGAAACTCGCTATGCGACTAGGTATACAAATGACTTCTTTAAAAATCAATACAAAACAACCAAAAAAGGCCAATGCTTATTTATTATAGGTGTTAACACATGGAATAAATTTGAAAAGGAATTACCTAAGACAAAATGTTTATCAACATTCAAACGATATTTAAAAAAGTCATTAATCTATAAGTACTAGTATATTGAACATTTCAGGTCCATTTCATGATTGTATTCATGGAGAAACTGTCATGTACCGCCCAAGTCTGCCGCTCTTTCTTTTCTTGTTCCTGCAGGTGATGGTGACCCAGATCCGCGCAGTAAGCAATTATCGTCCCGTCAATAATCGACCTGACCTCTCACCTCTCACCTGACCCCCACAAGATGCGATGCTCACACGTGACCCCGATTCCTATGTGAGGTCGTAGTTAGCAGGCGTCGTGTCACATCTCACTGCAAAATATATATATATATATATGTATATGCATGTGTATATATATATGTATATGCATGTGTATATATATATATATGTGTATATGTATCATATATACATATATATATATATATATATATGTGTATATATATATATGTGTGTGTGTGTGTGTGCGTGTGTGCGTGTGTATGCGTGTATATATATATATATATATATATATATATGTATATAAATTTATATAAATATATATATATATATATATATATATATATGTATATGTATATATCAAACTAACATGTAACAAAAATAAATAAATTATGTAAAAATAATTCTTTCCTTTAAGGGAGAGCAATTCCCCATAAGCTTTGCTTCATGTTCTACCTTTCAACAAGTAATTTTGTAAAAAAAAAAAAAATTGTATTTATGTATGTATAAATTGTATTTCATTTTATTGAATAAACCTTAACGTATAACGTAACGTGTATATATATATATATATATATATATATATATATATATATATATGTATATATATATATATATATATATATATATATATATATATATGCATTTGTATAAGCACACATGTATGTACACGTATATGTACGTGTATTTGTATATACACACATGTATGTGTACTTATATATAACTATATATGCAATTGTGTATATAATATATATGATATATATATATATGTGTGTGTGTGTGTGTGTGTGTGTGTGTGTGTGTGTGTGTGTGTGTGTGTGTGTGTGTGTGTGTGTGTGTGTGTGTGTGTGTGTGTGTGTGTGTGTGTGTGTGTGTGTGTGTTTGTGTGTGTGTGTGTTTGTGCGTGTGTACATATAATTGTATATACATACTACGACCAAGTTGTTGACATTGTACAAGTGTTAGTTTGTTAATGCCGTCACCCGATTCTAATCAGTCCAAAAGTCAGGCTTTAGGCAAGAATCCAGTGTCTACGGACTTACTAAATACTTCCATTAACTGGGCGCATATTTCAAAATAAAACTCTTTAAGCACTCTCGGAAAAAAAACAGTCTGGATCCGGCGGATTTTGTAGCATGATAATGATAATGTTTATGTTAGTCTACTTCTCTGATCCCCACTAATGCTCAGTTCACAGTAAGGTATCATATCTATCTTCTTTGTAAAAATTGAGAGAAAATATTATATTCTATCTTATTTTTTCTCTGAATCTTCTCCTTTGTAAAAACCGAGAAAAAGTGTTTATTAAACCCTTGCTCATTTTCACTGAATCTTCTCCTTTGTAAAAATCGAGAGAAAATATTTGTTAAATCCTAGCTCATTTTCCCTTTTGAATCTATCAAGACATTTTATTCAGTTGTAATTGGGCCAATACATTCCTTATTTTCAGTTCTGTAGAGATGACAAAAGCCCTTTGGGTTGGATCGCGCTTGTCTGGCAAACTTAATTTCGTTGTTATGATTCGTTGTTCGCGTTTTTTTTTTTGTTTTTATAATCAGCGAGGCCATTTTGTTATACTTAGATCTAAGTTGTGTTTCCCCATTTTCACTCCTAATATATAACCCTCTTTTTATTCCGATCTCATTTTTCAGCCTCTCTGTCCTTACTGTGTAGGTTTCTCTTCCCGTCTAGTGATATACAAACACAAACACACATACATACACACACAAACACACACAAACACACACAAACACACACACACACACACACACACACACACACACACAACAGTCGAAGTGACAGCGAAGATTGGAACTCCAGGAAAAAAAATCAAATTTCGTGGATCTCAACGACGAGGGAGTACCTGTGTTGAATCAGTAGGGAAGGGGAAAGCTCGTGGTGTAGTGGGAAGATGAAGAAAAAGGAGAAGGGGAGGGATTACTGAGGAAAATGGAAGGAAATGAGGAAGGGGACGAACGGGCCCCGGAAGTCAGAAGGAATGTCAACAAGAGGTGCGCAGACGATAGAGGTGAAGTCGAAGAGCTTAGTAAAAATGTAAAAATTAGAAAAATAGATAAGAGCAGCGCAATGGAAGATAAAGATAATTATTTCCATGGATTTATTGAGGGAGGAGATGACAACCTCCCCCGATTAACAAGTCTAGAGGAAAAATAGAGAAAATGAACGAACAGTGTGAGGTTAGGTTCAGTCAACTTACACGGATTACACAAAGAGTTGATAAATTAGAAGAACTAAAGAAGGAGAACCAATACCTAAACAAAGAAATAGAAGAATTAAAAAGACAGTTAGAAGAAGTAAAGGGTGAGAATGAGGAATTAAAAAATAATAATAAAGAGAACAATGAGTCCATAACAAAAGAGGTACAGGGTTGGAGAAAAGTCCAAGAGAACAACAAAATTGAATTTAAAGCTAAAGTAAAACAACAGATGAAAGAACAAACAAAGGACACAGTTATTAAAGTGATGAGAGAGAATGAGAATATAGTAAGAGACTTAGCGAATAAAAATAAATATATAATTATATTAGGGATGGAAGAGAAGCATAATCCAAATAGAACTATAAGAGTAAAGGAGGAAAAGGAAAAAGTAAAGAAAATATTAAAAGTAGTTCAAGAAGATGAACAAGAAATAGGGAAAGAAATTGAAGAAATATATAGAATACAGATAAGACCAGACCAGTTAAAGTTAAATTCAGGTCACGAAAGACAGCAGAGAATATCTTAGCAAAAACAGGGAAACTAGCAAAAAGTGATCTATATAAACAGGTATGGATAAAAAGAGAGATGAATAAAGAGGAAAGAGAGGATGAGAAAGAAAAAAGAATGGAAGCTAAGGGAAAAAAACGAGAACAGAACAGAGTCAGACAAAAAGAAATTCTATTGGAGAGTAGTGGATATGAAAGTGAGGAAATGGTTCATAACAGAGAAAAACGGAAGGGAAACAGAAAACAGGATGGAGGTAGTAGTAAATTAAAAGTGTCTTACACAAAAATAGATGGTTAATAACAGGCTTGAGTGAACTGAATGATTATCTGAAGGAAAAAGAACCGGACGTAATGGGAATTGTAGAGACAAAATTAAAAGGTCCACTACTATCCAAAAGGAACGGGGGATGGGATTAGGAGTCCTACTACCTGTAGCCCCAAAAGGGGACATTCCTAAAAAAGTAGGAAAAGGCATAAGAGAGTCTGGGAGCTTTCCAACCAGTACCCTAAGATTTGGGTCTTTTAATGTGCGTGGATGTGGTACAGATGAGAGTAAAAGGGAAGAGATAGGCAGTATGTTTGTGAGAAGAAAGATGGATGTACTGGCTTTGAGTGAAACTAAAATGAAAGGAAAGGGCAACTGTGAGTTTGGGAGTGTAACTGGGAGGTACTCAGGAGTGAAGAGGGGACGAGGGAGAGAAGGGGTGGCTATACTAGTAAGAGAAGAGATAAGTAAGCGGATAGTGGAGTGGAAGGAGGTGTCATCAAGGTTGATGTGATGAAGGTGAAGCTGGGAAAGGAGATGTGGGTTTTTGTAAGTGCGTATGGGCCTGGTAGTGAGAAGAACTTAGAGGAAAGTGAGGCATTCTGGGTACATATAAATGAATGCATAGAGGGATTAGGGAGAAATGTCAATGTAGTTGTATTGGGAGACCTTAATGCTAGGGTAGGAAATTAACCAATTGACGGAGTGATTGGAAAGTATGGAGTTCGAGGCAAAAATCGTAGTGGAGAATAGATGGTGGAGATGTGTCTTGAAAGAGAGTTGATGATAGCAAATACAGTGTTTAAGAAGAAAGTCAAGCATAAATACACATGGGAGAGGGTGGTGGATGGAAGGGTGGCAGATAGAGCGTTAATGGACTATATAGTGGTGACCAGGAGTATGGTAGGAAGAGTTAAGGATGTACATGTTCTAAGGGGAGAGAGTGGGGGAATATCAGATCATTTTCAGGTGGAAGGTAAATTGAGAGTGGAGAATAGGTGGAGAAAGAGGAAAAGGGCAGAAGGTAGGGAGGTACTTAGAGTGAACTGCTTAAATGAAGAAAAAAAGGAGAATGAGTGAGAGAGGAGTGGAGGAGGAATGGGGATGGTTCAAGGAGGGAGTCATAAGATGTGCAAAGATGGTGTGTGGAACAAGGAGGGTGGGAGGAAATAGAAAGAAGGGTAGTGAGTGGTGGGATGAGGAAGCAAAGAAGGGTGCAGAAGAAAAGAAGCAGGCATTCATAGATTGGCTACAAATTAGGACGAGGGAGTCGTATGAGAGGTACAAAGTAAAGAGAAAGGAAGTTAAGCATAGGATAAAGGGAGGAAAGAGGAGAGCAGATGTGAAATGGGGAAAGAGTATGACAAAATATTGAAAGTAATAAAAAGATGTTTTGGAAGGAAGTTAAAAGAAGAAGAGGAGGCGAATCAAGTAGAGAAGAAAAGGTAAAAGGTGCAGATGGAGAAATGATAATGGAAGAGAAGGCAGTGAGAGGAAGGTGGGCAGAGTATTTTAGGGAGTTGCTAAATGTAAAGGAGGATAGGGAGGGAAAGGTAGTTGCAGTGGGAAGCGCTAAGAAAATAAGAGTGATGAGTGAGGAAAATGGAAGAGAAATAGGGAAGGATGAAGTGAAAGCAGCTGTTATGGTGATGAGAGCAGGTAAGGCACCTGGGTTGGATGGATGCCATGCAGAATGTCTGAAGAAAGGAGGTACAGTTATAGTGGACTGGCTGGTGAGGTTATTTAATGTTTGTTTAAGAGAGAGTAGAGTGCCAGAAGAACGGAGGAGTGCCTGTATAGTTCCACTTTACAAAGGAAAGGGGGACAAGTGTGAGTGTAGTAGTTACAGAGGGATCAGCTTGTTGAGTGTAGTTGGGAAGGCTTATGGGAGGGTCTTGATTGAGTGGATTAGAAGAGGAACAGAGGGAGTAATTGGTGAGGAACAGTGTGGATTTAGGACAGGTAGGGGATGTGTAGATTAGATTTTTTGTGGTAAGACAGATACGTGAGAAAGCTATAGGAAAAGGTAAGGATGTTTTTAAGGCTTTTATGGATCTGGAAAAGGCTTATGACAGGGTAGACAGGAAGGCACTGTGGGAGGTACTGCAGATATATGGGATAGGAGGAAAGCTGTTAAGAGCAGTCAAGAGTTTTTATGAGAATAGTAGAGCTTGCATTAGGATTAGAAATGGAGAGAGTGAATGGTTTGAGGTAAAGGTGGGACTTCGTCAGGGATGTGCTATGTCGCCCTGGCTCTTCAATCTTTACATGGATGGGGTGATGCGAGAGGTGAATGCAAGGGTAGTGGGTCAGGGGTTGGGGATGATTAAAGAAAATGGAGAAAATTGGGAGGTGAGCCAGTTGTTGTTTGCTGACGACACTGCGCTTGTAGCAGGGTCAGAGGAGGGTTTGAGGAAGTTAGTGACAGAGTTTGAGAAGGTGTGTGAAAGAAGGAAGCTGAAGATAAATGTGGGCAAAATTAAGGTGATGAGATGTACAAGGGAAGAGAGTGATAGTAGGCTGGAAGTGAGCATTAAGGGTGAGAAACAGGAGGAAGTGGATAGTTTCAGATACTTGGGTGCAAATATGACAGGAAAGGGAGGAGTGGGGGTGGAGTTAGAATGTAGATTGAGAGAAGCGAGTAAATGCCTTGGTGGATTAAAAAGTGTAATGAGAAATAGACATCTGGGAATGGATGCTAAGAGGAGGTTATATGAAGGAGTGATTGTGCCAACAGCAATGTACGGAGCAGAAACATGGAACATAAGAGAGGAAGAGAGAAGGAGTTTGAATGTGTTTGAGATGAAATGTCTGAGAAGTATGATAGGGGTTACTAGGCTAGATAGAGTGAGAAATGATGAGGTGAGGAGGAGAACAGGGGTGGAAAAGGAGCTGGGAGATAGGGCTGATGAAAGAGTATTAGGATGGTTTGGACACATGGAAAGAATGAGTGAAGAAAGATTAGTAAAAGAAGTGTGGAAGGCGGGGGTGGAAGGAGTGAATATGAGGGGGCGTCCTAGGATGAGATGGATGGATGGGATGAAAGGGGATTTACAAAAGAAGGGAATGTCTGTAGAGGAAGGACGGGAGAGGACAGAAGATAGGGGTGAACGGAGAAGGGTTGTGTATAGATGAGGCTGTGATGCATGAGGGGGAGTGGGTGGGGGATGGGGGGTGAGGAAGTATGTATGAAAAAAAAATTGACGCAGCCCGAAGGGATTTCTCCCTGTCTTCTCCTTTTCTGCATGAGGGGATGGAGAGGGGGGGGTCGCCGAATTTATGAAGCGGCCTTGCTGTGGATGTGCTGTGTCTTGCGACACTGCTTCTGACCCAGGGCAGTGGACAGGATGCAGGGATGACCCGTCATCCAGGAGGTGCCAAGATGAGAGGGAGGGAGGAGGGTGGTGGCGAGTGGAATATATGGGAAATGAAATGGGTGGGAGTGATTTCTATGCCTTTTTCTTTTTGGCTGCCCCTCGTGTAAGGGGGAAAAAGCCTTTGGTATATGTATGTATGTATGTACTGCCCAACAGTGTAGGACATGGTGCATATGATTACTGGATTAGAAACAGAGAGGTAAAACAAGGGGGTGGAGTTATGTTCCTGACAAAGAAGGATGTAAATGTGAAGAATGTCACATATGGAAAGAATAGAGTAGAGATGATTATGATGGAAGTGGAGGACAGGGATGGGAAGAGCAGGAAGTTTGTGGTAAGGTATGTGCCTCCTAAAACGGCTTCTTAGGAAGAGAAAGAACACAAAAATATGTTAGAAGACACAAGGATAACACAAGATAACATAATGGAAGATGGAGGAAGAATAGTTATAATGGGTGACTTTAATTGTAAAGAAATCTGCTGGGTAGAGATGACAGTGAAGGGTGGAGATGAGCTATGGGGAAATGTACTATTTGATATCATTACAGGACATACAATGACGCAATGGATTCAAGAGAACACTAGGTATAGAAATGAGGAAGAACCATCGAGACTGGGCCTAATAATCACATCAGAACCTGAAATAATGGACAAGATTGAATATAAGATACCAATAAGTAAAAATGACCACATATTGGTTGAACTGGAACTAAATGAGGAAATATACATGAAAAAAACGAACAATATAGAAAGGTAAGATTGGTGTATGGATTTTTTTTTTCTTCATATAAAATAAGAGGATTCTTTCAAAAACCAGAGTTGGAAAGGATACACAAGGAGGAAAGAACAGTAGAAGAGAAATGGAATATTTTGACAAAATTTTATAAAGAAGGAGTGGTGATAAGAGACAAACATTCTAATTGGAATGAAGTTATTAGTGGAGTTCCACAAGGAACAGTTTTGGCCCCAATAATGTTTGTTATATATATTAATGATATGTATAAAGGAATTGAAAGTTATATGAGCTTCTTTGCGGACAATGCAAAATTGTTGAAAAAAGTGAACACTGTAAAAGATTGTGAGTCGCTGCAGTGATATCAATAAAGTATGGGAATGGAGTAGGAAGTGGGAGATGGATTTCGATATTAAGTATAATATAATAGAATTTGGAAGAAGCAAAAAAAGAATAACTGGATCATATAAATTGGGAGAGGAAGAAATTTAAAAAAGTAGAAAATGAGAAGGACCTGGGAGTCATTATTATGAGAAACATATAAACAAAATATTTGGAGAAACTTATAATTTAATAAAAACAATCAAAGTGGCATTTACATACCTGGACGAAGAAATGGTGAAGAAAATACTAGTCACTTTGATAAGACCAAGATTGGAGTATGCAGCGATGACGTGGTCACCAAGTGAAAAAAAAATGCATAACAAAACTTGAAAGAATACAAACAGCAATTACGAAATTGGCACCAACACTCTCAGAACTATTATATGAGGATAGACTAGCAAAACTTGAGCTGCAGACATTAGAGCAAAGAAGATAACTATTTATAGAATCATGAAAGGCATAGAAACTATTGATAGAGAGGATCTAATAAAATGGGATAGTAGAGATACAAGAGGACACGGAAAGAAAATCAAGAAAGACAGTTCTAAAAGAGACCTGAAAAACAACTTTGCCCACAGGGTAATAGACGTTTGGAACAAGTTAGATGAAAATGTGGTGTGTGCAAAAACGATACACGAATTTAAAAACAGTCTGGATAAAACGAAATATGAAGACGGGAAATCACGAGCATAGCTCCCCTTCCCGTAAAATACAACTAGGTAAATACACGATATATTTTTATCCCAAAATTTCCTTGTCTTTCTTTTTCACCCTGTCAACATTACCAATAGACACACACACACATACACACACAAACACACACACACACACACACATACACACACACACACACACACACACACACATACACACACACACACACACACACACACACACATATATATATATATATATATATATATATATATATATTGTAACGTAATATTACATATTATGTCATATATGTAATTATTATGTCATATAATTGTGTTCTTTGTATTATGTATAAAAATGTTCATTTGTTGTCTATGTATGTATTTTAACAATGTAAGTAGTAACGCCCGTCCACTGTGTGTAACCTTGCCTACGTGCGGAAATTATGTGCGCACTCTTGATGTAAGTAGAACAAACAGACAAGCGAAGTAATCCGAAATAGTTCAGCCCTCGCTGTTTGTCCCTGAGTGTTCGGAGCGCACAGATTTGACAATTACTAAATAAGTAGATTGTTCAAGCGAGTCGAGGGACTTAAAACTATCCAAGTTGACGTGTGACAAATTGCTCTCCCCCTCCTCTGCACTCGCCCACACCATTCACCGGAAGTATCCCACTTCCGGTCCGTGGGTATATAAGCTGTGAAAACCACTCACACCTTGTCATTTCTCGCAATTTGCTCTCTTGATAAGACTTCTCGTAGGTTGGACTCATGAGACGATTCGTGTGAAGTGATCACCCCTTTTTGCCTCCATTACGTGTCTTATATACATTTGTATTGCATTATACTTGTAATTGTACTTATTACTTCTTTTGATACATATGTTCCTGACCTCTTTGTACTTAGAAGGTACCATATTGTATACGTATCTTGTGCTTCGCATTTGAACGATACTTTCCATATTCTTGTATTCATGTAACGGTCCCATTGACCCAACTGCCCATTCTCTTTTGTGTTTATTATTGCCTGTAAATAATTTCATGTTATTAATAATTTCGTTTACTATTTTTACCACTAGTTTAATATTCCTTTCCTGGAATCTTCTTTGTTACTTTACTTCTAGTCTTACGAATTATCTAGGCCCTGACCAGATAATTCAGCCCTACCGTGGCTTCTAGAAGTGAGCTGGTTCTTAAACACTCATCCGTTATACGTAACGTCTTTTCACATAACCAGCCGGTCCGTAACAATATATATATATATATATATATATATATATATATATATATATATATATATATATATATATATATATTGCAGTAATTCACAAGGCACACATGAGAAATAATTTGCAGAAAAAAAACACTGGGAAATAAGAAACTTAGTCCGAACGTTTTCGTCTACTTAAGACATTATCAAGGAATACAAAGTGACAGAGACATAGGTACATATACAGTATATACATAAAGTAGTAAGGAACATGGTAAGGATACACAAGATGCTTCATAACCAGGTTGAGAAGTGTTTACATTTAAGGGCATTTGATCATGTGACGTTACATCACCCGGGCCTGGTAACACTTGGAGCATTTATTACAATATTCTTAATAATAAAGTCATCAAGTTTATATAAACCTAAACTTAAATTAATATTTTTATCGAAGGTATGCTTAATATGACTGGATTCGATAATGTTTCTTTCTAATAAAGAGCTACAAGAAAATATTTTCTTAGAATTATCCCAGTGAATAGGATGGTTGTGGTCTCTTACATGAACAAAAAGGCCACTGGAAATTTGCCCATTCCTTACACTATACTTGTGTTGATTTATCCTTGTCTTTGCCATTTTGGCCAATTTAAAGTTGTTACCTTTAAGGCATGGAATAGAGTAAACACAACCCTCATTTACTTCAGGTGAATTTTTAATTAGCTTAATTTTTATAGTATTGTTGTTTGTGAAAACCAAGTTGATATTGAATTGTTTGAGAATATTAGGTAGTCCAACAAATTTCTCATTGTAAGGAAGAAACAGAAGGTTCTTTTTGTAAAATACTTTCCTTTCCTCACGAGTCCTGCCTTGTTGTCTTAATATGATGACCTTGTCCGGATCCACCTTGTTAAAACCTTTGATCCACTTGAACGCCTCTAATAGATCACCCTGCACTCTACGTCTTTCTAGAGAGTGTAAATTAAAGTGCTTAAGCCTCTCTTGGTAAGGTAAATATCTTAACCCATATACCATTTTGGTCACTCTCCTCTACCGGTTCTAGTGAATTAACATCCATTCTATAAGACGGAGACCAATACTGTGTATTCTTGTGTATGGACTTAAGTTTACACAAACGCAATTGGAGTTAGTGAGCAAATGTTTTATTTTGTCAATAATTATATACTACAGAAAATATCGAGCAAAATAAAGATAATGAAAAAAAATTATAACATACATCTAGCACTTTTGTGTAGGCTACGCGTTAAAAACATTATAAACACAAGATAAAATTTCAAGTTCGTAAAGATATAGATATTTATTTTAGCAAAATAAAGTACATACATTATATACAGAGCAAGGCCAGAACAGCCTTTTTTTTTTTTTTTTTTTTTTTTTAAGGACTGGTGGTACTCTCGGACCCAGAAGGTTCTCTTAGATCTAGAAAGTTCTATGTACCGAGAGGTTCTTTTTGTCCGGGAGGTTTTCCTAAGACCAGGGTGGTTCTCTTGGGACCAGGGAGGTTCTCTTTGGGACCAAGGAGGTTCTCTTGTGGCCAGGGAGGTTATCGTGGAGTAAGGAAGGTTCTCTTGGACCCCAGAAGGTTCTCTTGGGCACCGGGAGGTTTTCCTGGATCCCAAGAGGTCCTCTTCGTCCCCGGAAGGTCTTCTTGGAACCCCGGATGATTATCTCTAATCCCGGGTGGTTCTCTTAGACCCCGGGCTTCTATTAGACCCCGGGTGGTTCTCTTGGATCCCGGAAGGTTCTCTTGGACCCCGGGTGGCTCTCTTGGACCCTGGGTGGTTCTATTAGACCCTGGAATATTTTCTTGGACACCGGGTGGTTCTCTTGAATCCCGAAAAATTATCTTGAACCCCGGAATTTTCTCTTGGACCCCGGTAGGTTCTCTTGGTTCCCGAGAGGTTTTCTTGATTCCCGGGAGTTTCTCTTGGTACCCGGAAGGTTCTCTTGGACCTTGGAAGGTTTTCTCTGTCCCCGGAAGGTTCTCTTGGACCCCGGTTAGTTCTCTTGGACCTCGGGTGGTTCTCTTGGACCCCGAAAGGTTCTCTTAGACCCCGGAAGATTCTCTTGGATCCCGGAAGATTATCTTGGGCTCCGGAAGAATATCTTGGATCCCCAGGAGCTTCTCTTGCTTCTCTTGGATCCCGGAAGGTTCTCCTGAACCCTAGAAGGTTCTCTTGGACCCCGGGAGGTTTTCCTGGATCCCGGGAGGTTCTCTTTGACCTGCGGTCAGGGGTTCTTTTGGGGGTCGTGATTACCTTTGGGTCCGTAGGGAAGGAGTTTTCTTGGAGGTCAGGGGTTCCCTGGGAGCCGGGAGGTTCTCCTGGGCCTTGGGGATTCTCCTGAGGCCGGGCGGTTCTCGTGAAGTCGAGTGTTCTCCTGGGGTCCGGGGGTTCTCCTGGAGTAAGGAGGTTCTTCTGAGGATTGGGGATTTTCCTGGAGCCGGGGTTTTCTTCTGAACCGGGGATTCTGGGGCAGGGGGTTCTCCTGGGGCCATAGGTTCTTAGAGACCAGGGATTCCTTTAGAGGGCAGGGATTCTTGGGGTCAGGGTTCTTTTTAATGTTCTTCGGGTCAGAGTTCATCAAGAGGTTAAAGGTTATTTTATGCCCGGAGGTTCGTTTTGGTGACAGGGATTTCCTTGGAGGTTCTCTTGAGTTCGAAGTTCTTTTCGAGGCTATGGGTTGTTTTTTGGGGGTAACTGGGATTTCCTTTGTGGTCATATTCTTTTGGTGTGGGCGGAGTTTCATTTGGGTTTCTTTGCTTCCGGTGGTTCGAGGGTCTAGGTTTTCATAGGGTTTGATTTCTTTGCGAAGGCCAGGATTGAGATTGGGGGTTCCTTTGGGTCCTTTGGGGTTTCTCCTGGTTTTGGGTGGATTTCTCCTGAGTTCGGGTGGGTTTCTTCTGGGTCTGGGTGGGTTTCTTCTGGGTTTGGGTGGGTTCCTTCGGGTCTTTTGGTGTTTCCCCTAGGTTTGGGTTGGTTCTTTCCTGGTTGGGATTTATCCTTCGGGGAATATCGGCCTGGTCATCCTCTGGGTGGGGGTGGGGTGGGGGACCTCGGTCCGCCGTCGTTGTGCCCCAATTGGACTCCTCCGGCATGCGGAGTTCATGGCATCCGATGGACAAGAACGATTTGGGCATATTGCGTTGTGTAATTACGCACTAGTATACATCCATGTACTCGTATGTATGCGTGTGTACATATTTATATATAGATATATGTATGTATGAATATTTGCATATAATTATGTACATGTATGTTTATATAAGTATTTGTTTATACATGTATGTATACGTTTGTATATGTATATTTCTATACACATACGTATTATATATATATATATATATATATATATATATGTGCATTTCTATAAGTACAAATGTATGTACACGTATATGTGTGTATTTGTATATACATACATGTATGTGTATTTGTATATAACTATCTATGCATTTGTGTGTATATATTATATATATATATATATATATATATATATATATGTATGTATATATTATATATGTATATATATATATATATATATATATATATATATATATATATGTATATATGTATATATATCAAGGACTACTATTACACAGGACGTGCGCACCTAGATCCCTGGGTCCACTAGCGGAGGCCATTGCTTTCTTTGTAACCTAACATTTTATATTGGACAAATATATCAAAACTAGAAACCTAACATTGTATATAGGACAAATATATCAATTATTGATTTATTCAATGCAGTATAAGTTAATATAAACTTTTATAGTCAAAAAAGAAACTAATTTTAAGGCACTCTTATGCTTTGAAATGCCAATTTTAGCCGGACTTAACAGGTATTATTGTATGAGGTTAGTGGACACCAGGGTTGGCTTTTTTTTTTTTTTTTTTATAAAAAATCAATTTTTTTTCTATTTAAATCAGATTTATTTGATTCAACTAGATTTTTATAGGTCTTAAATATTGTGGGATTGCTATCTGATATGCGATCTGATTGTTAAATGACATTTTTAGCATATCAATATAAGGAGCAGTGCTATATAGACTTCCCACAATTATGCAAGGAACGGTATAAGCCGTATGTGAGGACGGTATGCTCAGGTTCGCTCGATTCCTCCAAGAGTTTTCTCATCTTGGTGATATTTGCTGCATTGTCTGTCACAACACTTCCAATGTGACAACCAAAATCTTGTTCAGCCTTCTTGATCGAATTTTGTACAAGCTGTAGAAGATATTCAGCAGTGTGAGGTTTCCCTGATGTGTCTATTGTGTCAACTAAATAAATCTGACCAGTGGATGTTGTTAGAGTGACACATATTATGGGCTCATTATGGATGTTAGACTACCCATCAATTGAAAGACATACAGTTTCATTATTCAGGTCATCTGCACACTTTTTATATTCCTTTCCATACACAAGATCCAAGTACTTATCAGCAATATATTTTCTGGATGGAGGAATATAACCTGGCCTCAGGTTCTGAACCATCTTGAGAAACTGAGGATGCTGAACAAGACGAAATGGTGAATTTGTAGCAAATATAATTCTTGCAACTTCTTTTTCGATATTTTCCTTTTGAGAGGCTGAAGTTTTTATGATAAATCTGTCCAGAGATGTTGATGACTTTCTTTTAGATGAACATAATTGAGCAGAAGTGGCGCCTGTGGAGGAGTCTGATAGTGACCTTTTTAATGGTGGAGTCAGGTTTGCAGATGATTCAAGTGAAGCCGATGATGAAGGGATTGAAGCTGTTGATACAGATCCTGAAATGGAAACAGAAAATTTTAGCATATTGCATAATTTATAAATGAATAAATAAATGAATGAATACAGTGTGATTTAGGCTACTTTTGAGTACAGTAGTTATTTTTTTTAGATAATGATCATATTCACACAAGCCACTAAATTATTTGGAAATAATTAACAGGATATGAAATAGGTGGGCTTGGAATTCAGCCCACACAGGATTCAGTCCACTTTTAAATTCACTAAAAATAATGGGTTAGTTGGGTTAGGTTAGGCTAAATCCCTTTGGGCTGAATCCCATGTGGGCTGAATTCCAATGGAACATATGAAATATATTACACAATGTTGAATGAAATGAATAACAATCATCTAGGCCCCAAAGTTGAGTGGATACAGTATATTATAGTGATATAGTCATTACCCAAATTTAGGAGTAATGAAGTTGAATTATCGTCTCTTTAGGCCTTCACATTCTTATTTCACATGCTCTCCATTGTTCACCAAATTTATATAGTTGCATATGAAAAGGGAGAAATGCACCCAATATAAGTAAAATTATTTACCTGGGTCATCAATATACGTATATCCAAATATTCATACATACATATATCTATATATAAATATGTACACACGCACACATACGAGTACATGCATGTATACGAGTGCGTACTTACACAGCGCAATCTGTCCAAATCGTTCTAGTCCATCGGGTGCCATGACCTCCGCATGCCAGAGGAGTCCAATTGGGGCAGAACGACGGCGGACCGAGACCCCCCACCCAGAGGATGACCAAGCCGATGCTCCCCGAAGGATAAATCCCAACCAGGAAGGAACCAACCCAAACCTAGGAGAAACCCCAAAGGACCCGAAGGAACCCACCCAAACCCAGAAGAAACCCCAAAAGACCCAAAGTAACCCTCCCGAACTAAGGAGAAACCCACCCGAAACCAGGAGAAACCCCAAAGGATCCAAAGGAACCCCCAATCTCAACCCTGACCCTCGCAAAGAAACCAAACCCTATCAGAACCCCGACCCTCGAACCACCGGAAGAAAAGAACCCAAAAGAAACTCCATCCAACCAAAAGAATCTGACCACAAAGGAAATCCCAGTTACCCCCATAAAAGAACCCATAGCCCCAAAAAGAACTTTGAACTCAGGAGAACCTCCATGTAAATCCCTGTCACCAAAACGAACCTCCGGGCATAAAAGAACCTCTAACCTCTTGAAGAACTCTGACCCCAAGAACATTCAAAAGAACCCTAATCCTAAGGATCCCTGTCCTCTAAAGGAACCCCTTGTCTCCAAGAACCTACGGCCCCAGGAGAACCCCCTGCCCCAGAATACCTGGCTTCAGAAGAAAACCCCGACTCAAGGAAAATCCCCCGGACCCAGAAGAACCCCCTGACCCCAGGAGAACCCCCGGACCCCAGGAGAACACCCGATTTTATAAAGAACTCTCCGGCCCCAGGGGAACCCCCCGTCCCCAGGAGAATCTCCAAGCCCCAAGGGAAGCTCCCGGCTCCCAGGGAACCCCTGACCTCCAAGAAAACTCCGGCCCCAGGGACCCAAAGCGAATCACGACCCCCAAAAGAACCCCTGACCGCAGGTCAAAGAGAACCTCCCGGGGACCAAGAGAACCTTCCGGGATCCAGGAAAACCTCCCGGGGTCCAAGAGAACCTTCTGGGGTCCAAGAGAACCTTCCGGGATCCAAGAGAAGCTCCTAGGGGACCAAGATAATCTTCTGGGGCCAAGATAATTTTCCGGGGTCCAAGAGGACCTTCCGGGGTCTAAGAGAACCTTTCGGGGTTTAAGAGAACCACACGGGGTCCAAGAGAACTATCCGGGGTCCAAGAGAACCTTCTGGGGACCGAAAGAACCTTCCGGGGACCAAGAGAACCTTCCGGGTACCAAGAGAATCTCCCGGGAACCAAGAGAACCTACCGGGGTCCAAGAGAATATTCCGGGGTTCATGATGATCTTTTGGGATTCAAGAGAACTACCCGGTGTCCAAGAGAACCTTCCAGGGTCTAATAAAACCACCCGCGGTCCAAGAGAGCCACCCGGGGTCCAAGAGAAATTTCCAGGATCCAAGAGAACCACCCGGGGTCTAGTAGAAGCCCGGGGTCTAAGAGAACCACCCAGTGTCACAGCCCACATTGTCCCCCTGCCCAGAGGTCCCCCCCGGAAGAATTAGGCTAGGATATTTTGCCCCCGAGGGAATTACAGACTGGTCCATTTCTTCCCCTTTCAGTCAAGAATGTCCCCCCTAAGAAAATCAAGGATATAAGATACACACAATAGTTTGTATTGATTTATTTTAACACATAAGGTGCCATGGTCATTATTTTAACACATAAGGTGCCATGGTCATTATTTTAACACATAAGGTGCCATGTCTCAGCAGTACATCTACGTTTTCTGTCAGCATTATATACTCGAATGGTTGTCAGTAGTACATCTATGTCTTGTCTCAGTAGTATATATTCTAATGGTTCTCAGCAGTACATCTATTTCTTGTCTCAGCAGTACACACTGTAATGGTTCTCAGCAGTACATCCATGTCTTGTCTCAGCAGTACATACTCGAATGCTTCTCAGCATTACATATATGTCTTGTCGCAGCAGTACATAACGTAACGTAACCTAACCTAACCTAACCTAACCTAACCTAATCTAACCTAATCTAACCTAACCTAACCTAACCTAACCTAACCTAACCTAACACTAACCTAACCTAATCTAACCTAACCTAACCTAACCTAATCTAACCTAATCTAACCTAACCTAACCAACTGCTGCTTGTGAAGTTTATAGAGATGGAGTAAGGGGACAGTTTAGGCTGGAGGGGGGATAATTATCCTAGGATATTTCCTCCCCCTCGGAGAAACTATCCTAGGATACTTTGCCCGGGGA
Organism: Oratosquilla oratoria; assembly: GCF_046742065.1. Lineage (NCBI taxonomy): Eukaryota > Metazoa > Arthropoda > Malacostraca > Stomatopoda > Squillidae > Oratosquilla > Oratosquilla oratoria. The sequence goes on from NW_027467713.1 coordinate 3,506,245, forward strand.
GGAAATATCCTAGAATACTTTGCCCGGGGGAAGAAATATCCTAGGATACTTTGCCCCCGGGGGGAGAAATGAGCGGGGGGACTTTCAGACTGGTACACCGGGTTCAGAGTCAATCTTCCGGGGTCCAAGAGGACCTTCCGGGGACGAAGAGGACCTCCTGGGATCCAGGAAAACTCCTGGGGTCCAACAGTACTTCCTGGGGTCCAAGATAACCTCCTTGACCCCAAGAGAACCTCCCTGGCCCCAAGAGAACCTCCTTGGCCCCAAAGAGAACCTCCCTGGTCCCAAGAGAACCCCCCCTGGCCTTAGGAGAACCTCCCGGCACAAAGAGAACCTCTCGGGGACAGAGAACTTTCCAGATCCAAAAGGACCCTCCGGGCCCAAGAGTATCCTCGGTCCTTAAAAGAAAAGAAAAAAAAAATTATGCTGTTCTGGCCTTGCTCTGTATATAATGTACTTTATTTTGCTAAAAGAAATATATATTTACGGACTTGAAATTTTATTTTGTTTTTATAATGTTTTTAACGCGTACACAAAAGTGCTAGATATATGTTATAATTTTTTCTTTTATTATATCTATTTTGCTCGTTATTTTCCGTAGTATATAATTACTGGAAAAATAAAACGTTTGCTCACTAACTCCAATTACGTTTGTGTAAACTTAAATCCATACACGAGAATACACAGTATTGGTCTCGGTCTTATAGAATGGATGTTAATTCGCTATAATCGGTACAGAGCAGAATGACCAAATAGGTATATGGGTTAAGAAATTTACCTTACGAAGAGAGGCTTAGGCACATTGACTTACACTCTCTGGAAAGACGCAGAGTGCAGGGTGATCTAATAGAGGTGTTCAAGTGGATCAAAGGTTTTAACAAGGTGGATCCAGACAGGGTCATCATATTAAGACAACAAGGCAGGACTCGCTGTAATGGTTCTAGATTTGACAAATTTAGATTTAAGAAGGAAATAGGCAAGAATTGCATAACTTTATGGATAGGGATGACAGGTGGTAGGGGGCATGGAACTGCCTAGTGTAGGCCTTATGGTCTCTTGCAGTCTCCTTAATTCTTATGCTTTTATATACACATGCACACGCACACTGGAGTTGGAAAGAGGTATTCTATAGGAAGATTATCTAATCATTTTATCTTTAGTAATTTGTTTTTCGCATAATGTGTTTGAAAATTACTGGAACCATTGGGTGTAGTCTAAGGACGAGTTTCCTGAGGAAACTCGTCCTTAGACTAAGCATTACACTCCTCGAGTGTATAAAACCGGTACTTGTTTCCTTCGCAGCCACCATAAATGAAGGATTCGCACTGACCGCTCGTGTGGTTGTAGTGGTACCGTTCCAGAAGGCCCAAGCATGGCCCAATGAACGGCTCCAGGTAAAAGTATTCTGGTCTCGTAGGATCTGTAAGGCAGTTAGACTGACCACCTTGAGGTTCTGCAAAGGAGATCGTGCATGGGATGAGTTCCTTTGTGTTATCTTAAGGCTAGAACACAACATCTCCCTGCAACTCCTTCATTCACCGAAACACGACAAAACCTAAATGTAAGAAGTTGGTGGGATTAGTTCCTGAAGGTATCATGAGGCTGGAATGTAGCAATGCAGCAAGCAAAACCATTATTCAGTGGGTTTTTTTTATGTGAGTCATACTAAAGTACAGTTCTTTAGTGGAATCTAGCCATTTGTTAAGATAACAAAATACTATTTGGACTTTTTGAATGATACTGACTTGTTTTGGCCCTCCTCTCTCTCTCTCTCTCTCTTTTTTTTTTTTTTTTTTTTTTTTTTTTTTTTTTTTTGTACGCTTGTGTGTGCTTCACAGCAATTTTCTACTTCTGCACTGTCATTCTTAGACTGTGCATGAAACTTGGATTGAGGAAAGGAAATCATGTTAGAAGAAATATGAAAAAGTCTGTAATGATGTCAAATGCTAGTTTAATTATAATGGAGTTTTTGTTTACTGAGTGAAGGACAACTGTCAAATGTTATTCATCTATTTATCTATTTTTTCCCATTTGTTAAGACAGATCTTTATATAATTTGAGGACTTTTTGAGTGGATATCGACTTTTTCTCCTTTTTTTTTATCATTTTTTTTCTTTTTTTTTTTTAGGTAGTTGTGTGCCTGGCATCAGATTACTAGTTTTGAACTGTCATTGTTAGATTATGTATGTCGACTGTAATCAAAATTATATGTTGTAAATATTAGGTCACTAAGGATGACCATTATATTGTTAAATGTATTTATATGTAACTTTATTTGCATTCTCTGTACAAAACATTAATATATTCATCGTGTATAGTTATGTCATGGCGGACAGGCAAACTCATTTAGTTCTTTCCTTAAACTAACCCTCTAAATCCCCCCTCCCCCCTCTCCCCCATTTTACCTCTCCTGCTCTGTACTACTGTAAGATCTGAAGAAAACTTAGATTAATCATTCACTTAAGGACGACACTACCTACCATGATGTGGTAACCAACCATATTCTTTCCACTGAAAGATATGGGAGCATAAGGTACCGGCGTAGGTCTCAGTGAGGCTCTGGGTTAACAGTCAGCAGAACTTGCAGTAATTCAAGATTGTTTTCCTCTCTTCGGGACATTTGGCACCATTTTGTAAACACCTTATCCACGCCAGCATAATCAGTTGGGAACATACGCCAAGCGTCATTCCCCACAGTATCTCTGAACAGGCCCTACAGCACCATGTCAACCTTCCCATTCCAGACAGTTCCTGGTAACATTGGCCATGCGTTATGTGAGTCCCTTTAGCCTTTTTTTATTATCGGAGGTTGGCCATGTATTCCAACTTGTCAGTTCTTATTGGTCTTTAATGTGTATGTTCTCACATGTCTCGATTTTCATTTGTCTATAATGTCAGACCTATGTCACGACGACCTATTCCCTTCTCCCCCCCAGCTCCGTTACTTCGACGATCCCTCTACGTCAAGTGGGAACCCAAAACAGTAGGAAACGTCTCACCAGTCGATTCGATATCGATCTACTTTAGAATAGAAAGCCAACAGATCATCCCTTTGCAATCTCTACCTGTTTTATGATTGGCAGGATGATTCATGCCTCATCCGTATTCTTTCATATACTAGATTCTGTATATTCTCTTGGCTTGCACAGATGCTTTCTGCAGTACTCCAGTGATGAGTCATATGCAGAAAGCGGGTACTGTCTGTTAGACATCCATTGTTCTTCGATATCACTACGGTAAATATAACAGAAGAAAAAATTAAAAGGTGTATAGAGAAACTCAAAGTTAATAAAACACCAGGGCCTGATGGTTGGCATTCAAGAATATTTATTAAAGGAAATGGAAAATGAGATTGTTGTTCGATTAGAAATTATTTTCAAGAAATTCATCATATCCGGAGATGCCTAGCCAGCATGGATTCAGACGGAGACGTTCTTGCGTGATAAACTCGAATTCTACAAAATTATGACAAAAGATACCGTCCCCCACGAAAGGCTACTTATTAAAGTATCTTTACACGGAGGAAGTGGTAGCCTATTAAGTTGGACTAATAATTTGGTTGAATGCTCGAAAACAGAGAGTTGTTTTAAATGGGAAAAGTTAGATGGAAAAATGTTACGAGTGGAGTTCCTCAGGGTTCCGTTCTTGGGCCACTTCTATTCATAGTATATATAAATGATATAGACCACGGACTAAAATCTATAGTCTCTAAATTTGCTGATGATACAAAACTGCGGAATGGCAAATTATCACTTAAATCAATCAGATATTCAAGAAGACATGGATAAATTACAGCAATGGTTTGAAAAGTGGCTAATAAAATTTAACACAAGTAACTGCAAGGTTATGCACATAAGTAAAATTAATAGTAAGTACGATTACAAGTTATTTGGAAATTCGTTAACAAAAGCGGATAGTGAAAAGGATCTCGGCGTCATTACCAGTAACGACCTCAAATCATCTAAACAGTGTATTCCAGCCTCTGAGAAAGCAAATAAGATTCTAGGGCTGATTGCGCCATCTTTTGACTTCAAAAGTCCATCTCTCATTAACAAGCTATATAAATCGTTAATTCGTCCACATTTGGAATATGATGTTTCCGTATGGTCACCGAATCTCATTAAATACATTGGCAGATTAGAAAAAGTACATCGGCGAGCCACAAAACTGATTCCAAATATCAAAAATAAATCATACGAAAATCGACTAAAACATATGAATCTGTTTTCCCTAAAAAAGCGTAAACTTAGAGGTGACTTGATACAGGTCTTTAAAATTCTAAAGGGAATTGACATCAAAAGTGACCAAATTTTCACACTGAATGAGAATCCGACAAGAAATAATGGTCTCAAACTGTCGGGAAATATGTTTAATTTGGAAGTGGGTAGAAACAACTTTGTCAACCGTGTAGTTAATGAATGGAATAAACTTCCTGCAGAGGCAGTGCAACGTAGTTCAGTTCGAAGCTTTAAGATTCGTTTAGATAAACGCCTAGCAAGATGCTGTAATGACTGCTGCCATTTATTTCATATTATTTGTTTATTTGTTATTTACAGGTGAAAAATGTAATCCTACATTTTCTCAATCACGTGAAAACCACTGTTGGAGTAAAAAAGACTGGAGACAGGGAATCTATACATTTCGATTGGAAACTGCAATCCTCTTCAGTATCTACTGAAGAGGATTGTAGTTTGCAATCTAACTATACAGATTCCCTGTCTCCAGTCTTTTCTACTCCAACAGTGGTTTTCACGTGATTTTCATTTATTAGTTATTAGTTACCTGTTTGTTTATTATGTAACTATACCTAAGCATTTATTATGATTTATATGCGCATTGGTTTAAGTCACTGTAACTTTGTTACGGGTTTGCTGGGTTCGAATCCTCGGCTCGTCCACGTTTCAATTTCCAACAAAATGTCTCCATCGAGCGATTCTTCAGTCTCGATTGCGATGGCATGGAATTAAAAGTTGTTTGTGGTTGAATAATATCAATTGATCGCTGGGAACCATTCAGTGTAGATGTATATATATATATATATATATATATATATATATATATATATATATATATGTATATATATATATATATATATATATATTTTTTTTTTTTTTTTTTTCACATCCGACCTAGTTATGGACCAAAAGGTCTCGTGTCGGCATGTTCTGCCTTTGTGATCCTTGTAATCTAATTGCTCCCCCAACACCACCACAATTACCCGCTCTCTTCGGACTTCCAACTTTTCAAGCTTTTGACAGATCCACACTATGAGGGCGGGAATCACGATATCCACACTAGAATTAACCGGTAACGTCTTTTCTGTCACAACACCTACCCGTACTCCCCGCCTACTACCCCTACTCCTTTGTACGCCTTCGCTATGTTCTGTCCACGCTGTGCAAAAAAAAAAAAAATAAATAAATAAATAAATAAATAAATAAATAAATAAATAAACAGATAAATAAACACTATCTGAAATAAGTTTACTATTTATCTTTTATTGTCCTGTTATCCACTTCTACACAGCTTAGCAGTAGAGATCCTAAGACAAATGGTGCCATCTTGTCCTTTGCCACTCACTCATGTTTCTTCACTTAGATTTCTAAAGCCGGGTCCACACTTGTTGCATTTCCACATATCGTATCATCATTGCGTACCACCTAGTGATACGATACGGTGCAACAGGGTATTGTACCCGCTTGTTGCATATCCGTATACAGCAGGCGGATACGCAACAAGTGGGTAAATATCCTGTTGCACCTTATTGTATCACTAGGTGGTACGCAAAGATGATACGATACGTGGAAATGCAACAAGTGTGGACCCGGCTTAAGAGATTGTGGTAGAAAAGGGACTGACTGACCTTGATTGTATATAATTATGTGCTTTCTAAACAAGAATCCAAGCAAGCGAGTCTGACAGGGTACAAACATGATTCGGTTTAACGTCGCCAACTACCCCCTCCTAGGAGGCTAGGTTGATGCCCCTTACAGAGAATTTTGTAACGTGAAATTTAATCATTCGTGCCCTTGGTCCAACTTGCTGGTGGCGGGTTCGAACTGTCGTCACCTCGACCTCCGCAGCAAGTAGGGACGCTCGTAACACAGACACCCTTTTTTGTCTCCATCCTGGGATTCAAACTCGGGTTCTAAGAACAATGTAATCGCCTCGAATACCATACGAGAAGGAACCTGGTAAAGCTGTGTTATACAGGAATAGAAGAAAAATGCACCTTGTTAAAAAAAAAAATTTCAGTCCTTTATTATGATAACATACACATTCTGCAACATCTCAGCTGTGTGTGTGTGTGTGTGTGTGTGTGTGTGTGTGTGTGTGTGTGTGTGTGTGTGTGTGTGTGTGTGTGTGTGTGTGTGTGTGTGTGTGTGTGTGTGTGTGTGTGTGTGTGTGTGTGTGTGTGTGTGTGTGTGTGTGTGTGTGTGTGTGTGTGTGTGTGTGTGTGTGTGTGTGTGTGTGTGTGTGTGTGTGTGTGTGTGTGTGTGTGTGTGTGTGTGTGTGTGTGTGTGTGTGTGTGTGTGTGTGTGTGTGCGTCTATGTGCATGTGTGTTCTCGTGTTTGTGTGTGAACGTGACCTGTGCATATCTATCATGTATATACTTAGTAAACTATTACTGTATATTACACGTGTGTGCATGCGCAGATACCTGGTATAATACAGAAATGCAATCATTACAGACAAGTCCTATTATTCGACATGCGGAGAACTCCAGCTGTATATTGACTACACATTTATGATGTGCATAGCATATAAGAATGTATTACACACATTTTATGCGCATGTAAATGCAGAACAGAAATGTAATTATTACTCCTACAATCAAGCCCCGTCCTTCACTACGAGGGGCAATTTGGTACACGTCCATTCAAATATGTTCAGTGTGTCGTCAATATTGAAAATTGTTTTAGTAAAACTGTCCTCATCCCATACTCCACGGGCAGCGTCACCAAGTCATTTCCTCAGCAGCTGGTGTTGATGTCCTGATTATCCGCGGCCCCGCCTCTTCCGCCAATGTCCACGACTCTCGAAGTGGCTGCTGCGGCACCTGCGATCATACAGAGATTCAAAATGTTTGAGATTCGCGGGAAAGGAGGAGACCTGACTATCAATTATCCTTCGGAACGGACACAGAACAAAGGTGTTGGTGATAAGGGCCCGTTCGCACGTAGGTTTGCACCCTGCCTTATTCAGACAACACACACACACACAATACTTGCCCAATACCTTCACTACAACATGCACACACTACTTCTGTATTTGAGTCCTCTAGGACCTCCCATAGCCAACAGTAAGCTAACACAGGTAGGGAAGAAATGACCAGAGACGCACGTTCATTTTTGCAGAAGGTTTCATCTGAAAGTGCAGACCCAAGGGGATGGCACTCGGTCTCCAAACCGGGCTAAGGTCTCGGCTTCGACCCGACTATCTTTCCTCCCTCCATGTTTTCACATGAGAAGAGCTCGCAACTGACGACGACTACTCCCATCTTCCTCGTACTAGCCAGTTACGCAGAAACAGAGCTACACTGATACAATACAAACAACGGTCCAACGTTGTGTTGTCCAGCAGCAGAAATCCATGCGAGAGCCCGAGGTCCGTTTTTGACAACTGTGGGACTGGATTTCCAGTCAGGGAAGCTCGAGGCAACAATCTATATATTAATACGCTTGTACCTATGTGTGTCACGCGGTGACGTCACGACAACGAAGCCTTTCAAAACGACTGATTGGCTGCGAGCGAAGCGAGAGTGGTGACGTCACGGCAACGGAGACGACTTATTGGCCGAGAGCGGTGACGTCACGGCAACAAGGAGACGACTGATTGGCTGCCAGCTAAGCGACAGTGGTGACGTCACGGCAATGGAGACGACTTATTGGCCAAAAGCGGTGACGTCACGTCGCTTCAGCGCATCCGACATGACGTCACGGTACAAAGAAATCCAAGTAGTTTTATTCTGGCTAAAGACAGACGATTTTATTCACCTATTTATCACATTCTTTCGAAAAATGAAATATCAAAAAAGGTTCTGCTAGTTATTACGATTATTATCCTACACGATATCCGACGTGGAGAGAGGCAAAGGAACAAGGTCACTGAACATCGTGTGACTCGCCTGCCACGCGGCGAACGTGCTCACCCACCCCGAAGGACTGGGTTGTCTTACGGGTTCCTCGTGTCGTCCTCATGTAAAGGTAATAAGGACGGTGCTAATCATCATTGGCAAATATAACCTTTATTGTCTTACAATATCAAACATAAATGTTCATCTTTCTTAAATTTTTACCTGGTACTGATACTAATAGTTGTCAGTTCATTTATTATGTAAAGGGCATATTAGAATTCCACGCGGAAAGGACAGGTTGTGAAAATAGAAAATATTCAGTGTACTATTCCCACATATGGTCTTAGTTCAGGGTTTCTACAGCTACACAAAGAACGACTGAGTTTATTTTCCTATACTGTACATCCGGATTTACAGATCAAGTCCAGAGGCCTTGTTACCTACCTACCTTGGGTGTAGTGGATATCGCCTTAGTTACTTCGAAGTCCAAGATGCTTGCATGTGGCCCTGCAAGTTTCCTTGTCCTTGAATACGCTCTCAGAAGCCTGGCATTGAAATTTTATCTGGACGCAGTCCCTCAGATCACTGAAAGAGACAGATGTACAGTTGCGATGATAGGGTTCTCGAGTTTTTCAGTATGTGTGTGTTGGAAAAAGGGGTTCGTTCGTCATTGATATTCTTGGCAACAGGAGTAAGCAGAATACTCCATTTGCTCATTCATAACTAATTACTGAGATATCGTTCAACGTCTTTGTTAACAAATATAAAGACTGCACAGAGGCAGCTGTAGAGAACCTTGTAATTCCAACTCCACTGATTACAGTAGTCCGGAAAGAATCTGAGGGAGGGAGGGATCTTGTGCTGGGTGAACAGGATTGTGCTACTTCTATTATTATTATTATTATTGTACCGCCCGATACCCAAAAACTACGATGAGTCGCGCGCGCGCACGCACACACACACACACACACACACACACACACACATACACACACACACACACACTAACACTAGGGGAACATTTTTTTTCTACAACTCGAAGTGTGAAAAAAGGTTTAAGGGTTTGTTGGAGGTGGCAAAACGTAGGAGAGAAGTGACATAGAAAAATGGAGAAGAATAATCAGTAGAACTCAGGAAATTTACGAGAATCCGAAGAAGGGAAGACAAATATTGGAAAATGTATAACCTGACCAATTTTACACATTTGCCAGTGGGAAACTAAACCACAGAGAAAGACTCATCAAGTCGAACGTAGGTTAGGTTGATGAAGACGCATCGACACAAACTGAATTAGCGAAGAAAACGTTCTAAATCAGTTTTGTTTTACAAAGAAAAGTGGGCTTGTGAATGAAAGGGGAGAAAAGAGGAACTAATAGAGACAATAGAGAGGAGGAGGAGCCCCCTAAGGTCTGACAGGATTCCCAGCTTGATACTTAAATAAGATTTCACTGTCTACTTGTACGTTCATTACAAAGGCGGAGCATGCCGACAGGAGACCTTTTGGTCCATATCTAGGTCGGATGCGAAAAAAATCATTATAAACAAATAAAAACTATAATAATGTAAATAAATAAAATACATAAATAAATGCACAGGTATAGTTAAATAATAAACAAAACAGGTAAATAGTAAATAATAATAAATTGACATATAACTAATAATAAATGAGAAGCAAATAATGATAAACAGACACATGATAACAAAAGAAATATGAAATTAACGATAGTCGTTACAGCATCTTGCTTAGGTGTTTATCTAAATGATTCTTAAAGCTTCGAACTGAACTACATTGCACTGCCTCTGCAGGAAGTTTATTCCATTTATCAACTACACGGTTGGCCAAGTTGTTTCTACTCACTTGCAAATAAAATCTATTTCCGGACAGTTTGAGACCATTGATTCTTGTCTGATTGTGCCTCAGGATTGGAAGAGGGATAGTGTGGTGCTAATTGGTTCCATTAAACTCCGATGACAAAATTCTTGTCATTTGGTCAAATAAAACAAAAAATCATAAAACACCAAAATGTTTGATCAAACACCAGAAAAATATGACGTCAGACTGACGTCATGTTTTTCTGGTGTTTGATCAAACATTTTGGTGTTTTATGATTTTTTGTTTTATTTGACCAAATGACAAGATGAGAGAGAGAGAGAGAGAGAGAGAGAGAGAGAGAGAAAGAGAATGTGTTGGAGGAGAGGAGTGAGTGAGGGTGTGGGACAGACGAATGCTACATATGACGCTTTCCGGTAAGAAAATCTCTCTCTCTCTCTCTCTCTCTCTCTCTCTCTCTCTCTCTCTCTCTCTCTCTCTCTCTCTCTCTCTCTCTCTCTCTCTCTCTCTCTCTCTCTCTCTCTCTCTCTCTCTCTCTCTCTCTCTCTCTCTCTCTCTCTCTCTCTGTCGGGGAAGGCGCTCTCTGCTATGTTTATAATGACAGATCCTCAGCCCTCAGCCTACCAAAGGTTGGGTACTACTGCGTTAGAGGACTTGAGGAAAGTCTCATGTGATGGACGGCAGACTTCCTGATGGACCAGTACGTAAGAACAGAAGTGAAAGACAGGATGTCAGGGCGGAGGAAAGGAACTAGCTGTGTATTGCAAGGGTCAGTCCCGTCACCCGAAATCTTCCTTATTTGAAAGAAACGATTAGTTTATCTAATCTATTTGTAGACGACGCATACATGACCAGAATATATTACAAAGTTTTACAAAAAGAAATTTAGACATGATTTACGAAAGGAGCCAGTTTAAGAAATCTAACACGTACAGTACATTGGAAATTGTACATATATCATCAATCATATACTCGATTGGAAATTAAACCTATACAAGAACAAAATTAAACCTATACAAGAACAAAAGGGAAAGGCCTGAGGATGTTGTTTACCGATTATGTGTCACCCGTTGATGCATTAGAAAAAAATAATGAGGCATATAATTTGTTGAGCTTAAGACGGAGAAATGATAAAAATATATATATATATATATATGGAACCTGACCCGCCCCAGATTAGAATATGCAACAATGGTGTGGCCTTTATGCAAAGATAATTGTATTTCTAAGATCGAGAGAATTAAAAACAGACCAAAGGGTCACCAGAATACCCAACAGACCGTATAGGTAAGTGTTAGAAAAAATGGAATTCCCTCATTATAAGACGACACGATTGCTTCCTTTAGGATGATAAACGGAATCAACAAAACTGACAGAAGAATTTTTTGGGATGGAAGAATGCCCAAAGGTCATGGAAAAAAAAAATAAGACAAGATGCATGAAGATATGAAACACCTTTCCACACAGATGCCTAAACATTTTGGAACAATTTAAAATAGGTAATATTAAATAATCTAAGCAAAGTCGGACAGATGGAGACAAAGAGATATTACCCCACGAATGTAACTCTTACTGTGAATAAACACACACTCACACACGTAGGCATGCGCACACAAAGGATTACAAAGGCGGAGCGTGCCGACAGGAGACCTTTTGGTCCATATCTAAGTCGGATGCGAAAAAATAATAATGATAAATAAATAAATGAATAGATAAAAACTAGAATCATGTAAATAATAAATATAATACATAAATGCATAGGAATAGTTAAATAATAAACAAACAGGTAAATAGTAAATAATAATAAATTGACATATAATTAATAATAAATGAGAATCAAGCAAATAATAATAACACAGACAAATTATAACAAAAACAAATAATATAAAATAAATGATAGTCATTACAGCATCTTGCTTAGGTGTTTATCTAAATGATTCTTAAAGCTTCGAACTGAACTACATTGCAATCCATCATCTCACTGAAGTAAAAGTGTGTTACTTTGTGAGCCATTTGGCATGTTTACCCCAGAACTAAGGCTTAAATGGAATAGGTCAGCCAAGGAGCGGGGAGTTCCTTACTTAATCACGTCACATACTGTACGTCACACACCTGCATGCTGGGCCTTGCCCACACTTCCCGTGTATACGCGAGTAGAATCCCCACCACCTCTCATCTACGTCTCAGCAACGACTCGGGTGTTAGAGGGGGTTTACGTTGTGTTCGACAACCAAATACCCCGTTCACACGTTCACACATCACTTTAAACACGTGTCTGTCGAACCGCGTTCGACGAACCGTCAGACCGTGCAAAGCCCAGGACGTAGTGATTCCGCCACAAGGACGAAACCAGACGACTGAAAACCTTGCGCATACGGTTGAAAAAAATGCTGTCAAGGAAACAGTCACCCATAAAAGATGTAAATGAACTTTAAACCATTACGAAGGAATCAGCTAAACTTCATCCAAAGGAGACGTCCACAAGAAAAATGGCAGCATATAAACAGCAAACCGAGACAGCTTGAATTACAAAAGAAAAGACGACATACGACTCGGAAAACGCTACAACTGGAAACCAAGAATTGCAAAAACTCAAAAAGAAAAGAAATTTGTTCATTATATATACCTGAAACAAAAAGGTAAAGTGTAGAGGAGCAATACGTGTTCATGAGAAAATTATTACGAATTCAAAGCTGACAAGAACTCAAAAAAGTAGGAAAACAAGCAATTTTTCTCGGGAAAAGAAAAGCATAATATAACTGTATACGAAAATGAAGACGAAATGCCAAAAGAAGATATGGGAACAAACAATAACAATAATAATAATAATAATAGTAATAATAATAATAATAACAATAATAATAATAATAACAATAATAATAATAATAATGATATTAATAATAATAATAATAATAATAATAATAATAATAATAATAATAATAATAATAATAATAATAATAATAATAATAATAATAATAATAATAATAATAATAATAATAATAATGATAATAATGATAATAATGATAATAATAATAATAATAATAATAATAATAATAATAATAATAATAATAATAATAATAATAATAATAATAATAATAATAATAATAATAATAATAATAATAATAATAACAATAATAAATCTGGCAAACTGCATACCAAAAGCAATCAAATAATGATGTAGAGTGGAACCAAGAAGAAAGGAAATTATAGAAAAATTAATCAGAAATGAAGGAGAAAGTGTGATCATCCATATTGGAAATCAATATTACACGGACACCAATATTCCAAGACTCCTAATAGAACTTTACGATGCAGGAAAGACCGGTTACAAACATGCCTGACTAAAAAATACATACATACATATACCAAAGGCTTTTCCCCCTTACACGGGCGGTAGCCAAAAAGAAAAATTCATAGAAACCACTCCCACTCATTCCATCCCCTACATATTTCACTCCCCTCCACCCTCCTCCCTCCCTCTCACCTTGGCAGCACCTCCTGGATGACAACGGGTCATCCCTGCATCCTGTCCACTGCCCTGGGTCAGAAGCAGTTTTCGCAAGACACAACACAAAAATACAGAAACAAGAAATAATCCAAATAACCATAGTGACAAATCTCCAGCACCTAGCAATTTAAAAGATTTTTTCAAGGTACTCAAAGACAGTGAATTCTTAATAAATTAGCTAGAAATGTTTCTTGATTAGGTTTTAGAAGGCTGTCCACCACCATTAAACTGGCAAACATCTAAAACCATTATGACTGGAAAGAGGAAACGCTCCGAAGTATCAGATCCAAGACCTAGATGCATCATATAAACTGTTTATGGCTATCATAAAGAATAAGATAGTACCTACAATGCGACAAGTTAGAAAATGAACCACAAGCAGAATTTACCAAAAAAGAAAAAAAAAATCGACGCATAAAAGACAACTAACTCCTGGGCTACATCATAAAAGAGTTTTGATACGAAGAAAACCTTTTGCGTGCCACACCAGTTGACTTCAAAAAAGGTGTTAATTTAGAGAAATGCCCTTTGGAACTATCGAAAACATCCAAGATTCATCCACCTCACAATTGACTTTGTTAGTGAAATTGATCAAGATGACAAGACAGTGATGTATTTGAATAACACGGCTATTGTTTAAATAGAATATCAAGCGGGACAAGACAGGGATGCAATGGCTTCACATCCCTTTTTCTCCCGATCATTTATGTTATATTGATCCACGTGAAGGACAGGAAATTGGACCACAAGGAGCTGCTATATACCAGCTTTGTTCTACGCTGATGAGGGGCTGCTGCTGCTGCTGGCTCGGAGTAAAGAGGACGTAATAACACTATTATTCTTCCTAGCAGAAACAGCGAATGCCTGTAGCCAAATGATTGTCTAGCATTTATGAGAACATAGAAAATGTAGGAGGCATAAAAGAATCAAATGAAACAAATGATCTAGGAGTAACAGTAACAAACAAGAGAAGATCCATTGAAAAGTTTGTAACGAATAGATCAAATGAAGCTAGAAAATAGAATCTGACAGCTGCAGAAACAGTAAGAAACTCAGACTGTTGATCGGAAACAAGTTGCTTTACCAAAAATATTATATTGTCAAGAAGTATTACCATACAAGAGAGATGACCTGAAAAACTTGAAAGCAAAAGAAAATGGCGCATTTACATCCAAACTGTTTTATGAGAGGATAAATTGGTACTTCAACAAAGACCACAAGGGACATGAATGCTAAATGAATTTGCGTGTGGTATGTGAAAAATTAACTTCTCAATAGATGTTTATCACAGAGACTGAAGTGCCCCACAGATTACTGGTCCAAAACAATAGATATCTCCAAATATTAAATAGAAACATAGATGGACTAGGGGCAAATATATAAATGACGACGAACGCCACTGAAGAAGGGGATAACAGTCTGGAAGGAGTACAGAGAAAAATTAATTTCAATTCCTTGACAACAGTGAAGCTTCTGTTATTCAATTAGATGTGGAAGAAATACTCTACCACTTTGGGATAGAAACAGATTCGTAAACGAAAATAATCTATAGTATGCGACAAATCCTAAGTCACTTTATACTGGACCGTGAAGCATACCAGCACATCAGAGAATTATTCCAAACTAATTGTAACACCCAAACGTCAAAAGAACAAATAGTATATGTACTATTAATAAACAACAAAGATAACCCAAAATTTAAGAAGAAATTGCTGTACAGAATGTGGAAGAAGTGGAAAAAAATGATGACACAGTAAAGAAACTGACCAAGGAGTCTAGGAAAAGGGCGATCATCATCTGAGAATCAAATCAAGACCAAAGCATATGAACCTATGTATCAACGCCGCCGTTCTAAAGGCGTCACCCCAATCGCCATCGAATTCGGATCTTGACACTGCTGGCTAGAATGTGTACCAAACCCAGACCAACCCAGGTCATGTCTGTGATGCCACTACCGATTCAGAGCCGGACCCTTCCAGAATGGACCTTGCTCCAGTCTGTTAACCCCAATAGCGACCTACTCACCTATTGTAGAGCCATCCGTAGCCAAGACTCTCGCATCTGTTGGTACCACTGATCACTGGCGGCAGCAGGCACCTGTCGGATTTGCCGGAGGCGCCTCCTGGGGAACACAGCTTCCTGGTGCACACTTCCCTCCCGTAGATGCATACGCACGTGTTGCAGTCGCGCTTGGTCGTCGTTCCTTCGGTGCACTCCGGATTACTCCTGAAGATGCTGGGCGGTAGGGCTGGAAAGGAGTCTACAGCTGAAAGGCTTATTTGTTTTTATTTTCAATGTGTTTTTGGATTCACTTTTCCAAATACGGATTTGTGAGTTTGAAGAGACTCCCAGAGAGGGAACGATCTGTATACTTATGACATCCTCACACCTGAAATTCGGGTTTCAATGTTGAGCCCCAGGAACCCACACGTCGAGTGGCAGGACTCTTCGTCGTCGAAAAGGTTCTTGCTGCCGTCACAGCCTCCGTAGGCGATCTGAACGCATTTCTGTTCCTCGCTGAGGAGATGAAGAGAGGAGGAGGTACAAGATGGATGAGGAAGGCTTCGATAACATAAACATAGACAATCTTACCTACATTCCCCCATGAGGACTTGACGTACCTAGTCTCATCCCCTCTTTGCTGTTGATTGTGCACCAAGTATAGCCAAGTATAGTGTAAGCCAATTCTCTTGGACTTGTATAGGATTATTAATTATTTTGTTTGAATTATATAAGTTTGTTAGGACTCGGTGAACTGTGAGTTGTATCTTTTCTTCTATTAGGAAAGTGCATCTATGTTATTCCTCTGAATACTGTGAGTGTATGCTTGTAAATGTAAAAATGTAAAGCTTCATTTTCTTTTCTTATTGTAAATATAGTTTACTTAAGTTTCGTGCAGACTTCTATCTTACCTCTATTATAATCTTGCTTAGATCCAGTCTCATATAGAGCTTTCCATTGGAACGTACCTTAACCTATCTATATTCTCTATATGTTCCACTTTATTGTTACGGCCTTCCTTGCTCCCGACCTTGAACTCGACTTACCCTTGGACTCGAAATGGTTAACATGCACATCCTATCTTGACACAGCCGTCTGTGTGTCGTCATCCCTGCTCATCGCTGAGGAGATGAAGCGCTGGATGGATAAGATTGGGTTCTCCAATAACATCCTCAACACCTTACTACAGGCCCGTGCAGAGGAGTGCTGGCGGTGCCCGAACCTGCCCCTTTGCCCTGTGGCCCAAAAGTGCCCTTCATCACAAAAATATACAAAAAATGAATGAAAAATTATTTCTCACAGGCTTTTTTCCATTTTCTTAGCATTCAGAAATTATAATGTGGAAAATGGCGTTGCACCCTACCGGATAGTTGCCAAATACGAATAATACAAAAGAGTAAAGTGCCCAGTTTCCTGCACAAAGCACCTGCTGCCCCTTGCAATGTCTGTGCACGTTACTGCCTTACTACATGCATGCACACTCTTACACTGAACCATAGACGATCAGTGTTATCTATACACAGTATATTGACATAGTACTATGGTTCCCACAACATAGTTCTGCAGTACCATCCCTATATTATCAATTATATTGCAGTTTTATATGTATACATACATATATATATATATATATATACATATATATATGTACATATACATACATACATACATATATACATACATATATATATATAAATATATATATATATATATATATATATATGTGTGTGTGTGTGTGTGTGTGTGTGTGTGTGTGTGTGTGTGTGTGTGTGTGCGTGCGTGTGCGTGCGTGTGCGTGCGTGCGTGTGTGTGTGTGTGTGTGTGTGTGTGTGTGTGTGTGTGTGTGTGTGTGTGTGTGTGTGTGTGTGTGTGTGTGTGATTCACCACCATGTTCTTGGATCACGCGCTGGACTCGTGATCGACAGCTATTTCCCTCCCCGAAGAGAGCTCAGGGCTCACACATGACCGATCTATGGGTAATGCTGTGACCTTACATACACCCAACTCCCCGCCCACGAGAGATGGAGTAACGACTCGCAACGCAGTGATACTGAAGTTATTTCAGCCCTGGGTGGGATTCGAACCCGGACCGCCGTAGTGGCGGCCACGAACCACTGCACCATGGAGTCGTGTGTGTGTGTGTGTGTGTGTGTGTGTGTGTGTGTGTGTGTGTGTGTGTGTGTGTGTGTGTGTGTGTGTGTGTGTGTGTGTGTGTGTGTGTGTGTGTGTGTGTGTGTGTGTGTGTGTGTGTAACCTGAGGATCCAGACAAAGACCAACATCTCCCGTCAACATGCAGACTCCCGAGGCAGGGGTTGTCGTCGACAGTGTTGTGTGGCATATTTAGATTTGTCTAGTTGGGATTAGACTCGAGTCACAGGTTTGTCCCCAGAAGAACAAAATCACCTGGCTACAGCTGAGCTTAATACAATCGTCTGCGTTTGTCATCTGAGCGTTTTGCAAATACCGCTACAACTCACGATTAGTACCCCCCTGTGTTTTGCGAAGAGTCAAAAGCGTAGCCTTATGTTACATAAACAAACAAAACTGATGCAGCTCACGATTGGTACCCCTGTGTTTTGATAGACAAAAGCGCTTCAACTCACAATTGGTATGTCCACTTGTTCCCGGGGGATTGGCACTCCTGGTTCTCCTTCCTCAACAGCGGCGGCATCTTGCAGCTGTTTATGGTTTCCACGAAGGCCGCCGTGAGGCAGAACCTACGCGTGCAGGCCAGGCCGCCGTCCACACATATGCATTCATTACAGTCTTCCGTCGTGTGAGTTCCTTCAGTACAGCTCGGAGGAGGAGGAAGAGTAGGTGCTGGCAGGGAGGGAAGGAGGGAGACTTGAGGTTAGACCACTGGTGCTCTAACTGTGACCTACCTGGCGACCCACAGATTTGGACGTTTGCGATGATTATGGGCTCGTTTGGGACGAGGGGAGTAGGACATTTGGTCCACGGGGCAAAATATCATTCTTTTTTCTACATCTTTTCTCTCTCTCTCTCTCATTCTCTTACAATGAACATAATTCAAGCAAACTAAAACGAACTTAACTAAACCTAACCATACAACTGGGCTTCATCTTTTTTTTTCCTCTGAAACAAAAACTCAAAACACAGTGTTATTGCCACCCCGATTTTTTTTTTTTTTTTTTTTTTTTCTCTAAATTCTAGAGACTTTCCAATTTCGGAGATTCCCAATAGAGAAAACGCCCTGAAGAGGCACCACTTACTCTCCGCGGAGACGGCGTAGAAGAGTGATGTTATCAGTAGAAGGGCAACCCGCATCCTGTTGAATACACAAGACACACAACACACACCCTATCACGTTCTTTGATGCTCAGGTAGTGAATGACGACAAGGTCGACAGGTATTTTTATGTAAGGAAGAGTTGCCAGACACCGCCAGCTGATCCATCTCCTTCTCAGTAATAATAATGATAATAAATTAATGTTCCTATATGTGGAGGTCGTTGAGGTAGTACTAAATCCGATAACGTTATATTCATCTAATCAGTTATTAGTATTATTACATTGTCGATTGGGAATGCTATCTGTGACGTCACTGTGGCGCGTCGTTATGTTCAGAGGAGAAAAACCCACCGTGATGACGTCATGCTTTGGGCTAATATGGGAAAACGTTACGCTCCATCTAGAATTTCTAATTATAAGATAACTCTTTCCGGAGATTGAACATACAAAAATAGATAAGTAGTAATTATTATTGTTCATTATTCCATTCGCTCGCCTCTGTTCTTGTTTCAACTTGACAGTCGTGTTACCTTCACGATCAGGTATTGTATGATAGGGAGAGTTGTTAGTTTTTTTTTTTTTTTTTTTTTACATGCAATTGAAAAGTATACAAGTATAAGTTTTAGAATGGATTTATTTATTATTATAACTTCTTTACACACACACACACACACACACACACACACACACACACACACACACACACACACACACACACACACACATTCCCCGGCCGGGCGGAGACAAGTTGGGTTTGTCTCCTTTCACGTGTAGCCCCTGTTCACCTAGCAGCGAGTAGGTACGGGACGTTAGTCAAGGAGGTGTGACCTTGCATTCCCGGTGTGTGGAGTGTGAGTGGTCTCAGACCTACCCAGAGATCTGCTAATAATGAGCTCTGAGCTCACTGCCGTAGGGTGGTGTCTGGCTGTCCCGAAAAGAGGCTGCAGCAGATCCGAGGTGAATACACACACACACACACACACACACATTTATATATATATATATGTGTGTGTGTGTGTGTGTGTGTGTGTGTGTGTGTGTGTGTGTGTGTGTGTGTGTGTGTGTGTGTGTGTGTGTGTGTGTGTGTGTGTGTGTGTGTGTGTACAGCACTGAATGGGTCCCAGTGATTAGAGATACATTTTTAACAACCACAATGCACTTTAATTCTAAGTCATCAAGGCCGACATGCAGAAATTGAAATGCGGTACTGCCAAGAACTCGAACCCCAGCATCCTCATGACAAGTGCGTTAGTGACTTAACAACTAGGCAATTTCTGCATGTCGGCCTTGATGACTTAGAATTAAAGTGCATTGTGGTTGTTAAAATGCACAGACACACACACACACACACACACACACACACACACACACACACACACACACATATATATATATATATATATATATATATATATATATATATGTTGAAGTATATAAGATAGATGAGTGGAAGGGTGGTGAGATATGTACTCTGTATTGTGAAGAAGTTCTGGTAAGGACGAAACGTCAGGATAAATCCCTAACGGTTTCTTGTGTTTATCTCGCCACCCATCCACACACACACACACACACACATTAGATAAAATGAGATATGAAGACGGGACACCACGAGCATAGCTCCCCTTCCCGTAAAATACAACTAGGTAAATACAACTAGGTAAATACAACTAGGTAAATACACACACACACACACATATATATATATATTTATATACATATGAGGGTGGAAAACGAAATCACGGGTCTAGTGCCGAGTTCCTGAGTTTATTACTGACCAGTTTCGCTCTATGCTTCTTCCTCTGAAGAAGCATAGAGCGAAACCAGTCAGGAATAAACTCAAAAACTCGGAACTAGACCCGTGACTTCTTTCTCCACCTTCATGAACTTGTCACAATGTACCAGCATATATATATACATATATATATATATACATATATATATATATATATATATATATATGTGTGTGTGTGTGTGTGTGTGTGTGTGTGTGTGTGTGTGTGTGTGTGTGTGTGTGTGTGTGTGTGTGTGTGTGTGTGTGTGTGTGTGTGTGTGTGTGTGTGTGTGTGTGTATTCACCTCGGATCTGCTGCAGTCTCTGTCGAGACAGCCAGACACCACCCTACGGCGGTGAGCTCAGAGCTCATTATTTGCCGATCTCTGGATAGGTCTGAGACCACTCACACACCACACACCGGGACAGCAAGGTCACAACTCCTTGACTAACGTCCCGTACCTACTCACTGCTAGGTGAACAGGGGTTACACGTGAAAGGAGACAAACCCAACTTATCTCCGCCCGGCCGGGGAATCGAACCCCGGTTCTCTGGCTTGTGAGGCCAGTGCTTTACCAATCCGCCACCGAGCCGTGTGTGTGTGTGTGTGTGTGTGTGTGTGTGTGTGTGTGTGTGTGTGTGTGTGTGTGTGTGTGTGTGTGTGTGTGTGTGTGTGTGTGTGTGTGTGTGTGTGTGTGTGTGTGTGTGTGTGTGTGTGTGTGTTTAGTTGATTCATTTTAAGATATTCCTTGCAATCTCGCTGTACCAGTTCGCAGGGTGATCGTCACGATTCCCGTCCCGGGGTTAACGTGGTGAGGAGCCCAAACCGGTTTCAGACCTGGACATCCTGACAGGGTCCTGGGAACCGGGAAAAGTTTTTAGGAGGAGGAGGAGGAAGTCCATGGGGGGAAGTACGTGACTCCACTGCTTAAGGAAATAACAAAGACAGAATGTCACCTCCACCGCTTATGTGTCTTCAACTATAAAGTAATGGCATGACACATTCGTAAAATTCAACAAGAAGAAACGAAGTAGACGATATCCATATATTTCGATCCACTGAAGAGGATTACAGTCTGTGGTCGAAATATATGGATATCGTCTACTTCGTTTCTTCTTATCCGACACAGGGGGTCTTCGTTGAATTTTACGAATGTGTTTCCTAAATGGCGTTACAATTGTGTCATTTCCGTCTTTTAGTCTAGCCATAACATAAGTCTTCGAGTGGTTGCAATTTGACATCCCTTTGACCAAGGGTGGACAACTATTGGCACGCATACAAAATTTAACTAACAATGGCTTTGCAATGAGAGACATCGATAAAGAAATTTAAAATAATATGGAGAAAGCCAACACTAAGAATAAAGAATTAGAGGGTAAGAAAAATAATATAAACATTTATTATCAGAATACAATGTCATCAGCCCATAAAAAAGATGAAAAAGATTTAAAAGACATTATCCATAAAAATTGTAAGCCTAGAAACGAAAAGGACAAAGTAAACTTTATAATTTATTACCGTAACCCAAGAACATCATCGCTGGTGATGAAAAACAAAATGGCAGCTACCACGGATAAACTTAAGAAAAATAATGTGGTATATAAATACTCGTGTGATTTATACAAAAACGGTGTGCTTTGCAAAGAAGAGTATATAGGCCATATCACAAAAACTTTAATTCAGAAGCTCACAGAATACATGCAAAATGGCGCGATAAAAACCCACGTAACAAAATCCCACAATACCAGCATTACATGGGACCAACTAAATAAAAGCACCTCAATTTTGGTTATGAATAATAACATGAAGAAATTGAAATGTTTAGAGGCTTTTTTTATTAGAGACCATATGCCACTAATCACCTTTCAACAAAATATGTGTGGTAATTTTGAACTCTTCGGAGCATCCCGTGTCACCCATAGAACATGACTTGTGTAACCATTGACCTCTCTTTTATGTCTTCTTTTCTGTATTTATAATCTTGTGAGGAATGTTTTCAATAAAATTACAAGAAGATGCCTAAAGTGTAGGCGAAGCGTCGTTAAATGTTGGTTTTTATTTCCAAATATGGACTCGCTCGGAAATATATTTTCTCTCCCTTCTTCAGAGAAGAAAATACTCAGGAGAATAGAAAGTCTAAAGAAGATCACCAATGCAGAGTATGCAGTGATTTTTAATAGAAGAAATATATATATATATATATATATATATATATATATATATATATATATACTGTATATATATATATATATATATATATATATGTATATATATAATACGTATGTGTAACAAATATACATATACAAACGTGTACATACATGTATAAACAAATACTTATTTACACATACATATCCGTATATGCAAATATTCATATCTATATATAAATATATGCACACGCATACATACGAGTACATGCATGTATACGAGTGCGTAATTACACAACGCAATCTGCCCAAATCGTTCTTGTCCATCGGATGCCATGACCTTCGCAGACCGGAGGAGTCCAATTGGGGCAGAACGACGGCGGACCGAGGCCCACCGCCCCCACCCCCACCCAGAGGATGACAAGGACGATGCTCCCCGAAGGATAAATCCCAACCAGGAAGGAACTAATCTAAACCCAGGAGAAACACCAAAGGACCCAAAGGAACCCACCCGAACCCAGGAGAAACTCCAAAAGACCCAAAGGAACCCACCCGAACCCATAAGAAACCCACCCGAACCCAAAAGAAACCCACCCGAAACCAGGAGAAACCCCAAAGGACCCAAAGGAACCCCCAATCTCAACCATAGCCCTCGGAAATAAACTAAACCCTATGAGAACCCAGACCCTCGAACACCCGGAAGCAAAGGAACCCAAAAGAAACTCCGCCCCCACCAAAAGAATATGACCACAAAGGAAATGCTAGTTTCCCCCCAAAAAACAACCAATAGCCCCGAAAATAACTTCGAACTCAGGAGAACCTCCAAGAAAATCCCTG
>NW_027467713.1:3537166-3544666 GCF_046742065.1 Oratosquilla oratoria
TAAATTTCTTAACCCGTATACCATTTTGGTCACTCTCCTCTACCGGTTCTAGTGAATTAACATCCATTCTATAAGACGGAGACCAATACTGTGTATTCTTGTGTATGGATTTAAGTTTACACAAACGCAATTGGAGTTAGTGAGCAAATGTTTTATTTTTTCAATAATTATATACCACAGAAAATATCGAGCAAAATAAAAATGATAAAAAAAAATTATAACATACATCTAGCACTTTTGTGTACGGGTTAAAAACATTATTAACACAAAACAAAATTTCAAGTTCGTAAAGATATAGATATTTACTTTAGCAAAATAAAGTACATACAATATATACAGAGCAAGGCTAGAACAGCATAACATTCGTTTTTTTTTTCTTTCTTTTTTAAGGACCGGTGGTACTCTTAGACCCAGAAGGTTATCTTAGATCTGGAAATTTCTATGTCCTGAGAGGTTCTCTTTGTCCCGGGAGGTTCTCCTAAGACCAAGGTGGTTCTCTTGGGACCAGGGAGGTTCTCTTTGGGGCCAAGGAGATTATCTTTGGGGCCAAGAAGGTTCTCTTGGGGCCAGGGAGGCTATCTTGGGGTCAGGTATGTTCTCTTGGACCCCAGGAGGTACTCTTGGACACCGGGAGGTTTTCCTGGATCCCAGGAGGTCCTCTTCGTCTCCGGAAGGCCCTCTTGGATCTCGGAAGATTATCTCTGAACCCGGGTGGTTCCCTTAGACCCTGGGCTTCTATTACACCCCGGGTGGTTCTCTTGGATCCCGGAAGGTTCTCTTGGACTCCGGGTGGCTCTCTTGGACCCCGAGTGGTTCTATTAGACCCTGGAAGGTTCTCTTGGAACCCGGGTGGTTCTCTTGAATCCCGAAAAATTATCTTGAACCCCGGAATTTTCTCTTAGACCCCGGGAGGTTCTCTTGGTTCCCGAGAGGTTTTCTTGGTTCCCGGGAGGTTCTCTTGGTACCCGGAAGGTTCTCTTGGTCCTTGGAAGGTTTTCTCGGTCCCCGAAAGGTTCTCTTGGTCCCCAGATAGTTCTCTTGGACCTCGGGTGGTTCTCTTGGACCCCGGAAGGTTCTCTTAGACCCCGGAATGTTCTCTTGGACTCCGGAATATTATCTTGGCCTCCGGAAGATTATCTTGGACCCCAGAAGCTTCTCTTGTATCCCGGAAGGTTCTCTTGAACCCTAGAAGGTTCTCTTGGACCCCGGGAGGTTCTCTTTCACCTGTGGCCAGGGGTTCTTTTGGGGGTCGTGATTACCTTTGGGTCCCTAGGGTCGGGGTTTTCTTGGAGGTCAGGGGTTCCCTCGGAGCCGGTAGCTTCTCCTGGGCCTTGGGGATTCTCCTGAGGCCGGGCGGTTCTCGTGAAGTCGAGTGTTCTCCTAGGGTCCGGGGGTTCTCCTTGAGTAAGGAGGTTCTTCTGAGGATGGGGGATTTTCCTGGAGCCGGGGTTTTCTTCTGAAACCGGGGATTCTGGGGCCGGGGGTTCTCCTGGGGCCATAGGTTCTTGGAGACCAGGGATTCCTTTAGAGGACAGGGATCCTTAGGGTCAGGGTCCTTTTGAATGTTCTTGGGGTCAGAGTTCATCAAGAGGTTAAAGGTTCTTTTATGCCCGGAGGTTCGTTTTGGTGACAGGGATTGCCTTGGAGGTTCTCTTGAGTTCGAAGTTTCTTTCGGGACTATGGGTTGTTTTTTGGGGGTAACTGGAATTTCCTTTGTGGTCATATTCTTTTGGTGGGGGCGGAGTTTCATTTGGGTTTCTTTGCTTCCGGTGATTCGAGGGTCTGGGTTCTCATAGGGTTTGATTTCTTTGCGAAGGCCAGGGTTGAGATTGGGGGCTCCTTTGGGTCCTTTGGGGTTTCTCCTGATTTTGGGTGGGTTTCTCCTGAGTTCGGGTGGGTTTCTTCTGGGTTTGGGTGGGTTTCTCCTAGGTTTCGGTGGGTTCCTTCGGGTCTTTTGGGGTTTCTCCTAGGTTTGGGTTGGTTCCTTCCTGGTTGGGATTTATCCTTCGGGAAGTATCGGCCTGGTCATCCTCTGGGTGGGGGTGGGGTGGGGGACCTCGGTCCGCCGTCGTTCTGCCCCAATTGGACTCCTCCGGCCTGCGGAGCTCATGGCATCCGATGGACAAGAACGATTTGGGCAGATTCCGTTGTGTAATTACGCACTCGTATACATGCATGTACTCGTATGTATGCGTGTGTACATATTTATATATAGATATATGTATGTATGAATATTTGCATATACATATGTACATGTATGTTTATATAAGTATTTGTTTATACGTATATGTATACCTTTGTATATGTATATGTCTATACACATACGTATTAAATATATATATATACATATATATATATATATATATATATATATATACATATATATATATGTATGTATATGTATATATATATATATATATATGTATATATACATATATATACATATATGCATTTCTATAAGCACACATTTATGTACACGTATATGTGTGTATTTGTATATAACCATATATGCATTTGTGTTTATATATTACACACACACACACACACACACACACACACACACATATATATATATATATATATATATATATATATATATATATATATATATATATATATATAATGAATCTAGGGTGCAGGTTTTCATCGATACATTTTCTATTAAAAATCGCTGCATACTCTGCATTGGTGATCTATAGACTTTCTATTTCCTGAGTATGTTCTTCTCTGAAGCGGGGAGAGAAAATATAATATTTCCGAACGAATCCATGTTTGGAAATAAAAACCAACATTTAACGACATTTCCCCTATACATTAGGTATCTTCTGGTAATTTGAATGAAAACATTCCTTACAAGTTTATAAATACAGAAAAGAAGACATAAAGGAGAGGTCAATGGTTACACGAGTCATGTTCTATGTGTGACACGGGATGCTCCGAAGAGCTCTAAAGTACCACACCTAAATTGTATCTTAGATATATAGATGACATTGTTGTAGACGTAGAAGGAGAAAAACACCTTGATGACATCAAAAACAAAATGGAAGAATATTCTTCTCTACGCTTTATGGTGGAAGGGAGCGTCAATAATTAAATCCCCTTATACGACGTTTGGGTAGATGGAACAAAAGGCGTTTTCACCCCCACTGTCTATAGAAAACCCACAAACTCTGGAAGGTGCCTAAACGGTTCTAGTGAATGTCCCTACAAATATAAGATGAGCATAATACGTGCCTATGTCACAAGAGCTTTTAAAATTTGTTCTAGTTGGTAACTACTACACCAAGAACTTATTAGAGTCCAGCAAATTTTAACTAACAATGGCTTTGCAATGAGGGACATCGAAAAAGAAATTAAAAATGATAAGGAGAAAGCCAACACTAAGAATAAAGAATTAGAGGGTAAGAAAAATAATCTAAACATTTATTATCAGAATACTATGTCATCAGCGTATAAAAAAGATGATTTTTTTTAAAAGACATTATCCATAAAAAATTGTAAGCCTAGAAACGAAGAGGACAAAATAAACTTTATAATTTATTACCGTAACCCAAGAACATCATCGCTGGTGATGAAAAACAATATGGCAGCTACCACGGATAAACTTAAGAAAAATAATGTGGTATTTAAATACTCGTGTGATTTATACAAAAACGGTGTGCTTTGCAAAGAAAAGTATGTGGGCCATATCACTCAAACTTTAACTCAGAGGCTCACACAACACATGCAAAATGGCGCGAAAAAAAACGCCTAACAAAATCCCACAATACCAGCATTACACGGGACCAACTAAATAAAAGCACCTCAATTTTGGTTAAGAATAATAACAGGAAGAAACTGAAATATTTAGAGGCTGTATTTATCATAGAACATATGCCACTAATCAACTTTCAACAAAATATGTGTGGTACAGAACTCTTCGGAGCATCCAGTGTCACCCATAGAACATGAGTCGTTTAACCATTGACCTCTCCTTTATGTCTCCTTTTCTGTATTCATAATCCTGTAAGGAATGTTTTCAACAGAATTACCAGAAGATGCCTCATGTGTAGGCGAAGCGTCGCTAAATGTTGGTTTTTATTTCCAAACATGGACTCGTTCGGAAATATATTTTCCCTCCCTGCTTCGTAGAAGAAAATACTCAGGAGAATAGAAAGTCCAAAGATTACCAATGCAGAGTATGCAGTGATTTTTAACAGAATATATATATATATATATATATATATATATATATATATATATATATATATATATATATATATATATATATATATATATATATATATATATATATATATATATATATATATATATATATATATATATATATGTCATTCAATCAAATCAGCCACCCTGAGTCCACTGCTGAACAAAGGCCCACTTCATAGCATTCCATGAATCACACGACCGCGCCATCCTCTGTCACGTCACTCTTGCAAACTTCTCGATCTCGTCTCTCCACTTTCTGTCTGATCTCCCTCTTCCACGCTTCCTATCTCGCGGCGTCCACTCAGTAACACACTTGCTCCATCGCTCATCAATCGTTCGCACCAACTTACCTGCCCAATTCCACTTCCTCTTTTTTACTGCCTCTATAGTATCTTCCACTCTGGTCTGCTCTCTCACCCAACTTGCTCTCTTTCGGTCTTTCAGTGTTATTCCCATCATTGGTCTCTCCATTCTCCTCTGTGCAGTCGTTAGCTTTGTTTCCATCGCCCTCGACAGCTTCCAAGTCTCACACCCGTAAATTATTGCTGGTAGAATGCATTGGTAGTAAACTTTACGCTGGCCTTTCTCTAGGTTGTGGAGTCCATTCAGAAGAACATTTGCCAGACGACGGAACATCTTGGGACAGTCAATGTCAATCCCACTGAAGCTGCCCAGCGTCGACAAGATCTCCATCAGTCTTTTCTGGCAGTAGGAACGGTGACGGGCCAACAGCACTGTATGGGGCAGAAACATGGAACATAAGAGAGGAAGAGAGAAGGAGTTGAATGTGTTTGAGATAAGGTGTCTGAGATGTATGATGGGGGTTACTAGGCTGGATAGAGTGAGAAATGAGGAGGTTAAGAGAAGAACAGGGGTGGAAAGGAAGTTGGGAGATAGGGTTGATGAAAGAGTATTAGGATGGTTTGGACACATGGAAAGGATGAGTGAAGAAAGACTAGTAAAAGAGGTATGGAAGGCAGATGTGGTGGGAGTGAACATGCGGGGACGTCCTAGGATTAGATGGATGGATGGGGTGAAGGGGGCTTTGGGGAAGAGGGGAATGTCTGTTAAGGAAGGACGGTAGAGGACAGAAGACAGGGGTGAATAGAGAATGGTTGTATATGGATGATGCTGTGATGCATGAGGTGGAATGGGCGGGGGAATGGGGGGGGTGAGGTAGTATGTGTGAGCAAAATTTGACGCAGCCCGAAGGGATTTCTCTCCGTCTTCTCCTTTGCTGCATGAGGGGACGGAGAGGGGGGGTCGCGGATTTAATGAAGCGGCCTTGCTGTGGATGTGCTGTGTCTTGCGACACTGCCTCTGACCCAGGGCAGTGGACAGGGTGCAGGGATGACCCGTCATCTAGGAGGTGCTAAGATGAGAGGGAGTTGTTTGTATGAACCGTTTAGGATGACTTGTGCATTTGTATGTTTATTTTGTATTGATTAAAGTTATTTGTATCTTTTTAATGTACTGTAATTATTGAATAAATGCATTGTATCATCACTATACGATGATATTGGTTCAAGTTGTTTGTATGAACCATTTAGGATGACTTGTGCATTTGTATGTTTATTTTGTATTGATTAAAGTTATTTGTATCTATTTAATGTACTGTAATTATTGAATAAATGCATCACATGTTTATTCCTTTGGGATCTTGTATACTGTATTTGTGTAGGGAACCGTTTCTGCGCGTATCGCTATGCGTTTGTTCACGTGGATATTACTAGGGAGGTGACGCTCATTACACCAACATTCTCGTCGGTGATTTCGAGGTGTGAGGCGGGCTGCGGTTGAGGAACCAGCGACCGAGGTGAAAATGTGAGGACTTAGGTCCCTGCCCGGGTGATGGTTTGGTTTTCACACTAGAAGGCTTGGAGCACTAATGTGAGTTATGATTTCTAAATTTTATGTAAGATGTGATAGGAGCGTTGTATTACGGTTAACAGATTGTTTGCGTAAAGTAATACTGATTTCAATATATTGCTTGTATAGAATATGATTTAGATGAATACTTACAATAGCTTAAGTTGTGAAACTTATAATCGTGTAATTAGCCATAGAGGAATGTTGGACCTCTTATTTGTTACTAATGTCTGTATATTTCATACCTATGTAATTGTCATTGTAGTTACGATTATTCAAAAGATTTATTGATGGTTATTTAGAGGATTATGCTCATTTAATTTCAATGTAAATTGTACAAGTGTTTTTTGTTGGTGGTTTTAATACTTTTCACGTTATGTATACTGTGGATTTATGTAAGGATATTTGTAATATACTCGCAGGTTGAAATACATGATTACAACAGTCCACGGAGTTTTAGTGTGAAACAGTATGGGTGCTAATGATTTTATGCCTTTTTCTTTTTGGCTACCTCCCTTTTAAGTATATATATATATATATATATATATATATATATATATATATATATATATATATATATATATATGTGTGTGTGTGTGTGTGTGTGTGTGTGTGTGTGTGTTTGTGTGTGTGTGTGTGTGTGTGTGTGTGTGTGTGTGTGTGTGTGTGTGTGTGTGTGTGTGTGTGTGTGTGTGTGTGTGTGTGTGTGTGTGTGTGTGCATACATACATACATATACCAAATGCTTTTCCCCCTTACCCGAGGGGTAACCAAAAAAAAAATGGATAGAAACCCCTCCCACCCATTCCATTCCCTACACACTCCACT
Source organism: Oratosquilla oratoria (assembly GCF_046742065.1). NCBI lineage: Eukaryota > Metazoa > Arthropoda > Malacostraca > Stomatopoda > Squillidae > Oratosquilla > Oratosquilla oratoria. Next base: position 3,544,072 of record NW_027467713.1, read on the forward strand.
CCCCTCCACCCTACTCCCTCCCTTTCATCTTGGCACCTCCTGGATGACGGGTCATCCCTGCACCCTGTCCACTGCCCTGAGTCAGAAGCAGTGTCGCAAGACACAGCACATCCACAGCAAGGCCGCTTCATTAATTCGGTGACCCCCTTTCCTTCCCCTCATGCAGAAAAGAAGAAGACGGGGAGAAATCCCTTCGGGCTGCGTCAAATTATTTCTCATACATACTTCCTCACCCCTCATCCCCCATCCACTCCCCCTCATACATCACAGCATCATCTATACACAACCCTTCTCCATTCACCCCTATCTTCTGTCCTCTCCCGTCCTTCCTCAACAGACATTCCTCTCTTTCGTAATACCACTTTTACACCATCCATCCATCTCATCCTAGGACGCCCCTCATATTCACTCCTTCCACCTCCGCCTTCCACACCTCTTTTCCTAGTCTTTCTTTACTCATTCTTTCCATGTGTCCAAACCATCCTAATACTCTTTCATCAACCCTATCTCCCAACTCCCTTTCCACCCCTGTTCTCCTCCTCACCTCCTCATTTCTCACTCTATCTAGCCTAGTAACTCCTATCATACTTCTCAG
>NW_027467713.1:3549666-3554666 GCF_046742065.1 Oratosquilla oratoria
TTAGATCTGAAAAGTTCTATGTCTCGAGAGATTCTCTTTGTCCCGGGAGGTTCTCCTAAGACCAGGGGGGTTCTCTTGTGATCAGGAGGTTCTCTTTGGGGCCAAGGAGGTTCTTTTGGGGCCAGGGAGGCTATCTTGGGGTCAGGAAGGTTCTTTTGGACCCCGGGTGGTAATCCTGGATCACAGGAGGTCCTCTTCGTCCCCGGAAGGTCCTCTTGGACCCCGAAAGATTATCTCTGATCCCGGGTGGTTCTCTTAGACCCCGGGCTTCTATTAGACCCCGGGTGGTTCTCTTGGATCCCGGAAGGTTCTCTTGGATCCCGGGTGGCTCTCTTAGACCCCGGGTGGTTCTATTAGACCCTGGAAGGTTCTCTTGGACCCCAGGTGGTTCTCTTGAATCCCGAAAAATTATCTTGAACCCCGGAATTTTTTCTTGGACCACAGGAGGTTCTATTGGTTCCCGGAAGGTTCTCTTGGTCCTTGGAAGGTTCTCTTGGACCTCAGATAGTTCTCTTGGACCCCGGGTGGTTCTCTTGGACCCCGAAAGGTTCTCTTAGACCCCGGAAGGTTCTCTTGGACCCCGGAAGATCTTGGCCCCCGGAAGATTATCTTGGATCCTGGAAGGTTCTCTTGTACCCTAGAAGGTTCTCTTGGACCTCTGGAGGTTCTCTTTGACCTGCGGCCAAGGGTTCTTTTGGGGGTCGTGATTCCCTTTGGATCCATGGGGACGGGGTTTTCTTGGAGGTCAGGGGTTTCCTGGGAGTCGGGAGCTTCTCCTGGGGCTTGGGGTTCTCCTGGGGCCGGAGAGCTCTTTATGAAGTCGGGTGATCTCCTGGGGTCCGGGGGTTCTCCTGGGGTCCGAGGGTTCTTCTGGGGCCGGGGTATTTTCCTGGAGCTGGGGTTTTCTTCTGAAACCGGGGATTCTGGGGCCGCGGGATCTCCTGGGGCCGTAGGTTCTTGGAGACCATGAGTTCCTTTGGAGGGCAGGGATCCTTAGGGGCGGGGTTCTTTTGAATGTTTTTTTTTGGGGGGGGCAGAGCTCTTCATGAGGTTAGAGGTTCTTTTATGCCCAGAGGTTCGATTTGGTGATAGGGATTTCCTTGGAGGTTCTTTTGAGTTCGAAGTTCTTTTCGGTGTTATGTTTTTTTTTTTTTGGGGGGGGGGGTAACTGGGATTTCCTTTGTGGTCATATTCTTTTGGTGGAGGCGGAGTTTCATTTGGGTTTCTTTGCTTCCGGGGGTTCGAGGGTCTGCGTTCTCATAGGGTTTGATTTCTTTTCGAGGGCCAGGGTTGAGATTGGGGGCTCCTTTGGGTCCCTTGGGATTTTCTTCTGGTTTCGGGTGGGTTTCTTTTGGGTTCGGGTGGGTTTCTTATGGGTTCGGGTGGGTTCCTTTGGGGTTTCTCCTGGTTTCGGGTGGGTTCCTTCTGGTCCTTTGCCGTGTCTTCTGGGTTTGGGTGGTTTCCTTCCTGGTCATTGTGTATCCTTCGGGGAGCATTGGCCTGGTCATCCTACGGGCGGGGTTGGGGGGCCTCGGTCCGCCTTCGTTCTGCCCCAATTGGACTCCTCCGGCTTGCGAAGGTCATGGCACCGAATGACCAAGAACTATTTGGGCAGATTGCGTTGTGTAATTACGCACTCGTATACATGCATGTACTCGTATGTGTGCGTGTGTACATGTTTATATATAGATATATGTATGTATAAATATTTGCATATATATATGTACATGTATGTGTATATAAGTATTTGTTTACACATGTATGTATACGTTTGTATATGTATATTTCTATACACATACGTATTATATATATATGTACGTATATGTATATATATATATATATATATGTGTGTGTGTGTGTGTGTGTGTGTGTGTGTGTGTGTGTGTGTGTGTGTGTGTGTGTGTGTGTGTGTGTGTGTGTGTGTGTGTGTGTGTGTGTGTGTTCACTATAAACCCACTGTCGGAGAAATAATAACGGAAATAGAGGGAAACTGTATATTTCGACTACTGACTGTAGTCCTCTTCAGCAGAATGCTTACAGAAAGTTAAGATGCAAGTTTATATAGGGTGGTGAGGTAGTACATAAAAGGGGGATGGGGCAAAGTAGGGGGACTCAGGTTACATGCCCTTGAAATAGTCGGGTCGCGGAAGGACAGTTAGTGCTATTATGTCCGACCGCTTTTGACAATAATTTGTTTACAGCTAGCTTCGTAATACAATCTGTCCTTTTGAGGTATTAAAATTAGGATGATGTTTTATTAGCGAAGATTCTACAATTTTCCTTCGATAGCTACAGTGTGGTTTAAAAATAATTGATGCTTTATCCCAATCTAATCTATGGTCTTTTTGGCTGGCATGAAGGAACACAGCGGAGTTAACTTGTCCATATTTTATGGAGTTTTTATGTTCCTTTAATCTCGTGGACAAAATCCCTGCCAGTTTGGCCCCAGTAAACATCATCACAGTCTTTACAAGGTAATTTATATACCCCGGAATTTTGGTCCACATTATCCCTCCGGTGTACATTAACTACCTTTCTAAAAATGCTGTTTGGATAATTGTAAACAAATTTAATTTGGTTATTAGGTAGAAGTTTGGAGACTGAGTTGATCGATTCATTAAATGGTACAATGATGTTATTGGTACCCCATTTAAACTTTTCCTTGGAGTTATTTGGTTTATAAAAATTGGATTTGGCTTTATGTAGGGCTTTCATTAAGAACCATTCCGGATAACCTACGTAAACAACTCTCAAACGTAGGTTATCCGGAATGGTTCTTAATGAAAGCCCTACATAAAGCCAATCACAAGCAGTGTCACAAGACACAGCACATCCACAGCAAGGCCGCTTCATTAAATCGGCGACCCCCCTCTCCGTCCCCTCATGCATAAAGGAGAAGACGGGGAGAAATCCCTTCGGGCTGTGTCAAATTTGCTCACACATACTACCTCACCCCCCTCACCCCTCCCACATATATATACAGTATATATATATATATATATATATATATATATATATATATATACATATATACATATATATATATACATATATATATATATACATATATATATGTATTTATATATAAACACACACATATATATATATACATATATATATTAATGAATTTAGGGAGCAGGTCTTCATCAATACATTTTCTATCAAAAATCACTGCATACTCTGCATTGGTGATCTTCTATAGACTTTCTATTCTCCTGAGTAGTTTCTTTTCTGAAGAAAGAAGAGAAAATATAATATTTCCGAACGAGTTCATGTTTGGAAATAAAAACAAACATTTAAATACGTTGCGCCTATACATTAGGCATCTTCTGGTAATTTTATTGAAAACATTCCTTACAAGATTATAAATACAGAAAAGAAGACATAAAGGAGAGGTCAATGGTTACACGAGTCATGTTCTATGGGTGACACGGGATCCTCCGAAGAGTTCTAAAGTACCACACCTAAATTGTATCTTAGATATATAGATGACATTTTTGTAGATGTAGAAGGAGAAAATCACCTTGATGACATCAAAAACAAAATGGAAGAATATTCTTGTCTACGCTTTACGGTGGAAAGGAGCGTCAATAATGAAACCCCCTTTTTAGACGTTTGGGTAGATGGAACAAGGCGTTTTCACCACTACTGTCTATAGAAAATCCACTAACTCTGGAAGGTGCCTAAACGGTTCTAGTGAATGTCCCTCCAAATATAAGATGAGCGTAATACGTACCTATGTCACTTAAAATTTGTTCTAGTTGGCAACTACTACACCAAGAACTTATTAGAGTCGAGCAAATTTTAACTAACAATGGCTTAGCAATAAGGGACATCAATAAAGAAATTGAAAATAATATGGAGAAAGCCAACACTAAGAATAAAGAATTAGAGAGTGAGTAAAATAATATAAACATTTGTTATCAGAATACAATGTCATCAGCGTATAAAAAGATGAAAAAGTTTTAAAAGAAATTATCCATAAAAGTTGTAAGCCTAGAAACGAAGAGAACAAAATAAACTTTATAATTTATTACTATAACCCAAGAACATCATCGCTGGTGATGAAAAACAATATGGCAGCTACCACGGATAAACTTAAGAAAAATAATGTGGTATATAAATACTCGTGCGATTTATACAAAAACGGTGTGCTTTGCAAAGAAAAGTATATAAGCCATATCACACAAACTTTAACTCAGAGGCTCACACAACACATGCAAAATGGAGCGATAAAAACCCGCGTAACAAAATCCCACAATACCAGCATTACACGGGACCAACTAAATAAAAGCACCTCAATTTTGGTTAAGAATAATAACAGGAAGAAACTGAAATGTTTAGAGGCTGTTTTTATTAGAGACCATATACCACTAATCAACTTTCAACACTGTGGGAGGTACTGCAGATATATAGGATAGGAGGAAAGCTGTTAAGAGCAGTCAAGAGTTTTTACGAGAGTAGTAGAGCTTGTGTTAGGATTAGAAATGGAGAGAGTGAATGGTTTGAGGTAAAGGTGCTATGCCGCCCTGGCTGTTCAATCTTTACATGGATGGGGTGGTGCAAGAGGTGAATGCAAGGGTAGTGGGTCAGGGGTTGCAGATGATTAAAGAAAATGGAGAAAAGTAGGAGGCGAGCTAGTTGTTGTTTGCTGATGACACTGCGCTTGTAGCAGGATCAGAGGAGGGATTGAGGAAGTTAGTGACTGAGTTTGAGAAGGTGTGTGAAAGAAGGAAGCTGAAGATAAATGTGGGTAAAAGTAAGGTGATGAGATGTACAAAGGGAGAGAGTGACAGTAGGCTGGAGGTGAGCATTAAGGGTGAAAGACTGGAGGAATTGGATAGTTTTAGATACTTGGGTGCGAATGTGGTAGGAAAGGGAGGAGTGGGGGTGGAGGTAGAATGTAGATTGAGAGAAGCGAGTAAATGCCTTGGTGGATTGAAAAGTGTAATGAGAAATAGACATCTGGGAATGGATGCTAAGAGGAGGTTATATGAAGG
>NW_027467713.1:3567166-3592166 GCF_046742065.1 Oratosquilla oratoria
GCTGCTTTGGAATCAACCAGGAAGGATGTCTTTTGGACCTGGCAGAGTGCTTCCTTCAGGCAGAAAAAAATGATCTTGTCTGGAATAATTTTGAAAAACTACCAACAACTTATGGCAAAGGGTACCGAGCTAAATGCAAAGACTGCAGCCAGGAACTACAGGGTATTGTGACAAGATTAAAATCTCGCAGAGATAAATGCCAAGGTCAGCCACAGCATACAGAAGAAGAAATTGATGACCCAGGTAAATAATTTTACTTATATTGTGTGCATTTCTCCCTTTTCATACGCAACTATATAAATTTGGTGAACAATGGAGAGCATGTGCAATAAAAACGTGAAGGCCTAAAGAGATGTTACTTCAATTTCATTACTTCTAAATTTGGGTAATGACTATATCACTATAATATACTGTATCCACTCAACTTTGGGGCCTAGATGATATTCATTTCATTCAACATTGTGTAATATATTTCATAGGTTCCATTGGAATTCAGCCCACATGGGATTCAGCCCAAAGGGATTTAGCCTAACCTAACCAAACTATCCCATTATTTTTAGTGAATTTAAAAGTGGACTGAATTCTGTGTGGGCTGAATTCCAAGCCCACCTATTTCATATCCTGTCAATTATTTCCAAATAATTTAGTGGCTTGTGTGAATATGATCATTATCTAAAAAACAATAACCACTGTACTCAAAAGTAGCCTAAATCACACGGTATTCATTCATTTATTTATTCATTTATAAATTATGCAATATGCTAATTTTTTCTGTTTCCATTTCAGGACCTGTATCAACAGCTTCAATCCCTTCATCATCGGCTTCACTTGAATTATCTGCAAACCTGACTCCACCATTAAAAAGGTCACTATCAGACTCCTCCACAGGCGCCACTTCTGCTAAATAATTTTCATCTAAAAGAAAGTCATCAACATCTCTGGACAGATTTATCATAAAAACTTCAGCCTCTCAAAAGGAAAATCTCGTCAAAGAAGTTGCAAGAATGATATTTGCTACACATTCACCATTTCGTCTTGTTCAGCATCCTCAGTTTCTCACGATGGTTCAGAACCTGAGGCCAGGTTATATTCCTCCATCCAGAAAAGATATTGCTGATAAGTACTTGGATCTTGTGTATGAAAAGGAATATAAAAAGTGTGCAGATGACCTGAATAATGAAACTGTATGTCTTTCAATTGATGGGTGGTCTAACATCCATAATGAGCCCATAATATGTGTCACTCTAACAACATCCACCGGTCAGATTTATTTAGTTGACACAATAGACACATCAGGGAAACCTCACACTGCTGAATATCTTCTACAACTTGTACAACATTCGATCAAGAAGGCTGAACAAGATTTTGGTTGTCACATTGGAAGTGTTGTGACAGACAAAGCAGCAAATGTCACCAAGATGAGAAAATCCTTGGAGGAATCGAGTGAACCTGACCATACCGTCCTCACATACGACTTATACCGTTCCTTGTATACTTGTGGCAAGTCTATATAACACTGCTCCTTATATTGATATGCTAAAAATGTCCTTTAGCAATCAGATCGTATATCAGATAGCAATCCCACAATATTTTAAATCTATAAAAAACAAAAAATCCATTTAAATCAAATAAATTTTATTCTAAAAAAATATATTTTTTATATTTTTAAAAAGATAAAAAAAAAAAAAAAAATCGCCAACCCTGGTGTCCACTAACCTCATACAATAATACCTGTTAAGTCAGGCTAAAATTGGCATTTAAAAGCATAACAGTGCCTTAGAAATAGTTTCTTATATTACTATATAAGTTTATATTAACTTATACTGCATTGAATAAGTCATTGGTTATTATATTTGTCCTATATACAATGTTAGGTTTCTAATTTTGATATATTTGTCCAATATAAAATGCTAGGTTACAAAGAAAGCAATGGCCTCCGCTAGCGGACCCAGGGATCTAGGTGCGCACGTCCTGTGTAATAGTAGTCCTTGATATATATATATATATATATATATATATATATATATATACATGTGTATATATATATAAAAATATATATATATATATGTATATATATAAATAAAGTGACCGAGCACAAACATGCTCTAGGAAGACAGCAAATGATATGTTTGAAAGATAGAAATGGAGAAATAATTAAATGTAGCGACAAAATGGTAAAAAGAGTAGAAGAATTTTACTAAGAGCTTTACTCATCGCAGACGGTATTTGAATCAGTAAATTCATGTGTAGACGTTAGTAGTGTACCAGAGATTACAAAGAAAGAAGTAGAATTTGCTCTAAAAACTATGAAACGTGGAAAGGCACCGGGGGAAGATGGTATATCGATAGATCTGTTGAAAGACGCAGGGAAATTAGTTCATATTAAATTACCTGAGTTCTATACCCAGTGCTTACGTCAAGGAAGCGTTTCTGATGCGTGGTGCAATGCTATAGTGATTTTGCTTCATAAAAAAAGGAGACCAGAAGGACCTTAGTAATTATCGACCGATTAGCTTACTATCAAATGTATATAAAGTATTCTCCAAGATCCTTACAAATAGACTAAGTCAAGTTTTAGATGAAAGCCAACTGAGAGAACAGGCAGGATTTAGAAGCGGATATTCAACTCTAGACCATTTGTAGGCGATAAACCAACTAATCGAGAAAACGACAAAATAAAATATACCTCTGTGTTTAGCTTTTATAGATTACGAGAAGGCCTTTGACTCGGTAGAACATAGCAATACTAAACTCGCTACGCAAGCAGGGTACAAACGAACAGATCGTAAAAGTTTCAGAAAAGATTTATGTGAAAGGTACCGCTATAGTTCGACTACATAAAGATACAGAAAAGATCAAGATCGAGAAAGGAGTACGGCAAGGCGATACAATTTCACCGAAACTATTTACAGCTTGCTTGGAAGATATTTTCAGGAGATTGAGTTGGGAAAAGAAAGGTTTAAAGATTAATGGCGAATATTTGAACCACCTAAGATTTGCGAACGACATTATTCTTATTTCAGAAAGAGCAGAGGACTTGCAAGATATGCTGAGTGATCTAAACAAGGAAAGTCTCAAAGTAGGTTTAAAATGAATAACAGTAAAACCAAAGTAATGTTCAATACGAAAGTTCAAAGTAGAGAGATTGTAATTGATGATGAGAGTCTTGAAGAAGTTGAAGAGTATAATTATTTAGGCCAGTTGATGAAAGTGACTAAAGATCATGATAATTAAATAAAAAATAAAAAGACGCATTACAATTGGTTGGAAAGTGTTTGATAAGTAAAATACGATCCTGAGAGGCTCTCTGCCTTTATGTTTTAAACGTAAAGTTTACAATCAATGCATTCTACCAGCAATAATCTACGGGTGTGAGACTTGGAAACTGAAGACAGCGATGGAAACAAAGCTAAGGAGTACACAGAGGGAAATGGAGAGATCAATGGTGGGAATAACTCTGAGAGACAGAAAGATAGCATGTTGGATGAGAGAGTACACTGGGGTGAAAGATACTGTGTAAGCAGTAAAAGAGAAGAAGTGAAATTAGTCAGGTAAGTTATCGCAAACGAATGATGAGCGATGGAGCAAGTGCTTTACTGCGTAGACGACGCGAGATGGGAAGCGTGCATGAGGAAGACTAGACAGAAAGTGGAGAGATGAGATAGAGAAGTTTGCAGGAGTGACGTGGCAGAGGATGGGGCGGTCATGTGAATCATGGAATGCTATGAAGGAAACCTCTGTTCAGCAATGGACTCAGGATGGCTGATTTGATTGATTGATTAATTGATGTATAAATATACATATATGTGTATATATATATATATATATATATATATATATATGTATATATATATATATATACATATATGCACATAACGTGATGATAGCCGAGAATATGGTTGAGATTAACGAAATGTTCACACCATTCCAGAACACAAGACGGGAAGAGAAACCTACACAGTAATGATGGAGAGACTAAAAAATGAGATCGGAATAAAAAGAGGGTTATATGTTAGGAGTGAAAATGGGGGAACACAGCTTAGATCTAAGTATAACAAAATGGCCTCGCTGATTAAAAAAACGCAAACAACGAAACGCAACAACGAAATTAAGTTTGTTAGACAAGCGAGATCCAACCCTAAGGTCCTTTGTCATCTCTACAGATCTAAAAATAAGGAATCTATTGGCCCAATTAAAACTGAATAAAATGTCTTGATATATTCAAAGGGAAAAATGACCTAGGATCTAATGAATATTTTTTCTCTATTTTTACAAAGGAGAAGATTCAGAGAAAGTGAGCGAGGGTTTAATAAATATTTTCTCTCGATTTTTACAGAGAAGATTCAGAGAAAAAATAAGCTAGGATTTAATATTTTTCTTCGATTTTTACAAAGAAGATAGATATGATACCTAACTGTGAACTGAACCTTAGTGGGAATGAGAGAAGTAGACTATCATAAATATTATCATATTAATCAGACAGATTGATAGGCTTAAAGCTACAAAATCCGCCGGATCCTGACGATTTTTTCCGAGTGCTTAAAGAGTTTAATTTTGAAATCTGCGACCAATTAACAGAAGTATTTAGTAAGTCCGTAAACACTGGATTCTTGCCTAAAGCCTGCCTTTTGGACTGAATAAAATCGGGTGACGGCGTTAACAAACTAACACTTGCACAATGTCAACAACGTGGTCGTGGTATGTATATACAAATATATTTACACACACACACACACACACACACACACACACACACATATATATATACATATTTATATATATATATATATATATATATATATATATATAATATATATATATATATTATACACAAGTGCATATATACTTATATATAAGTACACATACATGTGTGTATATACAAATACACGTACATATATGTGTACATACGTGTGTGCTTATACAAATGCATATATATATATGTATAAATATATATATATATATATAGATATATATATATATATGATATATATATATATATGAATATATATAAATGTGTATACAAATATACATATACAAACGTGTACATATATGTATGTATATACAAATACTTATATGCACATACATGTACATATATATATATATATGCAAATAAATATGTACACACGCGCACATACGAATACATGCATGTATACGATTGCGTAATTACACAACGCAATCTGCCCAAATCGTTCTTGTCCATCGGGTGCCATGACCTTCGCGGGCCGGAGGAGTCAAACTGGGGCAGAACGACGGCGGATCGAGGCCCCCCACCCAGAGGATGACCAGGCCGATGCTCCCCGAAGGATACACCATGACCAGGAAGGAACCCACCCAAACGCAGGACAAACCCCAAAGGACCCAAAGGAACCAACCCGAACCCAGGAGAATCCCACCCGAAGTCAGGAGAATCCCACCCGAACCCAGGAGAAATCCACCCGAACCCAGGAGAAACCCACCCGAATCAAGAAGAAACCCCAAAGGACCCAAAGGAACCCCCAATCTCAACCCTGGCCTCGCAAAGAAACCAAACCCTATCAGAACCCTGACCCTCAAACCCCTGGAACCAAAGGAACCCAAATGAAACTCCGTCCCACCAAAAGAATCTGACAACAAAGGAAATCTTAGTTCCCCCCCCAAAAAAAAAAAAAACATAGCCCTGAAAAGAACTTCGAACCCAGGAGAACCTCCAAGGAAATCCCTGTCACCAAAATGAACCCACGGGCACAAAAGAACCTCTAACCTCTTGAAGAACTCTTGTCTCCAATAAACTATGGCCCTAGGAGAACCTCCTGCCCTAGAATTCCCGGTTTCAGGAGAAAATCCGGGCCCCGGGAAAAGACCCACGGACCCCAGGAGAACCCCCGGAACCAAGGAGAACACCCGGCCCCAGGAGAACTTCCCGGCCCCAGGAACCCCCCCCCCCCCGCGCTTCCCGGCTCAAAGAAAACCTACCGGCTCCCGGGGAACCCTGGCCTTCAAGAAAACCCCGGCCCCAGGGAATCAAAGGGAATCACGACCCCTAAAAGAACCCCTGGCCGCAGGAGAACTTCCCGGTATCAAAGAGCACCTCCCGGGGACCAAGAGAACCTCCCGGGTCAAAGCGAACCTCCCGGGATCCAAGGAAACCTCCCGGGGTCCAAGAGAACAGTCCGGGGTCCAAGAGAACCTTTCGAGGTCCAAGAGAAGTTCGTGGGGGTCCAAGATAATCTTCCGTGGTCAAAGGTAATCTTTCGGGGTTTAAGAGAATCTTCCGGAGACTAAGAGAACCTTCCGGGGACCAAGAGAACCTTCCGGGGACCAAGAGAACCTCAGGGAACCAAGAGAACATCCCGGGATCCAGGAAAAATTCCCGGGGTCCAAGAGAACCACCCAGAGTCCAAGAGAACCACCCGGGGTCTAATAGAACAACTCGGGGCCCAAGAGAACCAACCGGGGTCTAAGAGAACCTTCCGGGGTCCAAGAGAACCTTCCGGGGTCCAAAAGGACCACCCGAAGTCAAATAGAAGTTCCCGGAGTCTAAGCGAACCACCCAGGTTCAGAGATAATCTTCGAGGACCAAGAGTACCTCCCGGGGTCCAATAGAACCTCCCGGGGTCCAAGAGAACTTCCTTGGCCCCAAGAGAACTTCCTTGGCCCCCATGAGAACCTCCCTGGTTCCAGCAGGACCCCTTTGGTCTTAGGAGAATCTCCCGTGACAAAGAGAACCTTCCAGATCCAAGAAAACCTCCCAGGCCCAAGAGAATACCCCTGGTCGTCCTTAGAAAGAAAAAAAAAAAAAAAAAAAAAAATTCTGCTGTTCTGGCCTTGTGCTGTATATGGTGCATTTTATTTTGCTAAAATAGATATCTATATCTTTTACGAACTTGAAAATATGTGTTCATAATGTTTTTAACGTGTACACAGAAATGCTAGATGTATGTTATATATTTTTTATTTTTCTCGATATTTTCTGTAGTATATGAAAGGTGAAAAAATAAAACATTTGCTCACTAACTCCAGTTGCGTTTGTGTAATCTTAAATCAATACATGAGAATACACAGTTTTGGTCTCTGTCTTATAGAATGGATGTTAATTCGGTAGAATCTATACAGAGGATAATGACCAAAATGATACATGGGCTCGGAAATTTACCTTACGAAGAGAGGCTTAGGCACCTTGACTTACATTCTCTGGGAAGACGCAGAGTGCAGGGTGATCTAATAGAGGTGTTCAAGGGGATCAATGGTTTTAACTAGGGGGATCCAGACAAGGTCATCATATTAAGACAACAAGGCAGGACTTGCAGTAATGGATCTAGATTGGACAAATTTAGACTTAAGAAGGAAATAGGCAAGAATTGGATAACTATGGGTGGGGATGACAGGTGGTAGGGGACATGCAACTGCCTAGTGTAAGTCTTATGGCCTCTTGCAGTCTCCTTAATTCTGATGTTCTTATATACACATACACACGCGCACGCACACACACTGGAATTGGAGAGAGGTATTTGATTTATTTCATTTTATTTGTCTATGATTGTATTAATTTATTTTTTGTAACATTAAGAACTGAATGTCGTATTTAACAAATCATATTCAATTTTGTGACAACGATATTTGATAATCGGTTCCAGACAACGTTAGGAAGTAAAATAAGGCAAATGTTGAATTAATTTAGCAAGGATTTTATACGTATTTACTAAATGACACAAAAATAGCAACAGTTGACAAAGTACATGGAACAATCAATTATGTGAATAAAACGAATGGTTTGTGACTCTTAAATCAAACCCAATAATATTTTCACTTCCTTTTTATTTCTATTCATTATTTTTCATTTGTTTATTTTACTTATTTTTATAATTGTCATTGTTTTATTTTTATTTTGTTTTATTATCATCATTTTATATATTTTGTATTTATTTATTCATCTTATTTATCTTGTTTTATTTATTTATTTTTATTTATTTTATCTATTTATTTATTTATTTATCTATTTATTTATTCATTTATTTATTTTAGCCAGACTGTTTTATTCACCTTCGTTTTATTCACATTCTTTCAGACCCCACTGACGAGAAAGAATTTGGAGGAGGGCATCACTATTTTACAGACAGAAACAAATCACACACGCCTTCATATCCTAGAAGCATTATACATAAAAGATAAAAACCCTACCATGAACAGACAGACTCCGGACCCATTCATTATCCCCACATCAAAAGACATCGAGGTCAGCTCACGGCTCAGCCGCTAGGCCCGGGGGCGGCGCTTCGCGTCCTGCTTCCTGATTGGTCAACCGGATCAGCACTGAAGTGTTTGTGATCTGTGTATTGTGTATTTATAATCATTTCCCACACACTGTACTCATTAGCACTGAAGATGCCTAACTGTTAGGCGAAAGCTCTGCATAAATATTAAGAAGATAATTCCCATGCCTTTAACTATACCACCAATGCTATTTGGCCAGGTCATTAGAGGACTTAGCACGACACAGCGCGCCAGCATAAGAAAAGTCGAGAATGTCAGCAAAAAACTCGTGAACGCAGAAGCTGCTGCATATTTTAATGATATATATATATATATATATATATATATATATATATATATATATATATGCATTTGTATAAGCACACATGTATGTACACGTACATGTACGTGTATTTGTATATACACACATGTATGTGTACTTGTCTATAACTATATATGAGCTTGTGTATATAATATATATATATATATATATGTATATATATATATATATATATATATACATGTGTGTGTGTGTGTGTGTGTGTGTGTGTGTGTGTGTGTGTGTGTGTGTGTGTGTGTGTGTGTGTGTGTGTGTGTGTGTGTGTGTGTGGTGTGTGTGTGTGTGTGTGTGTGTGTGTGTGTGTGTGTGTGTGTGTGTGTGTGTGTGTGTGTGTGTGTGTGTGTGTGTGTGAGTGTGTGTGTGTGTGTGTATGTGTGTGTGTGTGTGTGTGTTGTGTGTGTGTGTGTGTGTGTGTGTGTGTGTGTGTGTGTGTGTGTGTGTGTGTGTGTGTGTGTGTGTGTGTGTGTGTGTGTGTGTGTGTGTGTGTGTGTCTGTGTGTGTGTGTTTGTGTACATATAATTGTATATACATACTACGACCACGTTGTTGACATTGTACAAGTGTTAGTTTGTTAATGACGTCAACCGATTTTATTCAGTCAGGCTTTAGGCAAGAATCCAGTGTCTACGGACTTGCTAAATACTTCTGTTAACTGGTCGCAGATTTCAAAATTAAACTCTTTAAGCACTCTCGGAAAAAAAATCGTCTGGATCCGGCGGATTTTGTAGCTTTAAGCATATCAATCTGTCTGACAAACATGATAATGTTTATGTTAGTCTACTTCTCTGATCCCCACTAATGTTCATTTCACAGTCAGGTTTCATATCTATCTTCTTTGTAAAAATCGAGAGAAAGTATTAAATCCTAGCTCATTTTTTCTCTGAATCTTCTCCTCTGTAAAAATCGAGAGAAAATATTCATTAAATCCTTGTTCATTTTCTCTGAATCTTCTCCTTTGTAAAAATAGAGAGAAAATATTTATTAAATCCTAGCTCATTTCTCCCTATGAATCTATCAAGACATTTTATTCAGTTTTAATTGGGCCAATAGATTCCTTATTTTTGGTTCTGTAGAGATGACAAAAGCCCTTTGGGTTGGATTGCGCTTATCTGGCAAACTTAATTGAATGTACAGATATAGTAAAACAACAAATGAAAGAACAAACCAAGGACACAGTTATTAAAGTGGTGAGAGAAAAGGAGAATATAGTAAGAGACTTAGCGGATAAAAAGAAATATATAATTATATTGGGGATGGAAGAGAAGCATAATCCAAATATGACTACAAGAGTAAAGGAGGAGAAGGAAAAAGTAAACAAGATATTACAAGTAGTTCAAGAAGATGAACAAGAAACAAGGAAAGAAATTGAAGAAATATATAGACTAGGGAAATACAATACAGGTAAGACCAGAGCAATTAAGGTTAAATTCAGGTCACAAAAGACAGCTGAGAATATCTTAGCACAAACAAGGAAACTAGCAAAAAGTGATCCATATAAACAGGTATGGATAAAAAGAGAAATGAATAGAGAGGAAAGAGAGGATGAGAAAGCAAAAAAAATATGGAAGCTAAGAAAAAAACGAGAACAGAACAGAGTCAGACAAAAAGAAATTCTATTGGAGAGTAGTGGATATGAAAGTGAGGAAATGGTTCATAGCAAAGAACGGAAGGGAAAGAGAAAACAGGATGGAGGTAGCAGAAAATTAAAAGTGTCTTACACAAATATAGATGGCTGTGATAATAGGCTTGAATGAACTGAATGATTACCTGAAGGAAAAAGAACCGGTTATAATGGGAATTGTAGAGACAAAATTGAAAGGTCCACTACCACCCAACAGTGTAGGACATGGTGCATATAATTATTGGATTAGAAACAGAGAGGTAAAACAAGGGGGTGGAGTTATGTTCCTGACTAAGAAGGATATAAATGTGAGGAATGTCACATATGGAAAGAATAGAGTAGAGATGATTATGATGGAAGTGAAGGACAGGGATGGAAAGAGCAGGAAGTTTGTGGTAAATCATGTCCCTCCTAAAACTGCTTCGTAGGAAGAGAGGGAACACAAAAATATGTTAAAAGACACAAGGATAACACTAGATAACATAATGGAAGATGGAGGAAGAATAGTTATAATGGGTGACTTTAATTGTAAAGAAATCTGCTGGGAAGAGATGACAGTGAATGGTAGAGACGACCTATGGGGAAATGTACTACTTGATATAATTATAGGACATACAATGACGCAATGGATACAAGAGAATACTAGGTATAGAAATAAGAACATAAGAACATTAGAATAAAGGAGACTGCAAGAGACCATAAGGCCTACACTAGGCAGCTCCGTATCCATCACCACCTGTCATCCCCATCCATAAAGTTGTCTAATCGTTTTTTAAAACAACTGATAGTTTCAGCGCTTACTTCATGGTTACTAAGTTTATTCCATTCATCGACCACCCTATTAGTAAACCAATTTTTGCCTATTTCCTTCTTAAATCTAAATTTGTCCAGTTTATACCCATTACTGCGAGTCCTGCCCCATTTGTTTTATTATGATGACCTTGTTTGCATCACCCTTGTTATAGCCTTTGATCCACTTGAACACTTCTATTAGATCACCCCCGCACTCTGCGTCTTTCCAGAGAGTGTAAGTTTAGGTGCCTAAGCTTCTCTTCTTAAGGCAAATTTCCGAGTCCATATATCATTTTGGTCATTCTTCCCTGTACTGATTCTAGTGAATTTATGTCCATTCTGTAGGACGGAGACCAAAACTGTACCGCATAGTCAAGGATGGGTCTAACTATAGCTAGATAATTTGATAATTACCTCTGCACTTCTATTCGTTACCGTCCTAGCAATGAAGCCTAATGCCCTGTTAGCTTTATTTCTAGCGCTAATGCACTGCTTCCTGGTTTTATGGTCCGGACTCACCAGAACTCCCAAGTCCCTCTCGCACTCAGAGAGTTTTCTAAAAACGTGTTATCTAAGTTGTATCTATTTTTGGGGTTGTGTAGCCCTACGTTTAACACGCTACACTTAGAGATATTGAAGTTCATTTGCCATTTCATCGACCATGTTAACAATTTATTAAGATCATCCTGCAGAATCTGGGCGTTGTCTCCTGACCTAATTAGGCGTCCTATTTTAGTGTCGTCCGTAAACTTACTAACATCACTATTTATCCCATCGTCTAAATCGTTTATGTACATAATGAACAATAAGGGACCCAAAACCGAGCCCTGGGGGACCCCGCTAGTAACATTGCCCCACCTAGATTTAATGAGAAAGAACCATCAAGACTGGACCTAATAATTACATCAGAACCTGAAATAGTGCACAAGATTGAATATAAGACACCAATAAGTAAAAGTGACCACATATTGGTTGAACTGGAACTAAATGAGGAAATATACATGGAAGAAAAAACGAAAGAGAAGATTGATGATTGTTTTTTTTTTTTTTTTTTTTTTTTTTAATAAAACAAGATAATTCTTTCAAAAAGCAGACTCGGAAAGGATACACAAGGAGTGGAAAAGTATGTTCCAAGACAAAAACGAAAAAAAGGATATGTAAAGTGTTGGTACAACAAAAGATGTAGGGAGTTAAAGGACAAAAAGCTTGGATAAAATGGAAAAAAAGACAAAAGACCTGAAAAATGGAAAATATATACTAGTTATAGAAATCAATATGTACAAGTGTGCAGAGAAGAAAAGAGAAAATACGAAAAAGATGTCATAGAAAAATGTAAAGATCAACCAAAACTATTTTATAGATTTGTAAACAACAAACTAAAATACAAACAAGAATTAGAGAAACTACGACAAGGAGTTGAATACACAGAGGAAATAGAAATGGCAGAAATTATGAACAAGCATTTTAAATCGGTGTTTACGAGGGAGAACATACAAATTAGAGATGTCGAGTGGGAGGAGTAAGTCCTCCCTATGAAAGAGATAGAAGTAACAAGGAAAGAAATAATGAATCTCTTGAGTAATCTCGATGTCAGAAAATCGCATGGACCAGATGAAATGGCAAACTGGATTTTGAGAGAATGCAGGAACGAACTAACACACAAAATACATAGTCTAATAAGCAGTTCATTGAAAGAAGGAAAAGTTCCAGAAGATTGGATAAGAGCAAATATAGTACCAATATATAAAGGGGGAAACAAGGAAGACCCTACTAAGTATAGACTGGTCTCTCTTACATGTACGATAGCTAAAATTTGCGGAAAAAAATTATCAAAATTAGATGGGTGAGGCATTTGAAAAATAAATAAATAAATCGAAGGCATGCGTCACAAACTTAATGTGTTTCTATTCAAGGCTAATAGATGTAATACAAAAAAGAGATGGATAGGCTAATTGTGCATTTCTAGACCTGTAAAAAGCTTTTGATAAGGTGACACATAAGAAATTGCTAAAGAAATTAGAAACTGCAGGAGGAATACAGGGCAAACTGCTGAAGTGGAAGGAAGACTTCTTGCATGAAAGATAATGAGTCGTGATAAGAGACAAACATTCTAATTGGAATGAAGTGATTAGTGGAGATCCACAAGGAACAGTTCTGGCCCCAATAATGTTTGCTATATATATTAATGATATGGATAAAGGAATTGAAAGTTATATGAGCTTCTTTGCGGACGATGCAAAATTGTTGATAAAAGTGAACACTGTAGAGGATTGTGAGTCGCTGCAGTGATCTCAATAAAGTATGGGAATGGAGTAGAAAGTGGGAGATGGAATCTAATACTAAGAAGTGTAGTATAATAGAATTTGGAAGAAGCAAAAAAAAAAGAATAATTGGATCATATCAACTGGGAGAGGAAGAATTTAAAGATTTAGAAAGTGAGAAGGACCTGGGAGTCATTATTATGAATAATATGTCCCCTGAGAAACATATAAACAAAATATTTAGAGAAACTTATGATTTAATCAAAACAATCAAAGTGGCATTTACATACCTAGATAAAGAAATGGTGAAGAAAATACTAGTAACTTTGATAAGACCAAGATTGGAGTATGCAGCGACGACGTGATCAACAAGTACAAATAAAATGTATAACAAAACTTGAAAGAATACAAAGAGCAATTACGAAATTGGCACCAACACTCAGAACTATCATACGAGGACAGACTAGCGAAAATTGAGCTACAGACATTAGAGCAAAGAAGAGAGGGGACTTGATAACTATTTATAGAATCATGAAAGGTATAGCAAATATTGATAGAGAGGATTTAATAAAATGAGATAGTATAGATACAAGAGGACACGGTAAGAAAATCAAGAAAGACAATTCTAAAAGAGACCTGAAAAAGGATAACTTTCCCCACAGGGTAATAGACGTTTGGAACAAGTTAGATGAAAATGTGGTGTGTGCAAAAACGATACACGAATCTAAAAACAGTCTGAATAAAACGAGATATGAAGACGGGAAACCACGAGCATAGCTCATCTTCCCGTAAAATACAACTAGGTAAATGCAACTAGGTAAATACACGGTATATTTCTATCCAAAAATTTCCTTGTCTTTCTTTTTCACCCTGTCAACATTACAAACACACACACACACATACACACACACACACACACGCACACACACACACACGCACACACACACACACACACACACACACACACACACACACACACACACACACACACACACACACATATATATATATATATATATATATATATATATATATATATATATATATATTGCAGTAATTTACAAGGCACACGTGAAAAATAATTTGCAGAAAAAAAAACTGGAAAATAAAAAACTTAGTCCGAACGTTTTCGTCTACTTAAGACATTATCAAGGAATACAAAGTGACAGAGACATAGGTGCATATATATACATAAAGTAGTAGGGAACATGGTAAGGACACACAAGATGCTTCATAACCAGGTTGAGAAGTGTTTACATTTAAGGACATTTGATCATGTGACGTTACATCACCCGGGCCTGGTAACACTTGGAGCATTTTTTACAATATTCTTAATAATAAAATCATCAAGTTTATATAAACCTAAACTTAAATTAATATTTCTATCGAATGTATGCTTAATATGACTGGATTCGATAATGTTTCTTTCTAATAAAGACCTACAAGAAACTATTTTCCTAGAATTATCCCAGTCACTAGGATGGTTGTGGTCTCTCACATGAACAAAAAGGCCACTGGAAATTTGTCCACTCCTTACACTACACTTGTGTTGATTTATCCTTGTTTGTAAGTCTTTGCCAGTTTGGCCAATATAAAATTTGTTACATTTAAGGCATGGAATAGAGTAAACACAACCTTCATTTACTTCAGGTGAAAACCAAGTTGATATTGAATTGTTTGAGAATATTAGGCAGTCCAACAAATTTCTCACTGTAAGGAAGAACCAGAGGGTTCTTTTGGTGAAATACTTTCCTTTCCTCACGAGTCCTGCTTTGTTGTCTTGATCCACCTTGTTAAAACCTTTGATCCACTTGAACACCTCTATTAGATCACTCTGCACTCTAAGTCTTTCTAGAGAGTGTAAGTTAGTGTGCTTAACCCATTAAACTCCGATGACAAAATTCTTGTCATTTGGTCAAATAAAACAAAAAATCATAAAACACCAAAATGTTTGATCAAAGACCAGAAAAATATGACGTCAGTCCTCCTCGCTTCGCTCGCGAGCGAAGCGAGGACTGACGTCATATTTTTCTGGTGTTTGATCAAACATTTTGGTGTTTTATGATTTTTTGTTTTATTTGATCAAATGACAAGACATCTTGTCATCGGAGTTTAATGGGTTAAGCCTGTCTTCGTATGGTAAATTTCTTGACTCGTATACCATTTTGGTCACTCTCCTCTACCGATTTACACAAACGCAATTGGAGTTAGTGAGCAAATGTTTTATTTTGTCAATGATTATATACTATAGAAAATATCGAGCAAAATAAAAATGATAAAAAAAAATCATAACATACATCTAGCACTTTTGTGTACGGGTTAAAAACATTATTAACACAAAACAAAATTTCAAGCTCGTAAAGATATAGATATTTACTTTAGCAAAATAAAGTACATACATTATATACAGAGCAAGGCCAGAACAGCATAACATTTTTTTTTTTTTTTTTTTTTTAAGGACTGGTGGTACTCTTAGACCCAAAAGGTAATCATAGATCTGGAAATTTCTATGTCCTGAGAGGTTCTCTCTGTCACGGGAGGTTCTCCTAAGACCAGGGGGGTTCTCTTGGGACCAGGAAGTTTCTCTTTGGGGCCAAGGAGGTTCTCTTTGGGGCCAAGAAGGTTCTCTTGAGGCCAGGGAGGCTATCTTAGGGTCAGGTATGTTCTCTTGGACCCCAGGAGGTACTCTTGGACACCGGGAGGTTTTCCTGGATCCCAGGAGTTCCTCTTCGTCCCCGGAAGGCCCTCTTGGATCCCGGAAGATTATCTCTGAACCCGGATGGTTCTCTTAGACCCCGGGTGGTTCTCTTGGATCCCAGAAGGTGCTCTTGGACTCCGGGTGGCTCTCTTGGACCCCGAGTGGTTCTACTAGACCATGGAAGGTTTTCTTGGAACCCGGGTGGTTCTCTTGAATCCCGAAAAATTATCTTGAACCCCCGAATTTTCTCTTGGACCCCGGTAGGTTCTCTTGGTTCCCGAGAGGTTTTCTTGGTTCCCGGGAGTTTCTCTTGGTACCCGGAAGGTTCTCTTGGTCCTTGGAAGGTTTTCTCGGTCCCCGGAAGGTTCTCTTGGACCCCGGGTAGTTCTCTTGGACCTCGGGTGGTTCTCTTGGACCCCGGAAGGTTCTCTTAGACCCAGGAAGGTTATCTTGGACCCTGGAAGATTATCTTGGCCTCCGGAAGAATGTCTTGGATCCCCAGGAGCTTTTCCTGCTTCTCTTGGATCCCGTAAGGTTCTCTTGAACCCTAGAAGGTTCCCTTGGACCCCGGGAGGTTTTCCTGGACCCCGGGAGGTTCTCTTTCACCTGCGGCCAGGGGTTCTTTTGGGGGTCGTGATTACCTTTGGGCTTCTCCTGGGTTTGGGTGGGTTCCTTCGGGTTTTTTGGGGTTTCTCCTGGGTTTGGGTTGGTTCCTTCCTGGTTGGAATTTATCCTTCGGGGAGTATCGGCCTGGTCATCCTCTGGGTAGGGGTGGGGTGGGGGGCCTCGGTCCGCCGTCGTTCTGCCCCAATTGGACTCCTCCGGCCTACGGAGGTCATGGCATCCGATGGACAAGAACGATTTGGGCAGATTGCGTTGTGTAATTACGCACTAGTATACATGCATGTACTCGTATGTATGCGTGTGTACAAATTTATATATAGATATATGTATGTATGAATATTTGCATATAATTATGTACATATATGTTTATACAAGTATTTGTTTATACATGTATGTATACGTTTGTATATGTATATTTCTATACACATACGTATTATATATATATATATATATATATATATATGCATTTCTATAAGCACACATGTATATACACGTATATGTGTGTATTTGTATATACACACATATATGTGTATTTGTATATAACTATATATGCATTTGTATGTATATTATATATATATATATATATATATATATATATATATACTGTATATCAAGGACTACTATTACACAGGACGTGCGCACCCAGATCCCTGGGTCCGCTAGCGGAGGCCATTGCTTTCTTTGTAACCTAACATCTTATATTGGACATATATATCAAAATTAGAAACCTAACATTGTATATAGGACAAATATATCAAATATTGACTTATTCAATGCAGTATAGGTTAATATAAACCTTTATAATAAAAAAATAAACTATTTTTAAGGCACTGTTATCCTTTGACTTAACAGGTATTATTGTATGAGGTTAGTGGACACCAGGGTTGGCGCTTTTTTTTTTTTTTTTTTTTTTTTTTTTTTTTTTTTTTTTTTTTTTTTTTTTTTTTTTTTTTTTTTTTTTTTGTCTTTTGTCTTTTTAAAAGATATAAAAATCATTTTTTTTAATCAGATTTATTAAATGACATTTTTAGCATACCAATATAAGGAGCAGTGCTATATAGACTTGCCACAAGTATACAAGGAACGGTATAAGCCGTATGTGAGGACGGTATGCTCAGGTTCGCTCGATTCCTCCAAGAGTTTTCTCATCTTGGTGACATTTGCTGCATTGTCTGTCACAACACTTCCAATGTGACAACCAAAATCTTGTTCAGCCTTCTTGATCGAATGTTGTACAAGTTGTAGAAGATATTCAGCAGTGTGAGGTTTCCCTGATGTGTCTATTGTGTCAACTAAATAAATCTGACCAGTGGATGTTGTTAGAGTGACACATATTATGGGCTCATTATGGATGTTAGACCACCCATCAATTGAAAGACATACAGTTTCATTATTCAGGTCATCTGCACACTTTTTATATTCCTTTTCATACACAAGATCCAAGTACTTATCAGCAATATCTTTTCTGGATGGAGGAATATAACCTGGCCTCAGGTTCTGAACCATCGTGAGAAACTGAGGATGCTGAACAAGACGAAATGGTGAATGTGTAGCAAATATCATTCTTGCAACTTCTTTGACGAGATTTTCCTTTTGAGAGGCTGAAGTTTTTATGATAAATCTGTCCAGAGATGTTGATGACTTTCTTTTAGATGAAAATTATTTAGCAGAAGTGGCGCCTGTGGAGGAGTCTGATAGTGACCTTTTTAATGGTGGAGTCAGGTTTGCAGATAATTCAAGTGAAGCCGATGATGAAGGGATTGAAGCTGTTGATACAGGTCCTGAAATGGAAACAGAAAAAATTAGCATATTGCATAATTTATAAATGAATAAATAAATGAATGAATACCGTGTGATTTAGGCTACTTTTGAGTACAGTGGTTATTGTTTTTTAGATAATGATCATATTCACACAAGCCACTAAATTATTTGGAAATAATTGACAGGATATGAAATAGGTGGGCTTGGAATTCAGCCCACACAGAATTCAGTCCACTTTTAAATTCACTAAAAATAATGGGATAGTTTGGTTAGGTTAGGCTAAATCCCTTTGGGCTGAATCCCATGTGGGCTGAATTCCAATGGAACCTATGAAATATATTACACAATGTTGAATGAAATGAATATCATCTAGGCCCCAAAGTTGAGTGGATACAGTATATTATAGTGATATAGTCATTACCCAAATTTAGAAGTAATGAAATTGAAGTAACATCTCTTTAGGCCTTCACGTTTTTATTGCACATGCTCTCCATTGTTCACCAAATTTATATAGTTGCGTATGAAAAGGGAGAAATGCACACAATATAAGTAAAATTATTTACCTGGGTCATCAATTTCTTCTTCTGTATGCTGTGGCTGACCTTGGCATTTATCTCTGCGAGATTTTAATCTTGTCAAAATGCCCTGTAGTTCCTGGCTGTAGTCTTTGCATTTAGCTCGGTACCCTTTGCCAGAATTTGTTGGTAGTTTTTTTTTTTCAAAATAATTCCAGACAGGATAATTTTTTCTTCCTGAAGGAACCACTCTGCCAGGTCCAAAAGACATCCTTCCTGGTTGATTCCAAAGCAGCAACTGACTCAGTGAGAAGCTGCTTACCTAAAACAAGTTTCAACAAGAATCTTGTTGAAACTTGTTGTGGGCTGCACAGGCTGCACATGTAGGCTTATACCGTTCCTTGTATACTTGTGGCAAGTCTATATAACACTGCTCCTTATATTGATATGCTAAAAATGTCCTCTAGCAATCATATTGCATATCAGATAGCAATCCCACAGTATTTAAAATCTATGAAAAAATTTATTTAAATCAAATAAATTTCATTTAAATAAAAAAAATCTATTTTTTATATTTTTTAAAAAGGAAAAAAAATCGCTAACCCTGGTGTCCACTAACCTCGCACAGTAATACCTCTTAAGTCCGGCTAAAATTGGCATTTCAAAGCATAAGATTGCCTTAAAAATAGTTTCTTATTTCACTATAAAAGTTTATATTAACTTATACTGCATTGAATAAGTCAATAGTTTATATATTTGTCCTATGTACAATGTTAGGTTTCTAGTTTTGATATATTTGTCCAATGTAAAATGTTAGATTGCAAAGAAAGCAATGGCCTCCGCTAGCGGACCAGGGTGCGCACGTCCTGTGTAATAGTAGTCCTTGGTGTATATATATATATATATGTATATATATATATATATATATATATATATATATATATATATATATAAATGTATGTATGTGTGTGTGTGTGTGTGTGTGTGTGTGTGTGTGTGTGTGTGTGTGTGTGTGTGTGTGTGTGTGTGTGTGTGTGTGTGTGTGTGTGTATGTGTGTGTGTGTGTGTGTTTACCTAGTTGTATTTACCTAGTCGTATTTAACGGGAAGGGGAGCTATACTCGTAGTGTCCCGTCTTCATATCTCATTTTATCTAAACTGTTTTTAGATTCATGTATTGTTTTTGCACACACCACTTTCTCATCTAACTTGTTCCAAATGTCTATTGCTCTGTGAGGAAAGCTGTTCTTTTTCAGATCTCTTCTATAGCTGTCTTTTTTTATTTTATTTTCGTGTCCTCTTGTATTTCTATCATTCCATTTTATTAGATCCTCTCTATCAATAGTTTATATTCCTTTCATGATTCTGTAAATATTTATCAAATATCCTCTCTCTCTTCTTTGCTCTAATGTCTGTAGCTCAAGTTTTGCTAGCCTCTCTTCATATGATAGTTTTGAGAGTGTTGCTGCTAATTTTGTAATTGCTCTTTGTATTCTTTCAAGTTTTGTTATACATTTTTTTTTTTGTACTTGGTGACCACATCGATGCTGCATACTCCAATCTTGGTCTTATCAGAGTGATTAGTATTTTCTTCACCATTTCTTCATCCAGGTATGTAAATGCCACTTTGATTGTTTTTTATTAAATTATAAGTTTCTCCAAAAATCTTGTTTATATGTTTCTCAGGTGACATATTATTCATAATAATGACTCCCAGGTCCTTCTCATTTTCTACTTTTTCATTCCTTCTCCCATTTTATATGATCCTATTATTCTTTTTTTTCCATATTCCATTATACTACACTTAGTATTGAACCCCTTCTCCCACTTCCTACTCCATTCCCATACTTTATTGAGATCACTCTGTAGTGACTCACAATCTTCTTCAGTGTTCACTTTTTTTAACAGTTTTGCATCATCTGCAAAGAAACTCATATAACTTTCAATTTCTTAATCCATATCATTAATATATATAGCAAACATTATTTGGGCCACAACTGTTCCTTGTGGAACACCACTTATTACTTCATCCCAATTAGAGTGTTTGTCTCTTATCACTACTCTCATTTTTCTTTCTTGCAAAAAGTCTTCCATCCATTTAAGCAGTTTGCCCTGTATTCCTCCTTCAGTTTCTAATTTCTTAAGCAACTTCTTATGTGGTACTTTGTCAAAGGCTTTTTTTAGGTCTAGAAATGCACAATCAGCCCATCAATCTCTTTCTTGTATTATATCTATTAGCCTTGAATAGAAACATATTAAATTGGTGACGCATGATCGTCCTTGTCTGAATCCAAATTGCCTTGGATTTAGCACGGTTTTTTTTTTTTCTAAATACTTTACCCATCTACTTTTGATAATTCTTTCACAATTTTTTACTATTGTACTTGTTAGAGAGACTGGTCTATAGTTGGTAGGGTCTTCTTTATTTCCTGTACCTATATTTGTTTTTTTCCAATCTTCTGGAACTTTTCCTTCTTTCAAGGAACTGTTTATTATGCTGTGTATTTTGTCTGCCAGTTCATTCCTGCATTCTTTCAAAATCCAGTTTGCTATTTCATCTGGTCCATGCGATTTTCTTACATCAAGATTACTCAAGTGTTTCATTATTTCTTTCTTTGTTACTTCTATTTCTTTCATAGTGGGACCTTCTCTTCCCATTCGATCTCTCCAGGTTGTATGTTCTCCCTTGTAAACACTGATTTAAAATGCTTGTTCATAATTTCTGCCATTTCTAATTCCTCTGTGTATTCAACTCCTCCTTGTCTTAATTTATCTAATTCTTGTTTGTTTTTCAGTTTGTTGTTTACAAATCTGTAGAATAGTTATGGTTGATCTTTACATTTTTCTATATCTTTTTCATATTTTCTCTTTTCCTCTCTGCACACTTGTACATATTCATTTCTATAACAAGTATATATTTTCCATTTTTCAGGTCTTTTGTGTTTCTTCCATTTGGTCCAAGCTTTAGTTCTTTTGTCTTTTAACTCCCTACAGCTTTTGTTGTACCAGTACTTTACATATCCTTTTTCTTGCTTTTGTCTTGGGACATACTTTTCCACTCCTTTTTAATAAATTTTTGTCAAAATATTCCATTTATCTTCCACTGTTGTTTCTTCTTTGTATATTCTTTCCCAGTTTTCTTTTTGAAAGAATTATCTTATTTTATCAAAGTTTGTTTTTTC
Source organism: Oratosquilla oratoria (assembly GCF_046742065.1). Taxonomy (NCBI): domain Eukaryota; kingdom Metazoa; phylum Arthropoda; class Malacostraca; order Stomatopoda; family Squillidae; genus Oratosquilla; species Oratosquilla oratoria. The sequence continues at coordinate 3,589,189 of NW_027467713.1, forward strand.
ATACATCATTCTTCCTTCTCTATATTCTTCATTTCTTTTCATGTATTTTACCTCATTTAGTTCCAGTTCAATCAATATGTGGTCATTTTTACTTATTGGTGTTTTATATTCAATCTTTTCCACTATTTCAGGTTCTGATGTGATTATTAGGTCTAGTCTCGATGGTTCTTCTTCATTTCTATACCTAGTGTTCTCTTGAATCCATTGTGTCATTGTATGGTCAATAATCATCTCGAGTAGAACATTTCCCCATGAATCGTCTCCACCCTTTACTGTCATCTCTTCCCAGCAATTAAAGTCGCCCATCATAACTATTCTTCCTCCATTATCTTATCTAATGCTATCCTTGTGTCTTCTAACATACTTTTATGTTCACTCTCTTCCCACGAGGCTGTTTTTAGAGGCACATAATTTATTACATACTTTCTGTTCTTCTTATCTCTGTCTTCCACTTTGATCATAATCATCTCTATTGTATTCTTTCTATATGTGACACTCCTCACGTTTATATCCTTCTTAGTCAGGAACATAACTCCATCCCCTTGTTTTGTCTCTCTATTTCTAATCCAATAATTTTATGCATCATGTCCTACACTGTTGGGTGGTAGTGGACCTTTTAATTTCGTTTCTACAATTCCAATTATGTCCGGTTCTTTTTCCTTCAGATAATCATTCAGTTCGTTCAATCCTGTTATTAATCCATCTATATTTGTGTAAGACATTCTTAATTTTCTGCTACTTCCATTGTATTTTCCGTTTCCCTTTTGTTTTTCTCTGGTATGGTCCATTTCCTCACTTTCATATTCATTACTTTCCAATAGAATTTCTCTTTTTCTGACTCTGTTCTGTTCTCGTTTTTTCCTTAGCTTGTTGTCTTTTCATTTTTTCCTCCTCTCTTTCCTCTTTATTCATTTTTCTTTTTATCCATACCTTTTTCATATTGTTCACTGTTTGCTAGTCTCCCTGTTTTTGCTAAGATATTCTCTGCTCTCGTTTGTGACCTGAATTTAACCTTAATTGGTCTGGTCTTATCTGTACTATATTTCCCGAGCATTATATATTTCTTCAATTTGTTTCACAATTTCAGGTTCATCTTCCTGAACTAATTCTAGTAAACTGCTTACTTTTTCTTTTTCCTCTTTGATTCTTGTGGTTCTATCTGGGTTGTGTTTTTCTTCCATTCCTAATATAATTATACATTTGTTTTTATCTGCTAAGTCTCTTACTATACTCTCCTTTTGCCTCATCACTTTAATGACTGTGTCTTCAGTTTGTTCTTTCATCTGTTGTTTTACTATGTCATTAAATGCAATTTTGCTGTTCTCTTGGATTTTTTTCCAGCCCTGTGCTTCTTTTGCTATGGACTCTTTATTCTCTTTATTATTATTCTTTAATTCCTCATTCTCACCTTTTACTTCTTTTAACTGTCGTTTTAGTACTTCTATTTCTTTAGTTAGTTTTTGGTTTACCTCCTCTAATTCTTCCAATTTTTCAACTCTCTCCGTGATCTTCGTGAGTTCACCGAACCTATCCTCCCAATGTTTGACAATTTTCTCAAGTTTTTCTTCTAGGCTTGCTAATCGGGAAGGGTTGGCTTCCCCCTCCCCAATTAAATCCTTGGAAATTGTTATCTTCACCTTCCATTGTGCTGCTCTTATCTATATTTCTAATCTTTACATTTTTGTTAGTCCCTTCATCGTCACTAAATTGATCAGTCCCGCGTTTGTTTATATGGCGTCTGCCTGCCTGGACCAAGTCCTCCCCTTCCTCATTTCCTTCCATTTCCCTCTGTAATCCCTCCCCTTCTCTTTTTTCATCACCTTCCCGCTACAACACGAGCTTTCCCCTTCCCTGTAAATACAACACAGGTACTTCCTTGTCGTTGTGATCCTCGAAATTCTTGGATAACTCCGGAGTCCGAACTTCGCTGTCACCTCGACCGACGTGTGTATTTACCTAGTTGTATTTACCTAGTTGTATTTTACGGGAAGGGGAGCTATGCTCGTGGTGTCCCGTCTTCATATCTCATTTTATCTAAACTATTTTTAAATTTATGCATTGTTTTTGCACACACCACTTTCTCATCTAACTTGTTCCAACTGTCTATTACTCTATGAGGAAAGCTGTTCTTTTTCACATCTCTTCTATAGCTGTCTTTCTTGATTTTCTTTCCGTGTCCTCTTGTATTTCTATCATCCCATTTTATCAGATTCTCACTGTCAGTAATTTCTATGCCTTTCATGATTCTGTAAATAGCTATCAAATCTCCTCTCTCTCTTCTTTGCTCTAGTGTCTGTAGTTCAAGTTTTTGTAGTCTCTCTTCATATGATAGTTTTGAGAGTGTTGGTGCCAATTTTGTAATTGCTCTTTGTATTCTTTCAAGTTTTTTTATACATTTTTTTGTACTTGGTGACCATATCGTTGCTGCATATTCCAATCTTGGTCTTATCAGAGTTATTAGTATTTTCTTCACTATTTCTTCATCCAGGTATGTAAATCCCACTTTGATTGTTCTTATTAAGTTATAAGTTTCTCCAAAATTGTATTTATATGTTTCTCAGGTGACATATTATTCATAACAATGACTCCCAGGTCCTTCTCATTTTCTACTTTTTTTATTCCTTCTTCTCCCAATTTATATGATCCTGTTATTCTGTTTTTGCTTTTTTCCAAATTCCATTATACTACACTTTTTAGTGTTGAACTCCATCTCCCACTTCCTACTCCATTCCTGTACTTTATTTAGATCACTCTGTAGTGACTCACAATCTTCTTTAGTGTTCACTTTTTTTAACAGTTTTGCATCATCTGCAAAGAAGCTCATATAACTTTCAATTCCGTCATCCATATCATTAATGTATATAGCAAACATTATTGGGGCCAGAACTGTTCCTTGTGGAACACCGCTTATTACTTCATCCCATTTTGAGTGTTTGTCTCTTATCACTACTCTCATTTTTCTTTCTTGCAAAAAGTCT
>NW_027467713.1:3597166-3657166 GCF_046742065.1 Oratosquilla oratoria
CTCCCTCCTGTCTTAATTTCTCCAAGTCTTGTTTGTTTTTCAGTTTATTGTTTACAAATCTGTAGAATAGTTTTGGTTGATCTTTACACTTTTCTATGATATCTTTTTCATATTTTCTCTTTTCCTCTCTGCACATTTGTACATATTCATTTCTATAACAGGTATATATTTTCCATTTTTCAGGTCTGTCTTTTTTCCATCTGGTCCAGGCTTTGTCTCTTTTGTCTTTTAACTCCCTACAGCTTTTGTTGTACCAGCATTTTACATATTCTTTTTCTTGTTTTTGTCTTGGGACATACTTTTCCACTCCTTTTTTATAAATTTTTGTCAAAATATTCCATTTCTCTTCTACTGTTGTTTCTTCTTTGTATATTTCTTCCCAGTTTTCCTTTTGAAAGAATTCTCTTATTTTATCAAAGTTTGTTTTTTCATACATCATTCTTCCTTTTCTATATTGTTCATTTCTTTTCATATATTTTTCTTCATTAAGTTCCAGTTCAATCAATATGTGGTCACTTTTACTTATTGGTGTTTTATATTCAATTTTGTCCACTATTCTAGGTTCGGATGTAATTACTAGGTCTAGTCTCGATGGCTCTTCTTCATTTCTATACCTAGTGTTCTCCTGTATCCATTGTGTCATTGTATGGTCAGTAACCATCTCAAGTAGAGCGTTTCACCATGAGCCGTCTCCACCCTTTACTGTCATCTCTTCCCAGCAGATTTCTTTGCAATTAAAGTCGCCCATCATAACTATTTTTCCTCCCTCTTCCATTATATTATTTAATATTATCTTTGTGTCTTCTAATATACTTTTATGTTCACTCTCTTCCCATGAGGCTGTTTTCGGGGGCACATAATTTATCACAAACTTTCTGTTCTTCTTATCTCTGTCTTCTACTTCCATCATTATCATCTCTACTGTATTCTTTCCATATGTGACACCCTTCACGTTTATATCCTTCTTAGTCAGGAACATAACTCCACCCCCTTCCTTTTTCACTCTGTTTCTAATCCAATAATTATATGCATCATGTCCTACACTGTTGGGTGGTAGTGGACCTTTTAATTTTGTTTCTACAATTCCCATTATGTCTGGTTCTTTTTCTTTCAAATAATCATTCAGCTCATTCAATCCTGTTATTAATCCATCTATATTTGTGTAAGACACTCTTAGTTTTCTGCCACTTCCATTGTGTTCTCTGTTTCCCTTTTGTTTTTCTCTTGTATGTCGACTTTCTTTAGTTTCATATTCACTACTCTCCAATAGAATCTCTCTTTTTCTGACTCCGTTCTTATCTCGTTTTTTTTTCTTTGCTTCAAGTCTTTTCTGTTTTTCTTCCTCTCTTTCCTCTTTATTCATTTCCCTTTTTATCCATACCTTTTTATATTGTTCACTTGTTGCTAGTTTCCCTGTTTTTGCTAAGATATTCTCAGCCGTAGTTTGTGACCTGAATTTAATCTTAATTGGTCTGGTCTTGTCTGTACTATATTTCCCTAGCCTGAATTTCTCTTCGATTTGTTTCATTATTTCTGGTTCATCTTCCTGAACTAATTCTAGTAAATTTCTTACTTTTTCATTTTCCTCTTTGATTCTTGTGGTTCTATCTGGGTTATGTTTCTCTTCCATTCCTAATATAATTATACATTTCTTTTTGTCTGCTAAGTCTCTTACTATATTCTCCTTCTGTCTCATCACTTTAATAACTGAGTTTTCAGTTTGTTCATTCATTTGCTGTCTGATTATGTCAGTGAATGCAACTTTGCTATTTTCTTGATTTTTTTTCCAACCCTCCTTGTTCTCCTTATTATTCTCCTTTAAGACTTTATTCTCATCTTTTACTTCTTTTAACTGTTTTTTTAATTCTTCAATTTCCTTAGTTAAGTTTTTGTTCGCCTTCTCTAGTTCTTCCAATTTTTCAACTCTCCGTATAATATTGTTAACATGACCGAACCTACGCTCCAAGTCCTCGATCATCTTATCGACCTTCTCTTCTAGTTTGTGTCCCCCCCCCCACCCTCTTTAAATCCCTGGAAAATATTCTCATCACTTTCTACTGTATTGCTCTTATCTATACTTCTAATCTTTACATTTTTATTAGACATTTCATCGTCGTCGGGGGGCCGTTTGTTTACCTTTCGCCTGTCTGCCTGGGCCAAGTCTACTCCTTCATTTCCTTCCATTTCCCTCAGTAATCCCTCCCCTTTTCCTCTTTCCCTACTTTCCTACTACCCCACGAGCAATTTTCCCCCAACCCTGTAAATACAATAGGCACTTCTCTTTGCTTGTCCACCACACCTCCTCTCACTCCTCTCGCACTTCCTCCTCCTCTTTCACCTCCTCTTCTCCCTCTTTCACCTCCTCCTACTCCTCTTGCACACCCTCTTCCTCCTATTTTACCTAATTTTTTTTTTTTTTTAATGACCGGGATACAGGCGTACTATAGACTTAGCCTACATACCATTACTATACGGCCGAAGGCCAGCTACTTCTACACAAACTATCAATTCCTGGTCCATCCCATTTCTGAGGTAGCGATGCTATAAGCCAAAATACCGCGTCGTAGCACATGTATTTTGGCTTATAGCATCGCTACCTCAGAAATGGGATGGACCAGGAATTGATAGTTTGTGTAGAAGTAGCTGGCCTTCGGCCTTATAGTAATGGTATGTAGGCTAAGTCTATAGTACGCCTGTATTACATGCATTTGTATCCTCTTGAAAGCACAACCTAAGCCCTGCCGAGCCATGTTTCGGTCAGGTTGGGCCGTGTGCTACTTTTGCGTACGCCTAAGGCCTATATAAGGGTGCCAGGTTTGGTGTCCCCGTTCAGTTCCTTTCAGCACTTGTACCCAGCAGAGCCCGGCCGAGGTTCGCGGTTACTCTTGTGGTTTAGGGCAGGGCTTTGTGCCCTGCCCGCCGACCCAGCCTCGGTCGACTCTCGAGCTAACCAGAATAAAGCCACGAAACTCACCCGAGTCTCCTTCACTCCCTCGGCACCTAAGCACAAGTGACATTCGCGTAATGTTACAGAGGTGAAAGAGGGGGAAGAGGATGAGGAGAGGAGGAAGAGGTGAAAGAAGACGTGGAAGAGGAGGAAGAGGAGATAGAAGGAGGAAGAGGGAGGAGGTGAAAGAACAGGTGGAAGAGGAGGTGTAAGGGGAGGATGAGGAGGAAGAGAAGATGGTAGAGGAATAGGAAGAGGAGGTGAAAGGAGGGAAGAGAAGGTGGAAAAGAAGGAAGAGGAAGTGCAAGAGGAGTAGGAGAAGGTGCAAGAGGAGTAAGAGGAGGTGAAAGATGGAGAAGAGGAGGAGGTAGAAAATGAGGAAGAGGAGGAGGTAGAAGAGGAGGAGGTGGAAGAGGAAGAGGAGGAGGAAGGAGGTGAAAGAAGAGGTGGAAGAGTACCCATAAAGGCCCTATCTCGAGACCTCCACCGGGGGAGCGCCCGCACGCTCACAGAGGAAGGGGTGGGGGGGGGGGGACGATCTCTCGCGCGATGAGTCGCCCAAACACCCGGGGGCGCTGAGATCCAAACTTTCGCCCTTTTCCTCTCGGGTTGATCGCCCCCCCCCCCCTCTCTCGCCCCTTCTTTTCCTCCGGAAAAGGAGACTGGGAAAGGATACACAAGGAGGAAACAACAGTAGAAGAGAAATTGACACAAATTTATGAAGGAGCGGAAAATATGTTCCAAGACAAAACGAGAAAAAGGATATGTAAAGTGTTGATACAACAAAAGATGTAGGGAGTTTAAAGACAAAAACAATAAAGCTTGGATAAAATGGAAGAAATACAAAAGACTTGAAAAATGGAAAATATACACTAGTTATAGGAATCAATATAAACAAGTGTGCAGAGAAGAAAAGAGAAAATACGAAAAGATGTCATAGAAAAATATAAAGATTAGCCAAATCTATTTTATAGATTTGTAAACAACAAACTGAAAAATAAACAAGAATTAGAGGAACTACGACAAGGAGTTGAATACACAGAGGAAATAGAAATGGCAGAAATTATGAACAAGCATTTTAAATCGGTGTTTACGAGGTAGAACATACAACTTAGAGATGTCTATTGGGAGGAGTAAGTCCTCCCTATGAAAGAGATAGAAGTAACAAGGAAAGAAATAATGAATCACTTGAGTAATCTCGATGTCAGAAAATCACATGGACCAGATGAAATAGTAAACTGGATTTTGAGAGAATGCAGGAAAGAACTGACAGACAAAATACATAGTCTAATAAGCAGTTCATTGAAAGAAGGAAAAGTTCAAGAAGATTGGAAAAGAGCAAATATAGTACCAATATATAAAGAAGGAAACAAGGAAGACCCTACTAACTATAGACTGGTCTCTCTTACAAGTACGATAGCTAAAATTTGTGAAAGAATTACCAAAATTAGATGGGTAAGGCATTTGGAAAAAAAATAGTACTAAATCCAAGGCAATTTGGATTTAGAGAAGGACGATCATGCGTCACAAACTTAATGTGTTTCTATTCAAGGCTAATAGATGTAATACAAAAAAGAGATGGATGGGATAATTGTGCATTTCTAGACCTGTAAAAAGCTTTTGATAAGGTGACACATAAGAAATTGTTAAAGAAATTAGAAACTGCAGGAGGAATACAGAGCAAACTGCTGAAGTGGATGGAAGACTTCTTGCATGAAAGAAAAATGAGAGTGGTGATAAGAGACAAACATTCTAATTGGAATGAAGTGATTAGTGGAGTTCCACAAGGAACAGTTCTGGCCCCAATAATGTTTGCTATATATATTAATGATATGGATAAAGGAATTGAAAGTTATATGAGCTTCTTTGCGGACGATGCAAAATTGTTGAAAAAAGTGAACACTGTAGAAGAGTGTGAGTCGCTGCAGTGATCTCAATAAAGAACGGGAATGGAGTAGGAAGTGGGAGATGGAATTCAATATTAAGAAGTTTAGTATAATGGAATTTGGAAGAAGCAGAAAAAGAATAATTGGATCATATAAATTGGGAGAGGAAGAAATTAAAAAAGTAGAAAATGAGAAGGACCTGGGAGTCATTATTATGAATAATATGTCCCATGAGAAACCTATTAACAAAATATTTGGAGAAACTTATCATTTAATAGGAACAATCAAAGTGGCATTTACATACCTGGACGAAGAAATGGTGAAGAAAATACTTGTCACTTTGATAAGATCAAGATTGGAGTATGCAGCGACAACGTGGTCACCAAGTACAAAAAAAACGTATAACAAAACTTGAAAGAATACAAAGAGCAATTATGAAATTGGCACCTACTTTCTCAGAACTATCATATGAGGAGAGACTAGCAAAACTTGAGCTACAGACATTAGAGCAAAGAAGAGAGAGAGAGAGAGGGGACTTGATAACTATTTATAGAATCATGAAAGGCATAGAAACTATTGATAGAGAGGATCTAATAATATGGGATAGTAGAGATACAAGAGGACACGGAAAGAAAATCAAGAAAGACAGTTTTAGAAGAGACCTGAAAAAGAACAACTTTCACCTCAGGGTAACAGACGTTTGGAACAAGTTAGATGAAAAAGTGTTGTGTGAAAAAACGATACACGAATAAACAGTCTGAATAAAACGAGATATAAAGACGGAACACCACGAGCATAGCTCCCCTTCCCGTAAAATACAACTAAGTAAATACAACTAGGTAAATACATGGTATATTTCTATCCCAAAATTTTCTTGTCTTTCTTTTTCACCCTGTCAACATTACAAATACACACACACACACACACACACACACACACACACACACACACACACACACACACACACACACACACACACACTTTCAACGAACGGACGGCTTGAAGAACGCTCTGAAGAAAAGTGCAGATTGTGGATACCAACGCAAAGAGAAGTGCCTTTTTGTGTTTGCAGGGGGGGGGGAAATTGCTCGTGAGGCAGTAGGTAAGTAGGAAAAGAGGAGAAGGGGAGGGATTGCTGGGGAAATGGAAGGAAATGAGGATGTGGAGGAATTGGCCCAGGCAGACGGGCGTAAGGTCAACATGAAACGACCACCGGATGACGAAATGGCAAATAAAAATGTAAAGATTAGAAGTATAGAGAGGAGAAATACAGTAGAAAGTGACGAGAATATGTTCCAGGGATTTAAAGAGGGTGGGGGGGACACAACCCCCCCCCCCCGACTGATAAGACTAGAGGAGAGAGTTGATAAGGTGATCGAGGACTTGGAACGTAAGTTAGGTAATGTAGACTCCATTTTCCAGAGAATTGAAAGATTGGAACAACTAGAGAAGGCTAACAGAAACTTAACTGAAGAAGTAGAGGACCTAAAAAGACAGTTAGGAAATGTAAAGGAGGAGAATGAGAAATTGAAGAAGAATAGTAATGAAAACAGTGAGAAAATAGCTACAGAAGCTAAAAATTGGAGAATAACTCAAGAAGGGAATAAGGTTTCATTCACTGACATAGTCAAACAGCAATTGAAAGAACATAATGAAGACTCAGTTATTAAAGTGATGAGACAGAAGGAGAATATAGTAAGAGAATTAGCTGACAAAAAGAAATGTATAATTATATTAGGAATGGAAGAGAAACATAACCCAGATAGAACCGCAAGAATCAAGGAGGAAAATGAAAGGGTAAGCAGTTTATTAAAATTAGTCCAGGAAGATGAACCAGAAATTATAAAGGAAATTGAGGAAAAATTCAGACTCGGAAAATATAGTACAGATAAGACCAGACCAATTAAGATTAAATTCAGGTCACAAACAACGGCAGAGAAAATTCTATCCAAGACAGGGAAACTAGCAACAAATGATCAATATAAAAAGGTATGGATAAAAAGAGAAATGAATAAGGAGGAAAGAGAGGCAGAAAAGCAGAAAAGAATTGAAGCTAAGGCAAAAAACGAGGAAAGAACGGAGTCAGAAAAAGAGAGATTCTATTGGAGAGTAGTGAACATGAAAATAAAGCAGTTCGACATACTAAAGAAAAACATAAGGGAAACAGAGAACACAATGGAAGTGGCAGAAAACTAAGAGTGTCTTACACAAATATAGATGGATTGATAACAGGATTGAATGAACTGAATGATTATTTGAAAGAAAAAGAACCGGACATAATGGGAATTGTAGAAACAAAATTAAAAGGCCCACTACCACCCAACAGTGTAGGACATGATACATACAATTATTGGATTAGAAACAGAGAGAAAAAAAAAAGGGGGTGGAGTTATGTTCCTGACAAAGAAGGATATAAACGTGAAAGGTGTCATATATGGAAAGAATACAGTAGAGATGATTATGATAGAAGTGGAAGACCGAGATAAGAAGAGCAGAAAATTTGTGATCAATTATGTGCCTCCGAAAACAGCCTCATGGGAGGAGAGTGAACATAAAAGTATGTTAGAGGACACAAAGATAGCATTAACTAAAATAATGGAAGACGGAGGAAGAATAGTTACGATGGGCGACTTTAATTGCAAAGAAATCTGCTGGGAAGAAATGACAGTAAAGAGTGGTGATGACTCATGGGGAAATGCTCTACTTGAGATGATTACTGACCATTCAATGACACAATGGATACAAGAGAACACTAGGTATAGAAATGAAGAAGAACCATCGAGGCTAGACTTAATAATTACATCTGAACCTAGAATAGTGGACAAGATTGAATATAAAACACCAATAGGTAAAAGTGACCACATATTGATTGAACTGGAACTTAATGAAGAAAAATATATGAAAAGAAATGAACAATATAGAAAAGGAAGAATGATGTATGAAAAAACAAACTTTGATAAAATAAGAGAATTCTTCCAACAAGAAAACTGGGAAGAAATATACAAAGAAGAAACATCAGTGGAAGAGAAATGGAATATTTTGACAAAAATTTACAAAGAAGGAGTGGAAAAGTATGTCCCAAGACAAAAACAAGAAAAAGAATATGTAAAATGCTGGTACAACAAAAGTTGTAGGGAGTTAAAAGACAAAAGAGACAAAGCCTGGACCGGATGGAAAAAAGACAGAAGAACTGAAAAATGGAAAATATATACTGGTTATAGAAATGAATATGTACAAAAGTGCAGAGAGGAAAAAAGAAAATATGAAAAAGATGTTATAGAAAAGTGTAAAGATCAACCAAAACTATTCTACAGATTTGTAAACAATAAACTGAAAAACAAACAAGACTTGGAGAAATTAAGACAAGGAGGAGTTGAATACACTGAGGAAATGGAAATGGCAGAAATTATGAACAAACATTTTAAATCAGTGTTTACAAGGGAAAATATACAACCTGAAGAGATTGAGTGGAAGGAAAAAGTCCCCCCTATGGAAGAAATAGAAGTAACGAAGAATGAAATATTGACACACTTGGGTAATTTTGATGTCAGAAAATCGCATGGGCCAGATGAAATAGCAAACTGGATTCTGAAAGAATGTAGGAATGAACTGGCAGACAAAATACATAGCATAATAAGCAGTTCCTTAAAAGAAGGAAAAGTTCCAGAAGATTGGAAAAAAAGCAAATATAGTACCTATATATAAAGGAGGAAATAAAGAAGAACCTACCAACTATAGACCAGTCTCTCTAACAAGTACAATAGCAAAAATATGTGAAAGAATTATCAAAAGTAGATGGGTAAAATACTTGGAAAAAAACAACGTACTAAATCCAAGGCAATTTGGATTCAGACAAGGACGATCATGCGTCACCAATTTAATATGTTTCTATTCAAGGCTAATAGATATAATACAAGAAAGAGATGGATGGGCTGATTGTGCATTTCTAGACCTAAAAAAAGCTTTTGACAAAGTACCACATAAGAAGTTGCTTAAGAAATTAGAATATGAAGGAGGAATACAAGGTAAATTGCTAAATTGGATGGAAGACTTTTTGCAAGAAAGAAAAATGAGAGTAGTGATAAGAGATCAGCACTCAAAATGGAATGAAGTAATAAGCGGTGTCCCGCAGGGAACAGTTCTGGCCCCAATAATGTTTGCTATATATATTAATGATATGGATGAAGGAATTGAAAGCTATATGAGCTTCTTTGCAGATGATGCAAAATTACTGAAAAGAGTGAAAACTGAAGAAGATTGTGAATCACTACAGAGAGATCTAAATAAAGTACAAGAATGGAGTAGGAAGTGGGAGATGGAGTTCAATACAAAAAAGTGTAGTATAATGGAATTTGGAAAAAGCAAAAACAGAATAACAGGATCATATAATTTGGGAGAAGAAGGAATAAAAAGAGTAGAAAATGAGAGGGACCTGGGAGTCATTGTTATGAATAATATGTCACCTGAGAAACATATAAATAAGATTTTTGGAGAAACTTATAATTTAATAAGAACAATCAAAGTGGCATTTACATACCTGGATGAAGAAATGGTGAGGAAAATCCTAATCACCCTGATAAGACCAAGATTGGAATATGCAGCAACGATATGGTCACCAAGTACAAAAAAATGTATAAAAAAACTTGAAAGAATACAAAGAGCAATTACTAAACTGGCACCAACACTCTCAAAACTATCATATGAAGAGAGACTACAAAAACTTAAACTACAGACACTAGAGCAAAGAAGAGAGAGAGGAGATTTGATAGCTATTTACAGAATCATGAAAGGCATAGAAATTACTGATAGAGAGAATCTGATAAAATGGGATGACAGAAATACAAGAGGACACGGAAAGAAAATAAAAAAAGACAACTATAGAAGAGATTTGAAAAAGAACAGCTTTCCTCACAGAGCAATAGACAGTTGGAACAAGTTAGATGAGAAAGTGGTGTGTGCAAAAACAATACATGAATTTAAAAATAGTTTAGATAAAATGAGATATGAAGACGGGACCCCACGAGCATAGCTCCCCTTCCCGTAAAATACAACTAGGTAAATACACACACACACACACACACACACACACACACACATACTTACATACATACATATATATATATAATGTATATATCTAAATATATATATATATATATACAAAAATATATACATATACATATACATATGTATATATTGCAGTAATTCACAAGTCACACGTGAAAAATAATTTGAAGAAAAAACCACTGGGAAACAAGAAACTCTGTCAAGGAAAACAAAGTGACAGAGACGTAGGTGCATATATATACATAAAGTAGTAGGGAACATGGTAAGGACACACACGATGCTTCACAACCAGGTAGAGAAGTTTTTACATTTAAGGACATTTGATCATGTGACGTTACATCACCCGGGCCTGGTAACACTTGGAGCATTTTTTACAATAATCTTAACAATAAAATCAAGTTTATATAAACCTAAACTTAAATTGATATTTTTATCGAAGGTATGCTTAATATGACTGAATTCGATCATGTTTCTTTCAAATAAAGACCTACAAGAAATTATTTTCTTAGAATTATCCTAGTCAATACGATTGATTGTGGTCTCTTACATGAATAAAAAGGCAACTGGAAATTTGCCCACTCCTTACACTATAGTTGTGTTGATTTATCCTTTGTAAGTCTTTGCCAGTTTGGCCAATATTTAATTTGTTACATTTAAGGCATGGAATAGAGTAAACACAACCTTCACTTACTTCAGGTGAATTTTTATTTAGCTTACTTGTTATAGTATTGTTGTTTGTGAAAACCAAGTTGATATTGAATTGTTTGAGAATATTAGGCAGTCCAACAAATTTCTCACTGTAAGGGAGAACCAGAAGGTTCTTTTTTGTGAAATACTTTCCTTTCCTCACGAGTTCTGCCTTCTTGTCTTAATATGATGACCTTGTCTGGATCCACCTTGTTAAAACCTTTGATCCACTTGAACACCTCTATTAGATCACCCTGCACTCTACGTCTTTCTAGAGAGTGTAAGTTAAGGTGCTTAAGCCTCTCTTCATAAGGTAAATTTCTTAACCCATATACCATTTTGGTCACTCCCCTCTACCGGTTCTAGTGAATTAACATCCATTCTATAAGACGGAGACTAATACTGTGTATTCTTGTGTATGGACTTAAGTTTACACAAACGCAATTGGAGTTAGTGAGCAAATGTTTTATTTTGTCAATAATTACATACTACAGAAAATATCGAGCAAAAACAAAAATTATAACATACATCCACCACTTTTGTCTACGAGTTAAAAAAATTATAAACACAAAATAGAATTTCAAATTCGTAATGATATAGATATTTATTTTAGCAAAATAAAGTACATACATTATATACAGAGCAAGGCCAGAACAGCATAACATTCGGGTTTTTTTTGTTTTGTTTTTTTAAGGACCGGTGGCACTCTTAGACCCAGAAGGTTCTCTTACCTCTGGAAAGTTCTATGTCCCAAGAGGTTCTCTTTGTCCCGGGAGGTTCTCCTAAGACCAGGGGGGTTTCTCTTGGGACCAGGGAGTTTCTCTTTGGGGCCAAGGAGGTTCTCTTGGGGCCAGGGAGGCTATCTTGGGGTCAGGAATGTTCTCTTGGGCCCCAGGAGGTACTCTTGGACCCCGGAAGGTTTTCCTGGATCCCAGGAGGTCCTCTTCGTCCCCGGAAGGTCCTCTTGGACCCCAGAAGATTATCTCTGAACCCGGGTGGTTCTCTTAGACCTCGGGCTTCTATTAGACCCCGGGTGTTTCTCTTGGATCCCGGAAGGTTCTCTTGGACCCCGGGTGGCTCTCTTGGACCCCGGGTTGTTCTATTAGACCCTGGAAGGTTCTCTTGGACCCTGGGTGGTTCTCTTGAATCCCGAAAAATTATCTTGAGCCCCGGAATTTTTTCTTGGACCCCGGTAGGTTCTCTTGGTTCCCGCGAGGTTCTATTGGTCCCCGGAAGGTTCTCTTGGTCCTTGGAAGGTTTTCTCGGTCCCCGAAAGGTTCTCCTGAACCCCAGATATTTCTCTTGGACCCCGGGTGGTTCTCTTGGACCCCGAAAGGTTCTCTTAGACCCTGGAAGGTTCTCTTGGACCCCGGAAGATCTTGGCCCCCGGAAGATTATCTTGGACCCCATGGAACTTCTCTTGGGTCCCGGAAGGTTCTCTTGTACCCTAAAAGGTTCTCTTGGACCTCGGGAGGTTCTCTTTGACCTGCGGGCAAGGGTTCTTTTGGGGGTCGTGATTCCCTTTGGGTCCCTAGGGCCGGGGTTTTCTTGGAGGTCAAGGGTTCCCTGGGAGCCGGGAGCTTCTCCTGAGGCTTGGGGTTCTCCTGGGGCCGGAGAGTTCTTTATGAAGTCGGGTGTTCTCCTGGGGTCCGGTGGTTCTCCTGGGGTCCGAGGGTTCTTCTGGGTCCGGGGGATTTTCCTGGAGCTGGGGTTTTCTACTGAAGCCGGGGATTCTGGGGCCGCGGGATCTCCTGGGGCCGCAGGATCTCCTAGGGCCGTAGGTTCTTGGAGACCAGGGGTTCCTTTAGAGGATAGGGATCCTTAGGGTCGGAGTTCTTTTGAATGTTCTTGGGGTCAGAGTTCATCAAGAGGTTTGAGGTTCTTTTATGCCCGGAGGTTCGTTTTGGTGATATGGATTTCCTTGGAGGTTCTTTTGAGTTCGAAGTTCTTTTCGGGGCTATGGGTTGTTGTTGTTTTTGGGGGGGATTTCCTTTGTGGTCAGATTCTTTTGGTGGGGCGGTGTTTCATTTGGGTTCCTTTGCTTCCGGTGGTTCGAGGGTCAGGGTTCTCATAGGGTTTGGTTTCTTTGCAAGGGCCAGGGTTGAGATCGGGGGTTCCTTTGGGTCCTTTGGGGTTTCTCCTGGTTTCGGGTGGGTTTCTCCTGGGTTCGGGTGGATTTCTTTAGGGTTCGGGTGGGTTCCTTTGGGTCTTTTGGAGTTTCTCCTGGGTTCGTGTGGGTTCCTTTGGGTCCTTTGGGGTTTCTCCTGGGTTCCGGTGGGTTCCTTCGGGTTCTTTGGGGTTCCTTCCTGGTTGGGATTCATCCTTCGGGGAGCATCGGCCTGGTCATCTTCTGGGTGGGGGCCTCGGTCCGCCGTCGTTCTGCCCCAATTGGTCTCCTCCGGCCTGCGAAGGTCATGGCACCCGATGGACAAGAACGATTTGGTCAGATTGCATGGTGTAATTACGCACTCGTATACATGCATGTACTCGTATGTGTGCATGTGTACATATTTATATATAGATATATGTATGTATGAATATTTGCATATATGTGCATGTATGTGTATATAAGTATTTGTTTATACATGTATGTATACGTTTGTATATGTATATTTCTATACACATACGTATTATACATACATTATATATATATAATATATATATATAATATATATATATATATATGCATTTATATAAGCACACATGTATGTACACGTATGTGTGTATTTGTATATAACTATATATGCACTTGTGTGTATATTATATATATATATATATATATATATATATATATATATATATATATATATATATATATATATATATATATATATATATATATATATTAATGAATTTAGGGAGCAGGTTTTCATCGATACATTTTCTATTAAAAATCACTGCATACTCTGCATTGGTGATCTTCTATAGACTTTCTATTCTCCTGAGTATTTTCTCTGAAGCAAGGAGAGAAAATATATTTCCGAAAGAGTAGATGTTTTGAAATCAAAACCAACATTTAACGACGTTTCGCCTACACATTAGGCATCTTCTGGTAATTTTATTGAAAACATTCCTAACAAGATTATAAATACAGAAAAGAGGACATAAAGAAGAGGTCAATGGTTACACGAGTCATGTTCTATGGGTGACACGGGATGCTCCGAAGAGTTCTAAAGTTCCACACCTAAAATGTATCTTAGATATATTGTAGTGAGTTTAGTTCAGTATGGACAAGCCATGGAAAATGAGACTCATAATAACACTAAAACTAAGGTTTAACGGTTAATATGCTCGGAGGGAACGGACGTAGTCTCGTTGGGAGAAGGTCCGGAGTTATCGAGGGCCTCATCAAGCGTCATGGCTGTGGGCGAAGAGACACAGGAGGGAATGAGACGACTTGCTGGCGGCTTGCTGGAGCGAACTGGTCCCGAGGCCTCTTGCTGGAGAGAACTGCTGCTTAGAGTTGAGCCCGGGAGAGAAGTCGGTAGAGAACTCAGTAGAGAAGTCGGGAGAGATCTGAATTCTGAATTCTGAATTCCTAGGAAAGACCACCCGCTTGCGCGGGATCGGTTTTTGTGGGAGGGGAAGAATGTCTGTAAGAAAATGAAAAGATTGTAGTGTATAAAAGAGGGCTATTGCCACCGGGCGAATTAGCGAGCGATTAGGGGCTGCTGGTGGTCGTGGCTCGGGAGAAATGAACTGGGAACTTGGATGGTGGCGCCGACGCCGGGATTAGGATCACCAAAAGTTTAGAAAATGGTAGGAGGCGTAGTAGTAGAGAAAGGTGGAAAAACGGAAAAATCTTTAGTGGGAGGTAAACTGAAATGAGATGTAGTATAAGAGAAAGTTAGATAGGAAGCGAATTTTAGTCGAAGAAAAAGTAAGTGTAGATGTTTGCGCGTGTGTCGTGGCTATGTTCGTGAGAGGGGTGTGTGTGTGTGTGTGTATCTTACGGGAAGTGAGTAGAGTTCATTTCCCGCGTGTAGAGCGAGTTCCTGATAAGCCACAGGTGGGCCCTGAGTAGCCTGCTTTTCCCCAGGTTGGGTTTGAGATTCTTGTAGAGTGGATTCAGTGGCGGTGCGAGGGGAGGGCAGGCGGGCGGGTGTTGTATTATCTCAGGAGAGATCTGTTCATCACGGCGAAACGCCGACCTTTTAGGGTTGATTCACACTATCGGTCCGGTCGCGCTCCGCTCCAGTTCTGAGGTAGTCAGGGTTGATTCACACTATCGGTCCGGTCGCGCTCCGTTCTCGGTTCTGAGGTATTCACACTATCGGTCCACTCTCGCTCCCGTCATCTCCCCTCCCTCGACACCAGTAGAAGTCTTACCATCAGTTACGAAGGATGTGTGACTTTTCTGACGCCGAGTTGGCAATAATCGCTATTGCACTTGATGAAGAAGGAAAACAAAATAGAAAAAGAAAGAAATTGTGGGTTCATCCTTTGTTGCAAGATAGGAAGACTGAAGGAGAATTTCATACTCTGTATCCTCGTCTTATTGATGATGAGAGTAAATTCCACAGCTATTTCAGAATGAACAAAGGAACATTTGAGAAAATACTATCCAAAATTGATGACGACCTGAAATGTACAAGATGCTGCACTTCCTGGCACTGATGTCCTTGCACCATACGTTATAGTGGGAGATGAGGCTTTCCCACTGAAGAGAAATTTGATGAGGCCCTACCCAGGTTCACAGACTGAACATAAGGTAGAGAAGAGGATTTTTAATTATAGATTATCTAGAGCCAAGAGGATAGTTAAGTGCACATTTGGTATTCTAGTGCAAACCTTCAGAATATATTTAAGGGAACTTAAAGCTATGCCTTCTAACGCTAATGCAATCATTACAACAACATGCATACTTCACAATCTGATACACCCAAATGCTGTTGCATTACCAGATACTGTTGTCATGCCTCCATCAAACACAGTACGTCCAATGAGAGGAAGAGGGGGAAATGCTACAAAGGAGGGTTTTGGCGTGAAACACTGAAAGATTATTTCAACTCCCCAGCTGGTTCAATGCCTTGGCAAAATGATAAAATATAAGTAGACAAACTTGTGTAGGAATATTTGTTGAGTGAGCTAAGGAGATGCATTTCTGCAGTGGATAATAGGTTGTTATTATACATATGGAATTTCTTTCTTCGGTTAATAATGTGTATTTTTTTTTTCTCTCAGTACCTTGGCAATATGATAAGTATGCAAACATTATTGTATAGGAAAATTGTTTAGTGAGGATAGGAAATGCATTTCCACAGTGGACATTAGGCTATTGTATGGAATTTCTTACCTTCACAACCCAGCTGCCTGCTTATTTCAACACAGCTTCTTCTTTTCGCCACGTTATCACTGTAGTGCAGCGAAGTCAGGTCATACAGCTCTGGTTTACCTTTTGACTAATTCTATTAGCATTTCATCTGAATCCACAAAATTAAAGTAAGTTTTGTAGGTTATATTTTATTCAGTTGGTGCTTATGTATATCCTCGCTGTACGCATTGTCATTGTATCAGTGATAAATAAAAAGAAAACGTATTTTGATCATTTTTCTAACTTTCTCATGATCCCATTGTGGTGTTTCCTTTGGATTATCCATGGTTTGGTAGGACAGAATGTAACACTACTTGCTTATATGAAGGCTGAATCTCGACTGGAGTGGAGCAGGAGGAGCAGGACCGTGGCAACTGAGTTCACACTGGCGCTCACGGTTCGGTCACGCTCCGCTCTCGCTCCAGTAAAAATATCTTTTGACGGAACCGTGACCGGAGCGAAACCGGAGCGAGAGCCCCAGTGTGAATGCTTCCATTGAAATTAATGAGACAATATTGGACCGGACCGATAGTGTGAATCAAGCCTTAAAGGAGGCTGGCGGGAACGTGGGGAGCTTTCCAAGTTCCTGATTGTCTGACCAGCGGCGCGTAACCACAATATAGATGACATTTTTGTAGATGCAGGAGAAAAACACCTTGATGACATCAAAAACAAAATGGAAGAATATTCTTGTCTACGCTTTACGGTGGAAAGGAGTGTCAATAATAAAATCCCCTTTTTAGACGTTTGGGTAGATGGAACAAAAGGCATTTTCACCACTACTGTCTATAGAAAACCCACTACCTCTGGAAGGTGCTTAAACTATTCTAGTGAATGTCCCTCCAAATATAAGATGAGCGTAATACGTGCCTATGTCACAAGAGCTTTTAAAATTTGTTCTAGTTGGCAACTACTACACCAAGAACTTAATAGTCAAGCAAATTTTAACTAACAATGGCTTTGCAATGAGGGACATCGATAAAGAAATTGAAAATGATATGGAGAAAGCCAACACTAAGAATAAAGAATTAGAGAGTAAGAAAAATAATATAAACATTTATTATCAGAATACTATCATCAGCGTATAAAAAGAATAAAAAAGATGAAAAAGTTTTAAAAGACATTATCCATAAAAATTGTAAGCCGAAACATAGAGGACAAAATAAACTTTATAATTTATTACCGTAACCCAAGAACATCATCGCTGGTGATGAAAAACAATATGGCAGCTACCACGGATAAACTTAAGAAAAATAATGTGGTATATAAATACTCGTGATTTATACAAAAACGGTGTGCTTTGCAAAGAAGAGTATAGGCCATATCACACAAACTATAACTCAAGAGCTCACACAACACATGCAAAATGGCGCGATAAAAACCCACGTAACAAAATCCCACAATACCAGCATTACACGGGACCAACTAAATAAAAGCACCTCAATTTTGGTTAAGAATAATAACAGGAAGAAACTGAAATGTTTAGAGGCTGTTTTTATTAGAGACCATATGCCACCCATAGAACATGACTCGTGTAAACATTGACCTCTCCTTTATGTTTTCTTTTCTGTATTTATAATCTTGTAAGGGATGTTTTCAATAAAATTACCAGAAGATGCCTAATGCGTAGGCGAAGCGTCGTTAAACGTTGGTTTTTATTTCCAAATATGGACTCGTTCGGAAATATATTTTCTCGCCCTGCTTCAGAGAAGAAAATACTCAGAATAGAAAGTCTAAAGATCACCAATGCAAAGTATGCAGTGATTAAAAAAAAAAAAAAAAAAATTATACATACATTATATATATATATATATATATATATATATATATATATATATATATATATATATATAATACGTATGTGTATTCAAATATACATATACAAACGTGTACATACATGTATAAACAAATACTTATTTACACATACATGTATATACGTATATGCAAATATTCATGCATACATATATCTATATATAAATATGTACACATGCACACATACGATTACATGCATGTATACGAGTGCGTAATTACACAACGCAATCTGCCCAAATCGTTCTAGTCCATCGGGTGCCATGACCTCCGCAGGCCGGAGGAGTCCAATTGGGGCAGAACGACGGCGGACCGAGGCCAACACCCCCACCCCCACCCAGAGGATGACCAAGCCGATACTCCCCGAAGGATAAATCCCAATCAGGAAGGAAATCATACAAACCCACCCGAACCCCAAAGGACCCAAAGGAACCCGCCCGAACCCAGGAGAAACCCACCCAAAACCTGGAGAACCTCCAAAGGATCCAAAGAACGCCAAGAAACCAAAACCTATCAGATGACGCTCGAACCCCCGGAAGCAAGGGAACCCAAATGAAACTCCATCCAACCAAAAGAATCTGACCACAAAGGAAATCCCAGTTCCCCCAAAAAACAACCCATAGCCCCGAAAAGAACTTCGAACTCTAAGAGAACCTCCAAGGAAATCCCTGCCACCAAAACGAACCTCCTGGCATGAAAGAACCTCTAACCTCTTGAAGAACTCTGACCCCAAGAACATTCAAAAGAACCCCGAACCTAAGGATCCCTGTCATCTAAAGGAACCCCTGGTCTCCAAGAACCTACTGCCCCAGGAGAACCCCCGGTTTCAGGAGAAACCCCTAGCCACAGGAAAAAACCCACGGACCCCAGGAGAACCCCCGAACCCCAAAACACCCGACTTCATAAAGAACTCTCCGGCCCCAGGGGAACCCCCCGGCCCAGGGAGAATCCCCAAGCCCCAAGAGAAGCTCCCGGCTCCCAGGGAACCCCTGACCTCCAAGAAAACCCCGGCCCCATGGACCCAAAGGGAATCACGACCCCCAAAAGAACCCCTGGCCGCAGGTCAAAGAGAACCTCCCGGGGACCAAGAGAACCTCCCGGGATCCAGGAAAACCTCCCGGGGTCCAAGAGAACCCTCCGGGATCCAAGAGAAGCTCCTGGGGGTCCAAGATAATCTTCCGGGGGCCAAGATAATCTTCCGGGGTCCAAGAGAACCTTCCGGGGTCTAAGAGAACCTTCCGGGGTCCAAGAGAACCACCCGGGGTCCAAGAGAACCACCCGGGGTCCAAGAGAACTACCCGGGGTCCAAGAGAACCTTCCGGGGACCAAGAGAACCTCCCGGGATCCAGGAAAAATTACCGGGGTCCAAGAGAACCACCCGGGATCCAAGAGAACCACCCGGAGTCCAAGAAAACCACCCAGGGTCCAAGAGAACCACCCGGGGTCTAATAGAACTACCCGGAGTCCAAGAGAACCACCTGGGGTCTAAGAGAACCTTCTGGGGTCCAAGAGAACATTCCGGGGTCCAAGAGAACCACCCGAAGTCCATTAGAAGTTACCGGGGTCTAAGAGAACCAACCGGGCTCAGAGTACCTCTCGGGATCCAAGAGAACCTCCCGGGGTCCAAGAGAACCTCCTTGGCCCCCCAAGAGAACCTCCCTGGTTCCAGCACTTGAAGAACCTCCCGGCACAAAGAGAACCTCAAAGGCGAAAGAGAATACCCCGGTTCTTAAAAAAAAAAAAAAAAAAAAAAAAAAAAAAAAAAATCCCAGTCCTACGGAAACCAAATGTTCTGCTGTTCTGGTCTTGTTCTGTATATATTGTATTTCATTTTAATAAATATCTATATCTCTTACGAACTTGAAAATTTGTGTTTATAATGTTTTTTATGCGTACACAGAAATATTAGATGTTATAATTTTTTTTTTTCTCGATATTTTTTGTAGTATATGAAAAGTGAAAAAAACATTTGCTATCTCCAGTTGCGTTTGTGTAATCTTAAATCCAGACATGAGGATACACAGTTTTGGTCTCCATCTTATAGAATGAATGTTAATTCAACAGAATCTATACCGAGCTTCTTACAGGGCTCGGCAGCTACCACTTGGTCATCCCAACCAACCATTTTCTACTACCCTCTTACATATATTTATATATATTGTTATACTTCTAAAATGATTGGTGAATTCTGATAAATATTTCAATTTGTAATTGTTCAATTAATATTCCAGGATCAATTAAGAGAGTATGATAGAAAAATATATAATTCTATCTATATTGGTTCATATCTACTGTTACACAAAACTGTCCATGGTCTTGCTCTGACAAAGAAAATTACTTATCTAGATGAATTAATAAAAAATTCGATGTGCTAAAAATACCCAGCCTCGACAAAAAGCTAAACAGTGTAAGATAGAAAAAAAACAACAGCAAACACCAAAAGTTACAAAAAGATGAACTGGACAAACACTTAGGACAAACTACATACTCTTAACTTAAGGTAAGTGGCATAATCCTCACAAGGAAAATGCAGGGAAAAAGCCAAGAGTGCCTGACCTGCACTTTCAAGGTACTACAGAGCACAAGGGTTGCCAAAAGCCACTATGGCATGGGACTGGCTCCTGGTGGCTCTAGTTTAAAATCAGGCATACCTGATCTCACATCTTAACCTAAAATACCAGTTACCAGCTCAAAAAATAATACGAGATTGTGATCTGGAAGTTCTACTTGGTATTGTCAGAGGCTAAGCAAATCCTTTAATTTTAGTCAGTGCGACACAGCACACAATCCTTAATCTAAACTAGAGTTCTTATAGACAAGCCTCCCTGAATCCACACTGTATTTAAAAACTAACAAAAGTAAGCACATAATATCTTAACCACTTCAGTACGTTGACGCCTATGTAGGCATCATGAGCCACAAGTGGGTACATGAGAATGCTGGCATCAGCGTCTTTATTGTATATATTTTTTGTAGTTGTACATGAGTTACCCACAGATTCTGTGAACTGGTTTGATTACATCTTCTGTGTTTATCATTACATACATACATATACCAAATGCTTTTTCCCCTTACATGGGAGGTAGCCAAAAGAAAAAGGCATAGAAACCACTCCCACCCATTCCATCCCCTACATACTCCACTCCCCACCACCCTCTTATCTTGGCACCTCCTGGATGACGGGTCATCCCTGCATCTTGTCCACTGCCCTGGGTCAGGAGCAGTGTCACAAGACACAGCACATCCACAGCAAGGCCTCTTCATTAATTCAGCGACCCCCCTCTCCATCCCCTCATGCAGAAAAGGAGAAGACGGGGAGAAATCCCTTCCGGCTGTGTCAATTTATTTCTCATGCATACTCCCTCACCCCCATCCCCCACTCACTCCCCCTCATGCATCACATCATCATCCATATACAACCATTCTCCATTCACCCCTGTCTTCTGTCCTCTCCTGTCCTTCCTCAACAGACAGTCCTCTCTTTCCCAATCCATCCATCTCATCCTAGGATGCCCCATCATGTTCACTCCTTCCACCTCTGCCTTCCACACCTCTTTTACTAATTTTTCTTCGCTCATTCTTTCCATGTGTCCAAACCATCCCAATACTCTTTCATCAACCATATCTCCCAACTCCCTTTGCACCCGTTCTCCTCCTCACCTCCTCATTTCTCACTCTATCTAGCCTAGTAACCCCTATCATACTTCTCAGGCATTCCATCTCAAACACATTCACACTCTTTCTCTCTTCCTCTCTTATGTTCCATGTTTCTGCCCTGTACAGTGCTGTTGGCACAATCACTCCTTCATACAATCTCCTTTTAGCATCCATTCCCAAATGTCTATTATTACACTTTTTAATCCCCCAAGGCATTTACTCGCTTCTCTCAATCTACATTCTACCTCCACCTCTAGTCCTCCCTTTCCTGCCACATTCACATCCAAGTATCTAAAACTATTCACTTCCTCCAGTCTCTCTCCCTTAATACTCACTTCCAGCCTGCTGCCACTCTCTCCCCTTGTACATCTCATCACCTTACTTTTACCCACATTTATCTTCAACTTCCTTCTTTCACACACCTTCCCAAAATATGTCACTAACTTCCTCAATCCCAGAGCTCCAGCACCTATAAAATTGGCACCACACCACTGACTATAGCTATCACCGTATGCAAATGCTAAATATTTTTGACAATCTTTAACCAATGGGGAATCTTTAATATATTTCATTTTTAACAGCATTTCAATAAGTAGGGTACTTGGGCCAAAAATAGAATATATTTGTAAGTATTGTGACTGGTTTTATGCTGTCAATCTAAATTTTCCAAGCTCAGTTGCATGGTTGTAAGTTATATCTATGATATATTTCATTAATAATAATTTTCATGAATTCATCAAACAAGTATCTAAAAATGTGGCACTTACATACAACTAAGCTAAGTTTAGGAGTATATCATTAGTTTCATATCATTGTTAACCATAAAATCTGTTTTCTTTGAATTACTGTGTTGGAAAAGAAAATGAACATATTTAAAAATAAATATAAAATCTGAATCTGTATTTTCTCTTATAATCCAGTTATACTATTTTATTATCTAAGTTAAAGTGATTTTTGGTACACAGATTCCCTTTTCCTATGTACTCTTTCCATTAAAGTTTTAATTTTCATGTGTATAAAATTCTTATTTTCCCCTGCATGAAGTAATCTAGAATTTTAGAATAATTAATCTATGTTCATCAGACCTTTATTGAGAGCAAGCAGTTGGTCATCATATTTTGAAAAAAGAACATTTAGTTATGGAAAAATGGATTGACTCACTGATACAGTGTTGTAAACAATTATTCTACTTTTAGTACTTTGCATATTAGATACTGTTTGAAAAGAAATGTTACATTGGGATACTGTGACAAATTGCTTGCCAATAAAGAACATTTTGCTTAAAATGGGATGTTGTTTTATGAATCCGCCACGCAAGACACACACATAAAAAAAAATATATCTTCACTGAGTGACCTATGGAGTAAACTTGTGGCTCTAGCCAGTTTCCTGGAGGTTGTATGTCTCCTGTATTTACCTAATTGTAGTGTACTTGTGGGGTCCTGTGTCTTATTCTCCAATTTATTATACCCATAAATAAGCTGTGATAATGGATCAATTACACTGGCCTACACTGTTTTCAAGGTTTAACATATAACACCAGATTTTAGGCCAGTTTTTTGCTCTGAATCCCAAAATCATGCTCATTTTACTCAATTAGATCAAGTTAATATTACAGTACTCACTCACTCCGTTGGATCTTGAACCTCATGTAGATTCTGGTCCGCCAACAGTAATCCTCTCCATACCCTTCGGTCCTGTGCTGCTTCCATCCAGGTTATTTTATTTATTCCTCTTCTGTCCATCTCCGCATCCACTCCATCTATCCATCTCATTCGAGGTCTCCCTCTGGGTCTTCTTCCAGGCATTCTACCCATCATAACTCGTTTTGGAATTCTATGGTCCTCCATACGTGCCACATGCCCAGCCCATCTCAATTTTGTTCTACCTATAACATCTGTTATTTTCTCTTGTTTAGTTATTTCCCTCAGCTCATTATTGTGTCGCCCTCTCCACCTATTCTCATTTTCATCAAAAACTGGTCCAGTAATTCGCCTCAATATTAGCACATTAAAAATATCCTAAAATTCAATCTATTTGTAGGTGAATGGAATACAATATTGAAAATATTAGACTGATTTATTCACCGGAGGCTTACAAAATATTTTGGATAGCATACATACATATACCAAAGGCTTTTTCCCCCTTACACAGGGGATAGTCAAAAAGAAAAAGGCATAGAAACCACTCCCACCCATTCCATTCCCTACATATTCCACTCCCCTCCACCCTCCTCCCTCCCTCTCATCTTGGCACCTCCTGGATGCAAGAGGAGTATAATGAACTAAGGAAGCTACTTATGGATGAATGGTATCTTCAGGGACTTCTGTTTGTGCTGAGCAGACTCCACATCCTTCTTTAGGCACCAGCAGTAGTTGGCCAGAAATTAGTTGACATCCCATTGGCCTTGATAGCATTCCCCCATAACACTGATATCTTTGTGAAAGTGCTCACCCTGTTCTTCACTGAAGTCTCCACAATTCTGTGGAAAATAGTCCAGATGAGACCGGAGGAAGTGCATTTTCACTGACATGTGTGCACCAAGTTGGCAGAAATTCTCCATTAACTCACCAACCACCTTCTGACACTGGGAACTTCTGTGGTTGCCAAGGAAATTTGCAATGACTGACTTAAGGGACAACCAGGCAGAGAGTTTGGCAGGATTCAATGCATCATCAAAACTAGTGTCCTTGATGAGTTCCCTTATTTGAGGACCGTCAAATATACCTGCCTTAAGTTTCTCCATGCTTTTATGGGGCCATGGGGGACTGGCTTTATGGCAGAAGGAACATCAGGGTATTGAACATGGTGCTTGTCCTTGTGAATGATGCTTTTTAGATTTATCATGCAAAAGTAGGAGTTGGTAACATTATCTTTCCCTTCCCTCCACACCATTGGGGCACCAAATGGCATACTCTTCCTTTTCTTGTTCCTCCAATCCTGTAAGTTCTCTACACATGTTTTGCAGCAGATATGGGGAGTGAATGGTTTATCCTGGTCCCCTAGTTTGACTCCAAAGTAAGCTTTATATGCCTTCTTCACAAAATCCGTGATTTTTGCTTGACAGTCTGGAAAAACCATGAGAGGGGTGAAGAGGTAGTCTGATGAATTGTATGGGAATCCTGGTCTGATTACACTAGTCTTCAAACTTCTTTGAGGCTGTTGTTTTCTGAGACAGAAGACTTTTTTTTTTTTTTTTTTTTTTTTTTTTTTTTTTTTTTTTTTTTTTTTTTTTTTTTTTTTTTTTTTTTTTTTTTTTTTTTTTTTTTTTTTTTTTTTTTTTTTTTTTTTTTTTAAGCTGGTACTGTATACTGTCCATTTTGAGAATTATACTGGGAGATCTTGATTGCAGTTTATGTATTTGGGTGGGTTTGAGCATGGAGTACTATGTGCACGGATTGAGCAATGGGCACAGACACCCTCTGTCTAGACAGTGACATCATTGTCTAGAATGTCCAAAAGACTGGTATAGGCATGGATTATCTCTACTTCATATTTTAGGTAACACAGGTAATATGCTGGAAGATGTGGTGGATTTAAAGTTGCTTTAATTATAGAAATATTGATTTTTGTTTTGTTTATGGTTTTCTTAACCTGATAAACTCTTATTATTTTGTCAACTATTTCTTCCTTGTAGTATTGTAAAGGTAGGGTGTGGACTACTCCCACACTGGTGTTACATGTTCTATGTGATGTTTGGTTTGGGGAGTCTGCCAGTGTTGTTTTGGGTTTGACTTTGTCATACTGAACTCTAGTTCTATTGTTGGCATTTCTTCTTGGAACTACACACTGTGGGAGTTTCTGCATTTGTCTCCAGACATATTATATACTTTCATGGGCATTTCTTTGTTACCACAAACTTGATTTGCTTCTACTCGAGACTAATAGAAATAATACAAGAAAGGGATGGATGGGCGGATTGTGCTTTTCTAGATCTACAAAAAGCATTTGATAAAGTACCACACAAAAAGCTACTAAGGAAAATTAAACCAATAGGTGGTATTAAAGGAAAAGTAATGGAATGGATGGAAGATTTTTTTGACTGGAAGATAAATGAGGGTAGTACTTAGAGACAAATACTTGACCTGGGAAGTAATGATAAGTGGTGTCCCACAAGGTTCAGTATTGACTCTGATCATGTTTGCCATATATATAAATGACATGGATGAAGGTGTGGAATGTTATATGAACTTCTTTGCAGATGATGCAAAAATACTAAAGAAAGTAAGTACAGAGGAAGATTGTGAATCATCACATAAAGACTTAGTCTGGAAATGAAGTCAAATGTGGGAATTTAACTTTAACATCAAGAAATGTGATATAATGGAGTTTGGAAAAAGTAAAAATAGGATATCGAGGAAATACAAAACTGGTGCAAAAAAGTTAAAAAAAAAGTAAGCTCAGAAAGGGACCTAGGAGTAATTATCAGCAAAGATATGTCACCAGACAAGCATATCAACAAAATAGTCAGAGAAACCTTCAATTTACTAGGGTCGATGAAAGTGGCTTTTGACTATTTGGATGAGGAAATGGTAAAGAAAATATTACTTGCACTAATAAGACCAAGATTGGAGTATGCTGCAACACTATGGACACCCACTACTAAAAAGAATATAAAGAAATTAGATAGGATACAAAGAGCAATGACAAAGATGGCACCAACACTCTCCAAATTGACATATGAACAAAGATTGTCCAAATTGGAACTACCATACCAACCCTGGAACAAAGAAGAGAAAGAGAAGATCTACTGTTTACAGAATTATGAAAGGAATGGTCCTAGATAGAGATGATTTATTAAAGTGGGACAAGATAGAACAAGTGGACATGAAAAAAAACTCAAAAAGGACATTTATAGAAGAGATCTGAAAAAGAATAGCTTCCCACACAGAGTGGTGCATATCTGGAATAAATTAGATGAGGCAACAGTGTGTGCAAATACTATTCAAGAATTTAAGAATAAACTTGATGCTGAAAGATACAAAGACGGGCACTATGAGCATAGCTCCCTTCCCATATAGTACAACTATGTACAACTAGGTAAATACATTAAATTTTTTCTTCCCTTTTACTCTGAAAAGTACTGATCACATACTTGCAGCCTGTAACAGCCATGAATGATCCTTAGGGTTTCCAAGTATACCAGGTGCATCTCTGGGCAAAAATACTAGATTGCTGTATGTGCTGTCAATCTGTGGTTTATTGGCATGTCACTGGCCAGGAAAATATGGAAAGAAACAGTTGTCAAGTGTCAATCCAACTTGTGTGAATATGTGAAGGGATAACATACAAGTTCATAGAGATACTGGACCTAATCAAATTGAGTGCCATTCCTACTAGACTGCTCTTCCAAGCAGGTACTTTAACTGGTTTACACATACACTCTCCAGTATGGTATATTAAACCTGGCCTTAGAAGAGTAAGGTATTTTCAATCATAAGTATGTAGATTGGTAAGTAGGTAGGTTGGTGGGTATTATCCCTGACAGCTCACCAGCACTTTCATCCTTATGGACATTATTGCACTGTGGCCAAGATATTTCAATTCAAAGGAGAGAATGAAAATCATGTATAAAAAATGTATGGTGTATCAATATTCAAATGGTCCTATACAAAATTTTCAAACTGTGTTAAAATACATAAAAACCATTACAAACAAGAAAATTCCTTCCCCCCCACTCAAGATGGACATCAGTGAATACCATCTGCCTAAAGTTCACCTTCAAAACTAGTGAACACCCTGATCTCCATCTGAAGGTGCAGCCCTGAATAGCACTTGGTCTCTGAACCACTTCCAATCACTTTCTGTATTCCCTCCACCTTTTCATATCAAGAGTGCACTCCCTTTACCTTTTCATATAGTGGTCCCTTCCTTCTACTATAAGCTGGTAATAAAAAAACGGCTTTGTACTAACAGAAGCTTGACAAGTCCAAAATGTCCTCTCCCCAAAAAATGAAAAAAATAGATAAACAAATAAATGAAATACATACATAAATATACCAAGGGCTTTCTCCCTCTTGAAAGGGAAGTAGCCAAAGTCAAAGGCATATATCCACTCCCAACCATTTCATCCCTACATATTACACTCCCATTCACAGCCCCTCCCTCCCTCTTTTCTTGGCTCCTCCTGGATGATGGGTCATCCCTGCATCTCACCCACTATCCTGGGTCAGAAGCAATGCAGCAAGACTGCTTCTAATTGGTGACACACTCCTCTCCATCTCCTCATGCAGAAAAGGAGAAGACAGGGAGAAATCCATTTGGACTGCATCCAAATATCAATCACACACACCCCCAACCCCCTTTCATGCATCACAGCATCATCCATACATAACCCTTCTCCATTCACCCCTATCTTCAGTCTTCTCCCTTCCTCCCTCAACAGACATTCCCCTCTTTCCCAATGCCCCTTTTACCCCATCCATCCCTCTCTTCCTTGGTTGTCCCCTCATGTTCACTCCCTCCACCCCTGCCTTACACACACCTCTTACTAATCTTTTTTCACTCATTCTTTCCATGTGTCCAAACCATCCCAATACTCTTTCATCTCATCAACCCTATCTCCCAACTCCCTTTTCACACCCGCTCTCCTCATTTCTCACTCTAGCCTAGTAACCCGTACCATACTTCTCAGGCATTTCATCTCAAACACAATTAAGCTCTTCTTCTCTTATGTTCCATGTTTCTGTCCCATACAGTGCTGTCAGCATAATCACTCCTTCATACAATCTCCTCTTAGCATCCATTCCCAAACTTCTATCTCTTATACTATTTTTTAATCCCCCACGGCATTTAATTGGTTCTCTCAATCTACATTCTACCTCCACTTCCATTCCTCCCTTTCCCACCACATTCACCCTCCAGTACCTAAAACTATCCATTTCCTCCAGTCTCTCTCCCTTAACCTCTTCCCTTCGGGGCACATCGCACGTCTGGCAGCATTAGCTGCCCGACGTGCGATATCTCGAAATAATAATCGCATTATAAAAAATAAAGTCAGTGCTAAATTGTCCGTTCTCTTTCACCCGTGTATTTTGATAACCATAGAAAACTGATGAAGCCAGTTTAGAGAGAATGAAAATTACGTAGGTACAACTACAATAAATATAATCAAGATGGCGACTTCGGCATCAGCGAGTACCTACTTGCTCCTCATGCCGCCTACGTAGGCAGCACCGTATGGAAGTGGTTAATACTCACTTTCAATTTGCTGCCATCCTTTCCCCTTATACATCTCATCACCTTACTTTTACCTACATTTATCTTCAACTTCCTCCTTTCGCACACCTTCCCAAACTCCATCATTAACTTCTTTAGTCCCTTCTCTGATCCTCCAACAAACACAGTGTCATCAGCAAACAACTGGCTTATCTTATAAAATAAATAATAATAATAATAATAATATATTAATTAATAAAAAAGAAATAAAGCAAAATACATTTTCATAAAACATACATACATATACCAAGGCTTTTTCCCCCTTACAAGGGAGGTAGCCAAAAAGGAAAAGGCATAAAATCATTCCCACCCATTCCATCCCTGAATACACTCCACACCCCTCCACCCTCCCTCTCATCTTAGCACCTCCTGGATGACGGGTCATCCTTGCACCTTGGCCACTGCCCTGGGTCAGAAGCAGTGTCGCAAGACACAGCACATCCACAGCAAGGCCGCTTCATTAAATCGGCGACCCCCCTCTCCGTCCCCCCGTGCATAAAGGAGAAGACGGGGAGAAATCCCTTCAGGCTGCGTCAAAATTTGCTCACACATACTACCTCACCCCCCATCCATTCCACCTCATGCATCATAACATCATCCATATACAACCATTCTCCATTCACCCCTGTCTTCTGTCCTCTCCCGTCCTTCCTCAACAGACATTCCCCTCTTCCCCAAAGCCCCCTTCACCCCATCCATCCACCTCATCCTAGGACATCCCTTCATGTTCATAAAACAATAGACTTAATTCCAAGCTACAAACCCCAATGACCAACAGAACATTTCAAAGATTTAGTACTAGTGCCATACAATTTTAACATGAGAACAGGATCCAGAATAATGGGATTAACACAATTTCAATTACTTGGTCCAGTGATGCTGTTTACAAACTTTCCCATGACTGATGTCAAATGATTCTATTCAAATAAGGAGCAGGACACAAAAGACTCCTGAGCCATTATGTTGCTACTTCTTGAGTTCTTGAGTGATGTGGTCTATGTAAGGCTGTACCTCCATTCATCAGGAGCAAGAAGCAGTGGATCTACCTTCCAACCTAGACAAGAAAATTTAAATGGTTAACAATCATGACACAAAATTCTGAATATCAAGAAAAATTCAGAAGGCATCAGAGGAAGTACTGGTGCAGGAGGAGGAGGGGGAGGAGAAGGAAGAGAAGGTGAAGCAGGTTGTGGAGGAGATGGGAACAACAGAAATATATATCAAATTGAAAGAAGGGAATAATCTAGTTTTGAAAACAACATTCTTGAATTTCTT
Source organism: Oratosquilla oratoria (assembly GCF_046742065.1). NCBI lineage: Eukaryota > Metazoa > Arthropoda > Malacostraca > Stomatopoda > Squillidae > Oratosquilla > Oratosquilla oratoria. The sequence continues at coordinate 3,627,024 of NW_027467713.1, forward strand.
AAATACCCACCTTCTTCTTTGGCTGCTTCCTTGAAATCCTGGTAGAGTGCATGAGAGCCACATTTTACTTTGCTTATTATATCACCACTTGGGGTGCTTAGCTTCATTCCAGTTGTATCTACCATTGCAAACTGAATATTCTGGAAAGAGACAACAAACATACATACATATAAAAAAAATTCCTTTATAAGGGCAGTAGCCAAAGTCAAAGGCATAAATCCACTCTCACCCATTTCATCCCCACATATTCCACTCCCATTCACCACCCCTACCTCCCTCTTTTTTTGGCTCCTCCTGGATGATGGGTCATCCCTGCATCTCACCCACTGCCCTGGGTCAGAAGCAATCCAGTACAACACAGCACATCCACACCAAGGCCACTTCATTTAATCAGCAACCCCCCTCTCCATCCCCTCACGCAGAAAAAGAGAATATGGGAAGAAATCCCTTCAGACTGTATCAAAATATAATTCGCATGAACTCTCTCACGCCATCCCCCACCCACTCCTTCCTTGCATTACAGCATCATCCATACACAACCATTCTCCACTAATCCTATCTTGTCTTCTTCCTTCCTCCCTCCACAGACATTCCCCCCTTTCCAATTGCCCCTTTAACCTCAGCCATTCATCTCATCCTTGGTCGCCCCCTCATGTTCACCTCCTCCACCTCTCATGTTCACCCCCTCATGTTCACACCCCCTCTACCAATCTTTCTTCACTCATTCCCTCTGTGTCCAAGCCATCCCAATACTCCTTCATCAACCCCACCTCCCAACTCCCCTTTCACCACCGTTCTCCTCCTCACTTCTCACTAGTCTTTCTTCACTCATCCTTTCCATATGTCCAAACCATCCTAATACTCTCTCATCAACCCTATCTCCCACATCGTAACACAGACAAAGCTGCAGAAATAATCCAGCCATACCTTGATACACTCAACACATGGTTCATCACAGACTCAAAATAGCTCCAACCAAATCTACAGCAACACTTCTCACAAACTGGACAAAAGAACACAAATACATACCTCATCTCTACATCAACAACACTCTAATACCACACACAAACACACCGAAAATTCTTGGTGTAACATACGTTACATCCATGTCTTTCAAACAACACATCACAAACATAAAAAACAAATACACACCTAGACTTAACACACTTAAGTCAATCACTGGAACAACATTTGGACAAAACAAAGAAACTAATATAACAATATACAAACAATGCATATGCTCAGTGATGAATTATGCGAGTCCTGCATGGACTCCTAATCTCAGTGAGACACACCACAACACCCTTCAAATCATACAAAACAAAGCCCTAAAAACATTTACAGGCTGCACAAATACAACACCTACAGACCATTTACATCATGAAACAAAAGTCCTCAAAGTCAAGGACCACCTCGACATGAGAGGCACACAAACACTTGCTGCAGCCACCACAAACACATCACACCTGCTACACTACATAGCAGAACACCCACACACACCAAGAAACATTAAAACAACACCCAAAGACCTGTATCACACACAGATACTCTCTTCTCTTCCTCCACAACCACCAAATACCAGCCTCCGGAAACATATTCATAATCATATCACTCACCGCTCCATTAACACACTGAAAGACAACACACTGCTGCATGCCAGACCCCCTGATATCCACCCTTCTGAATCCTCTCTCCCACAAAAGGACAGAGTCCACCTGGCCAGACTGCGATGCAGCCACCACCCAGCACTTCTAAGCTACCAGAAGAGGCTGGATGACCGCATTGTGAACAGCTGCCCAGGAAGTAACACTTCACCCCATACCATACAACACATAATGGAAGACTGCATTATACACAATCATGCACACAAACAACACAACATACACTCTATAAAGGATTTGTGGGAAAACCCAGTTTCGGCTGTGGCATTCCTTGGGGAGACGGGAATGCTCACACAGTCTAGGGAACGACAACAACAACAACAACTCCCTTTCCACCCCCGTTCTCCTCCTCACCTCCTCATTTCTCACTCTATCTAGCCTAGTAACCCCCATCATACTTCTCAGACACCTCATCTCAAACACATTCAAACTCCTTCTCTCTTCCTCTCTTATGTTCCATGTTTCTGCCCCATACAGTGCTGTTGGCACAATCACTCCTTCATACAGTCTCCTCTTAGCATCCATTCCCAAATGTCTATTCCTCATTACATTCTTCAATCCACCAAGGCATTTACTCGCTTCTCTCAATCTACATTCTACCTCCACCTTCACTCCACCTTTTCCTGCCACATTTGCACCCAAGTATCTAAAACTATCCACTTCCTCCAGTCGCTCTCCCTTAATGCTCACTTCCAGTCTACTGCCACTTTCACCCCTTGTACATCTCATCACCTTACATTTACCCACATTTATCTTTAGCTTTCTTCTATCACATACTCTCCCAAACTCTGTCACCAACTTCCTCAATCCCTCCTCCGATCATGCCGCAAGCGCAGTGTCGTCCGCAAACAACAGCTGGCTCACCTCCCACTTTTCTCCATTTTCTTTAACCATCTCCAATCCCTGACCCATTACCCTTGCATTTACCTCTCGCACTACCCCATCCATGTATAAGTTAAACAGCCAGGGCAACATAATGCATCTTAGACATGGAAAAGGAAATGAGTAATAATAGAAAATGGTGGGAGAATGAATTCATGGAACTAAGGAAAGAAATTGTAGAATTAATGGAATGTTTAGCCCAAGCTAACATTGAGATATCCAATCTAAAAAAACAAACTCAGAACTAAGAACCGAACTCAGGGTAATGAAAAATTATATAATAGAGGTTAAGTGTGAAAATGAAAAGAAAATTCATGACACTACCAATAGTGAAAACTTAAAAAAAGAGGTAAATAGCAAAATACAAGAAATGACTGAAAGAATTGAAGAAAACTTAGGTGAAGAAAGTATGCAAAAGATAAAGAAATGGAAGGAAAACAGGGAAAATTAAGAAATTGCCTTTAAAGTAGTCCAAAACGGATGCAGGAAATGCAAAAGATACAATCATTCAAATAATTAGAAAAAAGGCAAATTGGGTTAGAGATGCAGTGGATAGAAAAAAATGTATTGTGGTATATGGACTAAGGGAAAAACATGGTCTGGTGAGGTACATGAGAGGAAAAGCATAAAAACAAACAGTAATATCAATTCTAAAACAAATAAAAGATGGTGATTGGGAAGTAGAGAAAGATATAGATGAAGTGTATAGAATGGGACATTATTCTTAGGAAGAAATTGACCCCTAAAGCTAAAACTAAGATCGCAAATGGTAGTAGAAGACATATTAGAACAAGCAAGTTGGCAAGGAGCAAACACTACAAGATATGGATAAAAAGAGAATAGAGTGTTGAGGAATTAGAAAAAAAGACACTAAAAGATGAAGCTAGGGAAGAAATGCGAGGAGAATGGAGACCGAATGCAAGAAATTCTATTGGAGGGTAATCAACATGAGGCTGAGAAAATGGTACATCAGAATGGGCGAAACATACAGAAAAAAAGATGGATAAAGAAAAAAATTAAAAGTGGCCTATACAAACATTGACAGATTAATTTCAGGACTGAATGAACTAAATGATTACCTGTTTGATGAAAAACCAGACATAATGGGAACTGTGGAGATGAAATTAAGGGGGCCAATACCACCCAATAATGTTGGACATGGGTTATACAATTATTGGATTAAAAACAGAAACGAGAAATAGGGAGGAGGAGTCATTTTCTTGGCCAAAAAATACTTTAATGTGACAAAGATTACTGAGGGTAAGAACAATGTAGAAATGATCATGATAAAACTCAACGACACACATGAAAAATAGAACATTTGTAGTAATTTATATACCCCCAAATACGAGCTTTTGGAAAGAGAATGAGCATTTAAAAATGTCAGAAGATACAAGGCATTCATTAAACGAGAGACTAATGGGCGGGGGTAACCTGATAATTATGGGGATTTTAACTGCAAAGAAATTTGCTGAGAGGAAATGGCAGTGAAGGGCAGAGAGGATCTGTGGGGTAATGTATTACTGGACATGATATACAATGACACAATGGATCAATGAAAACACCAGGTACAGAAGTAATGAAAAACCGTCGAGACTGGATTTAATATTTACAACAGAATCTGAAATCTTGGATAAAATTGAATACAAGACACCACTTGGAAAGTGACCATATACTTATAGAGACTGAACTAAAAGAAAAAATATATTTGGAGAGAAATGAAAAGTACAGAAAAGGATTGATGTACAACAAAACAGACTTTGGAAAACTAAAGAAATTCTTTCAAAATACAAATTGGGAAAAATTCTACATGAAAGGGACAAAAGTGGAAGAGAAATGGGAGATCTTGATGGATATCTATAATGAAGGAGTGAATAGGTACGTACCAAAACAGAAACAAGAGAGGGTGTACATTAAATGTTGGTTCAACAAAAGATGCAGTGAGGTGAAAGATAGAAGAGATAAAGCTGGGAAAAGATGGAGAAAAGATTAAAAAAAAATTGGAAAATGGCAAATATATAGACTATAGAAATGCACATGTGAAAGTGCGCAGAGAGGAAAAGAGGAACTATAAAAATGACATTATAGAAAAATGTAAAGAGCAACCCAAACTATTCTCTAGATATGTGAATGGTAAACTTAAAAATAAACAGGAAATGGTGAAACTACGCCAAGGAAATAGAGAATACACAGAAGATCTAGAAATGGCCTAAGTCATGAATAATCATTTCAAGTCGGTTTTCACTAGAGAGAAGGTACAGTATAGGGACACAGGAAGTGCAAAATAACAATAACACAAAAAAAATAATGGAGCAATTAACAAGGAAATTGCAGAGCCCGGATGGAATTGCAAATTGGATACTAAAAGAATGCAAAGAAGAACTAATGGCAAAGTGGCATTTACCTATATGGACGAAGAAATGATAAGGAAAATACTTACTACACTAATAAGACCAAAACTCGAGTACGCAGCATCACTTTGGACTCCCAGTACCAAAAAGAATATTAAGAAACTAGAAAGATTACAAAGAGCAACAACAAAACTATCATCGACACTCGCCGAACTAACTAATTTATTATCATTTACTATTTACCTGTTTGTTTGTTATTCAACTATACCTATGCATTTATTTATGTATTTTATTTGTTATTTACATTATTATAGTTTTTATTTATTATTAATATGATTTTTTTTTTTTTTTTTTTTTTTTTTTTTTTTGCATCCGACCTAGATATGGATCAAAAGGTCTCCTGTCGGCATGCTCCGCCTTTGTAATCCTTTGTAAAGACTATCCAAATTGAACCTACCAACTCTGGAACAAAGAAGAGAAAGAGGAGATTTGCTAACTATCTACAGAATAATGAAAGGAATGGAAGTTTTAGACAGGAACGACCTATTAATGTGGGGCAACGGTAAAACAAGAGGACACGGAAAAAAATTGAAAAAAGGATAGTTATAGAAAAAACTTGAAAAGGAACAGTTTCCCACACAGAGCGATAAATACATGGAACAAATTAGACAACAAAACAGTATGTGCTAACACTATACAAGATTTTAAGATAAAACTTGATGCGGAGAGATACAAAGACGGGTCACCACGAGCATAGCTCCCCTCCCGTATATTACAACTAGGTACAACTAGGTAAATACTTAAAGAAGGAGAAATACCAAAAGACTGAAAAAAATGCCAACATTGTACCAATATATAAAGGAGAAAATAAGGAAGAACCAACTAATTACAGACCAGCCTCCCTAATAAGCACTGTAGCCAGAATTTGTGAGAAAATTATCAAGAATAGATGGACAAAACACCTAGAAGAAAATATGATAAACCAAAGACAATTTGGATTCAGACAGGGAAGACCATATACCACAAATCTAAAATGTTTCTACTCAAGACTAATACATATAGTACAAGAAAGGGATGGATGGGCTGATTGTGCTTTCCTAGACTTACAAATATCCCTTGACAAAGTACAAAAAAATATATATAATATATATATATATATATATATATATATATATATATATATATATATATATATATATATATATATATATATGAGGGACACAAGACAACCTACTAAAATATATGGAGGACTTCCTGAATGGTAGAAAGATAAGAGTAGCACTTAGAGAAAAATATTCAGGTTGGAAGGAGGTGATTAGTAGAGTTCCACAAGGATCTGTATTGGCTCCAACAATGTTTGTTATTTATGTGAATAACATGGATGATGATGTGGAATGTTACACGAGCTTCTTTGCAGATGATGCTAAATTGTTGAGAAAAGTAAAAACCGAAATGGATTGCGAATCACTACAGGGAGACCTGAACAAGGTTTGCAAATGTAGTCAGAAATGGGAAGTGGACTTCAACATTAAGAAGTGTAACATAGTGGAGTTCGGAAAAAGTTGAAATAGAATATCAGGACAATATAAAACTGGAACTAAGGAGGTAAAGAAAATGGGATCTGAAAAAGATCTGGGAGTAATCATCTTAAGTGACTTGTCTTTTGATAAACAAAATTGTCAGAGAATCCTACAACTTGCTAAGATCAATAAAAGTGGCATTTACCTATTTGGATGAAGAAATTATAAAAAAAATATTAGTCACATTAATAAGGCCTAGACTGGAATATGCAGTGACACTATGGTCACCCAGTACCAAAAAGAATATGAAGAAAATTGAAAGAATCCAGAGAACAACCACAAATATGGCTTCAGCACCTTCAAATTTGCCATATGAAGAGAGACTGGCAAAATTGGAGTTACCAACTTTGGAATCAAAAAAGATAGTTATAGATCTGAAGAACAGTCTTCCACACAGAGTGGTGAACACTTGGAACAAACTGGACGAAACAATAGTGTGTGCAAAAACCATACATGAATTTAAGAGCAAACTAGACACTGCAAGATACAAAGGCAGGACACCATAAGCATAGTTCCCCTTCCCATAAGATACAACTAGGTAAATACATACATACATATAACAAAGGTAGCTAAAAAACAAAGACATAAAAACCACTCCCACCCATTCCATCCCTAACATACTCCACTCCCCTATACCCTCTTCCCTCCCTCTTATTTTGGCACCTCCTGGATGACAGATCATCCCTGCATCTTGCCCACTGCCCTGGGTCACATGCAGTGTCACAAGACACAGCACATCCACAGCAAGGCAGCTTCATTAAATCTGCGACCCTCCCTCTCCATCCCCTCATGCAGAAAAGGAGAAGACGGGGAGAAATCCCTTCGGGCTGTGTCAAATTATTTCTCACACATACTACCTCACCCCCCATCCCCCACCCATTCCATCTCATGCATTACAGCATCATCCAAATACAACCATTCTCCATTCACCCCTACTGTCCTCTCCCGTACTTCCTCAACAGACATTCCCCTCTTTCCTAAAGCCCTTTTTACCCCATCCATCCATCTCATCCTAGGTCAACCGCTCAAGTTCACTCCTTCCACCTCTGCCTTCCACACCTCTTTTACTAGTCTTTCTCCACTCATTCTTTCCATGTGTACAAACCATCCCAATACTCTTTCATCAACCCTATCTCCTAACTCCCTTTCCACCACCATTCTCCTCCTCCTCACCTCCTTTCTCACTCTATCCACCATAGTAACCCCTATCATACTTCTCAGGTACCTCATCTCAAACACATTGAAACTCCTTCTCTCTTCCTCTCTTATGTTCCATGTTTCTTCCCAGTACAGTGCTGTTGGCATATTCACTCCTTTATACAATCTCCTCTTAGCCTCCATTCCCAAATGTCTGTTTCTCAGTACACTTTTTAATCCACCAAGGCATTTACTTGCTTCTCTCAATCTACATTCTACCTCCACCTCCACTCCTCCCTTTCCTGCCACATTCACATCCAAGTATCTAAAACTATCCACTTCCTCCAGTCTCTCTCCCTTAATACTCGCTTACAATCTGCTGCCACTTTCACCCCTTGTACATCTCATCACCTTAATTTTACCCACATTTATCTAACTTCCTTTTTTTACACACCTTCCCAAACTATGTCACTAACTTCCTCAGTCCCTCCTCTGATCCTGCTACAAGCACAGTGTCGTCTGCAAACAGCTGGCTTATCTCCTACTTTTCTCCATTTTCTTTAACCATCTCCAATCCCTGACCCACTACCTTTGCATTGACCTCTTACACCACCCCATCCATGTACAAATTGAACAGCCAGGGCGACATGACACATCCATGACGAAGTCCCACCTTTACCTCAAACTACTCACTCTCTCCATTTCTAATCCTGACATATGCTCTACTACTCTCATAAAAACTCTTGACAGCTCCTAAAAGCTTTCCTCCTATCCCATATATCTGCAATACCACCTCCTGTCTACCCTGTCATAAGCCTTTTCCAAATCCATAAAAGCCCAAAAAACATCCTTACCTTTTCCTATAGCTTTCTTACATATCTGTCTTACCACAAAAATCTGATCTACGCAATCCCTACCTGTCCTAAACCCACACTGTTCCTCACCAATTACTCCCTCTGTTCCTCTCCTAATCCTCTCAATCAAGACCATCCCATAAGCCTTCCCAACTACACTTAACAAGCTGATCCCTCTGAAACTACTACACTCACGTTTGTCCCCTTTTCCCTTGTAAAGTGGAACTATACAGGCACTCCTTCAGTCCTCTGATACTCTACCCTCTCTTAAACAAACATTAAACAACCTCACCAACCAGTTCACTATCAATGTACCTCCTTTTTTTAGACATTCTGCATGACATCCATCCAACCCAGGTGACTTACCTGCTCTCGTCATTTTAACAACTGCCTTCACTTCATCCTTCCTTATTTCTCCTCCATTTTCCTCACTCTTTATGGTCATTTTCTTAGTGCTTTCCACTGCAACTACCTTTCTCTCCCTATCCTCCTTCACATTTAGCAACTGATAAAATACTCTCCTCATCTTCCTCTTCTCTTCCATTATCATCTCTCCATCTGCACTCTTTACCTTTTCTTCTCTACTTGATTCACCTCTTCCTCTTTATTTCCTTCCAAAACATCTATTCATTACTTTCAAAAATTTCTGTCATACTTACCCCATTTCACATCTGATCTCCTCTTTGCCTCCTTTATCTTATGTTTAATTCTCTTCTCTTTTCTTTGTAGCTCTCACATGATTCTCTCACCCTATTTTGTAACCTGTGAAAGATCGCTTCTTCTCTTCTACCTTCTTTACCTAATCCCACCACTCGCTACCCTTCCTTCTATTTCCTCTCATCCTCCTTGTTCCACGTACCATCTTTGCACACCTTGTGACTTCCTCCTTGAACCATCCCCATTCCTCCTCCACTCCTAGTACTCTATCCTTCATTCCCACTCCTCTCTCAGCTCCTTCTTGTACTCCTTTTCTTTTTCATTAAAGCAGTTCACTCTAAGCACCTCCCTACCTTCAGTCCTTTTCCTCTTTCTCCATCTATCTTCAACTCTCAACTTACCTTCCACCAAAAAATTATCTGATATTCCTCCACTCTCTCCCCTTAGAATATGTATATCCTTAAATCTTCCTACTATTCCCCTGGTTACCACTATATAGTCCATTAACGCCCTATCTACCACCCATCCACCATCTCTCCCATGTGTACTTATCCTTGACTTTCTTCTTAAACACTGTATTTGCTATTATCAACTCTCAAGACACATCTCCACCATCAACTCTCCACTAAGATTTTTTCCTGGAACTCCACATTTACCAACCACTCCATTTATTGGTTCATTTCCTATCCCAGCATTAAGGTATTCTAATACCACTACATTGACATTTCTCCCTAATCCCTCCTCTATGCACTCATTTAAATCTATCCAAAATGCCTTTCCTTTACACTCTTCTCACTACCAGCCCCATAGGCACTTACAAAAACCCACATCTCTCTTCCCAGTTTCACCTTCATCCACATTAACCTTGAAGAAACCTCCTTCCACTCCACTACATTTTTACCTATCTCTTCACTTACTAGTATAGCTACCCCATTTCTCCCTTGTCCTCTCTTCACTCCTGAGATCCTCCCAACTACACTCCCAAACTCAAACTTGCCCCTCCCTTTCAACTAAGTTTTGCTTAATGCCAACACATCTATCTTTCTTCTCACAAACATACTGCCTATCTCTTCCCTTTTACTCTCATCTGTACCACATCCATGCACATTAAAATACCCAAACCTTAGGGTACTGGTTAGAAAACAACTCCCAGACCCTCTTATGCCTTTACTTTTTCAGAAATATCCCCTTTGGGACTACAGGGAGGAGGATGCCTAGTCCTATCCCTGTCCCGTTTTTGCCGCCTCATACAATTCAAGTGAAAAGACTTGGTGGAAGTGTTCTTTCCCCCCATCACAGGGTTTGGCAAAATGAGAAAATAAATATTCAGAGAAATGGTACAAGACAGTAACAAGAGTGGGGGGGGGGACAGCATAACTGAGGGACAGTTGCAGTACAATAATACATTTCTCTATGAATAAAGATTTTCTCTACCACAAAATTATATGTGCCTCTGGTCCATAGGGGTGCCCAATATAGACCCTAAAGTATCAACTGCATGCTACTTAGCAGCTTTTAATCCCACAACAATATGCAGCCAATACTCCATATGGGTAAGGGGAGGGGAAAAAAAAAAAAAAAATCTCTCTTTCTTTAAACAATGTATCTCACTATGTACCAAAAGGCCTATTCCCACTTGTAAGAGAGGTGGCCAGCCAAGACATGCACCCATCCTTCACCCATTTGTTTCCCCTTTTATCTGTTCCTTGTAGATGAAAGCCATCCATGGGCCCCACCCGCTACTCAGGTCAGAAGCAATGCAGCAAGACACAGCAACTCCACAACAGGATGTGACAGCCAAAGATGGTTTACCCCTACTACTTCATCATATGACATCCCTCCCTTATTGTCCCCTCACAACTAATTAGAGGAAACGAGGAGAAATCTCCTTGGCCCACATTAATTTGTCATCCATTCACAATCACTCTCCAGTCGCACCTACTCCTTTCCATCTCTCTTCCTTGTTTAAATGAAATTCCCCTTATACCCAAGCCCACTTCACCCCATCCATCCATCTCATTCTGTCTTCCCTTCAAGATCACTCTATCCACCTCCACCTTCTGCACTTTTTGCTAGTCTTTCTTCACTCCTTTCCATATGCTCATACCATCCCAGTTTTCTTTCATCAACACTATCTGAAAGTTCCCTTTCCACACCCAGGTTCTGCTTTACTTAATTTTTTACTCTATCCATCCTTTTAACCCCCATCATACTTCTCAAACATATATTTCTCCTTTCTGCATTCCTTACAGTCTTTGCCCCATATACTGTTGTAGGCACAATTCTTCATACATTCTTTTTGCATCCATCCCCAAATACCAATTTCTCATGACACTTCAAAACCCAATTTGGATATTTATGGAATCAGCAGAAAGAGAACCTTATTCTTAAGATGGGTTAATTCCGTATTACCATTATACTGCAGTCTCAACAGGGAGACTGCATTAACTCCACATCTCTTCTATATTATTAGTAGGCATAACGCATTGACTATTTGCTTAACATTTTGTGGGAATCAAACGCCATAAAGCAACAGTTCTTATGCCCATCCCCAGGTTTGCAAAACTACAAGATGCAGATATAAGTAGCAAAAATGCAATCAGTGAATTTCTCAAAACTAGGATTTTGGAGTTATGTATTTTGACTTTTTATGGTAGCGTTTACCTACACCACTATTCCTCCATTTCTGCTACATGTGACCCTAAATAGCTATAACTATCCCCTTCCTCTAGTTTCCCTCCCTTAAGACTTATCCCCCAATTCATTGCTGCCATAACCCCTTGTACAGGGAGTTCAGGATAAATTTTAGACTTTTTCGTAATGGAAAGAAAAATTCATATCTTGGACAAAAACTGATGTATTCTCAAAATTTAAAGTGCATCTCTTAGTGGATCTTTTGCCAAATACAGCTCACTCAAAGAAGCTGCCCTGAGCCTCCACCATGACCTCCAGGTGGGATCTGAACCTAGAACACGCGGCCTTTACAGTGTCCTTCGAGAGATGCCTGAACATCAGTTTGATCCTGGAAAATCAGCTCGTCCTTGGTGTTGCAGGTGGTACAATTGGTGTATTTTTCAACTGTGCCCCACACATAATAGTTTATGGGCTTGCAATCAGGTGAGTTGGGGGGCCAGATTTTGGGTCTGGTGAAGTTGTAGAAGTTCTCAGACAGTCACTTCTGGATTTTCCTGGAGGTGAGACACTGAGCTGAGTCCTGGTGCCACATGTATGGTCTTCCTGCAGCCATCCTCTCCACCCAATGCTTGACAACAGTTGACAGCAACTCAATATAGCCATTTGAAATGAGTCTGAATTCCTTTTCAAAGATGTGGGGCAGCATGATGTGGCCTTCACTGGAAACACACCCAAAGACCATCACAGTTTGAGGGAACTTGGTTTCCATGAAGCGCGAAACTTTGTGCAGACTGTAGGATAGCCACCTGTTGTTCTGCACATTGTGCAACTGGTCCTGGCAGAAGTTCTTCTTGTCTGAGAAGAACCAGAGCATCCCCAGCTCGACTGAGTGTTTAACTTGGTTGAGGAGTTTCTTGGCTTTCATAAGGTCTTGGGCCTTAGAAGTGCAATTCTAAGCCATAGCTTTGGCTACCAGGAAGGCTCTATATTGAAAGAACTCAAGCTCGGGTCACAGGCACTTGACAGAAGCCTAAGCAGGATGGAGAAAAGAAGGCTATTATCCTCAGAAAGAGGACCCAGTAAGAAGAGCAAGAAGATGAGAGCAACAATAGACAAAAGAGACTACTCTGCAGGAGGGTTCTAAGAAAAACTTTGCAACAGTGAGGAATGTGGGCAGTTCCGATACCCTCTGAAGTAATACTCTTCCCGGGTGGGTAGGGGGGGACCAAGTGCCTTTCTTGAACCCTAGAGCCAAAATATGAGAGATCCAGTCTTCTCTATACAAAGATAAGTAAGACAGTAGTCGTAATAGAGTATTCAGCATAGCATTAATTGGTTTTGAGAAAAAAATCAGTGTAAAAATTCTTTCAGAATCTTTAATTGGCCGTATCTCAAAACTAACTTTTTTTTATTATAAAGTGCCAGAACTTCTTTATTTACTGTTCAAATTCCATGAAATTTATGGTGCAATAACTATGGATATTTCTGATGATAAATAAAGAGCCAAATATTTTAAATATTGATTTTTTTTTTTTTTTCAATTTTTTTTACATGAAAAATTATAAAAAAAATACATGAAAGTAGACGACCCTCAAAAAAAATAATAATAAAAAAAAAAAAAATGGCTGTTTACAATTGTTAATCTACACAAGAAGTAATAGTACCATAAATTTCAAATCAATATATTGATAATTATAACCGTGTTCAGCCTTAGAAAATGCATAGTTTTGACGTACAAAACATGCCTAAGGGCGGCGCCCTTAGGAAAATTAAGGTAAATTTTGGGGTCAAAATACTTCACTTACTTTGTTTATAATTGTGTAATTTTTGGGCAACCCTGAAGACAAAATAAAATTCCTCCTCCCTATGACCGCCGGAGCCTCCCCTTAAGGACTTTATTGACAGCCCTACAAACCACTACCCTTTTATGATTAGACTAATCCCCACTCAAAGAAAGCTCATCACCTTTAACTTCTGTCCTTCCTTTAATCTCTCCTTTACCATTTCTATGACATTACCACTCTGAAATGGTACTGTCCCCAAGGATAGATATTGGTAATGAAATACAATTCTCTCTCCCTCTTTAAATCCCTCCTTTTCACTACCTCTATAAATCGACTTCTTCAGTGCAATTTTGTTCCCAAGGATAGAAACATTGGTTACTGACAAAGAAATACAAGTCCAACACCAGTCTTAGGGCTAGTAAATAATTACAAATCCTGGTTTAAGAGTAAACAAATAACAAAGTAAATGCATAATGTGTACTTGTGCATTGTACTCTATAATTGCAAATGATAAAATGTTTAACATCTATCTTTACACCAAGGGATTCTTCCCCCTTATAAGGGAAATAGTCAGTCAAGGCACATCCACCCCACCCATTCCACTCCCATCCACCACCCTTGTTGCCCTCTCAGCTTAGCTTCTCATGGATGAAGGGTCATCCTTGTCTCCTGCCCACTGCCTGGGTCAGAAGCAATGCAGCAAGACAGAGCACATCCACAGCAAGGCCACTTCACTTATACGGCAACCCTCCCTCAGGTTGCATCAAAATATCATCCAAACACAATCACTCGCCACTTCCCCCATGATACATTATGTTGAATGTTTCCACATTTAATATAATGTATTTCTCCCTGTCTTCTCCTTTTATGCATGAGGGGACAGAGAGGGGGTCCCCGAATCAATGAAGCGGCCTTGCTGTGGATGTGCTGTGTCTTGCAACACTGCTTCTGACCCAGGGCAGTGGACATGATGCAGGGATGACCTGTCATTCAGGAGGTGCCAAGATCATCATCATATCTTGTCACACCAGAACCGTGTCCATATAAGGGCAGATTCATTTGCTTCCCTAAGGTCTTGGTCGGAGCAATGGGGACTCAATGGACATTCCCGGAGGACGTGGACCATCATCTGTACTTCGCCACAGAGACATTGGGGGCTATTGGTGTATCCCCACTTGTGTTGATTTTCTCTCGTTTTGCCTAACTTGGCTCTTCCTCTGTTTAAGGTAACCCAGTGCCAAGATAAGAGGAAGGGAGAAGGGTGGAGGGGAGTGGAATATGTAAGGGATGGAATGGGTGGGAATGGTTTCTATGCCTTTTTCTTTCTGGCTACCAAAGGGGGAAAAAAGCCTTTGGTATATGTATGTACAGTTGAACCTCGAAAACCCGGACACCGAATGCCCGGACCCTCGTATGACCGGTCGAAATGAACAAAGGGTGGACTTTTCAAGCAAAGTTCCCTATTTGTCCGGTAGGTGGCAGCGACGGCCGTACACATATACTCAAACCCGGCCCAGTCAAGCTGCCACCAGGGCTGCCATTTCGTAGAATTTTGTACCAAAACGTATTAGAATAGCGGCATGTGGCAACTGCACAAGGACATGAAATTTTTTCTACATATCAGCGGGCTGTTAAAAACGTTGAAAAACTAAAAGAAGAAAAAAAAAAAATCATAGAACTAGTTATCAAATAATAAATGGTACATCAAAATATGACTTTCATTGGTAATTATGTTACTTATAAAATATTATACCCCAAAAGATACGTTTTTACCATGTAGAAAAAATTCTACGCTAAAGTTTCAGCTTTCTTTTAGCGATAATAATATAAAAAAAAATTGTTATATCTAACTGAATATGTTAGGGCATGGGGGCTTTATATACATTCAAAAATAAAAACTAGAACCAACATTTTGTCAAAGTTTGACAAATACATCTTGCTATGAAAGTCTGCACACGCTCGAAAAAAATGTATGCCCCGGTATGGCAACACTCCCATTCTACACGGCAGTGTAGAAAACGCGGCAACCCTGGCCGCCACCAGTGTTGCCGTTCTGCGGAAACTCGTCATCAAAACGGATAAATATGTCATGCTGTGGACATGACGTCATCAGCAGAATTATGTCCGTAGTGTCCCTTTTCTTTTTAAATTCAGTATATGGTAGAAAAAAATACAATTCGGTATGCCTTGTTATTGTATTCCCTTAATTAGAATAGGTTTAATCACGTACGAATATTACTATGAATGATGGTATGAGGTTATTACCTGCACTGGACTACGGAAATGTCCAGCTCAGTATTTATTACTAGACTTCCTCGTTGCACTTACCTCTGTGACATATCACAAAACTACCATCCTCCCTCACCTGCACTTATCCACAGTGCAATGTAACCTAGGTTGGCCAGATACAAGTCCATATGTCACATCATTACATTACAATCATATCAATGGGCAAATCGACAGCTTTCTCAGATACAGCAGTAGCCCCTGTAATTAGACTCTAGTACGTTTTCTTTCACTAAATGATGAGAAAACGACGGAAATTGGAGCTACGGACAAACGGCAACACTGGCCGCCACCACTGTCCCGAGTGCATACCTTCCGATATTTACAGTGTACGTAATAAAAAAAATACAGTACAGTACACTGTATATACAGTACATTTAAATGCCTGTATTACAGTTATTATTACAGAATTATTAGTATTATAGTATTATTATTATTACAGTATTGTTATTATTACAGCGTTAGAGTATTATTCTTATGTGTTTCTATGCCATATCATACATTACCTATACGTATACTGCTACGAAAATCTACGGGCGATATTTGCAATGACCGGACTTTTGGCATGACCGGACCACCCTTCCCCCCAATTAGTCCGGGGTTTCGAGGTTCGACTGTATGTACTTTTAAATTTACCTTTTCCATAGTGATGAAATGCAGCACACAAAGATATGCCACAAAGAAACCTTCCAATTCTTCCTCTGGTGTTATGTTCTCATGGTAAATAAGGAACATTTTTTTCTTTTGGAAGTCTCCAAGAAGCTGAAAGAAAAGCATAATTAATTTATTTATTGCCCTAGCTACCTTGCACAAGACATGCAGCCCCCAGGACACAGGACATGGCCACTGGTTCAGCCTGTAAATCATTCGTTGACAAGAGTGTGTTCCTGTCTGGAAGGGTTGTAGGACAGAGAAGTACAAACAATGCTCAGTATCTTGTAAGTAGTGGTTACATGTAGAGCAAGTGGTGTCTGTTGTCAGGTCAATTCTATGCTGGTACTATTTTAGAGTGGGCTGGTAACCTGAAAATAGGTGTGTCAGTACAATTCTTGCTTGTCCTGAGAGTGATTTCTCTGCTTTATTCTTGCTCTTTCCCTCTAATTCACTCCACCCACTCCTACTTTCAGCAGTCTTTCCTTTTTTTCCATATGACCAAACCACCTCAGCTCACTTTGGTCTACACAGTCTGTCAGCTTTCTTTCTAATACTACTCTCTGCCTCACCATCACATTTCTCACTCTATCTTCACATTTCATGTCAAACACGTTTAGGCTCTTCCTTCTCCATATATCAAATTTCATGTTCCCACTCCATGCAGTGCCATGAGTGCAATTACTCCCTCACACCATCTCTTCTTTGCATTCACCCCTAAATACCTCTTTCTCATGACACCTTTCATTCCTGAGACATTTACTTACCTCCTTTGCACTATAGTTCACCTCCACTACCAAACCTACTGTTACATGCCACCCTAAATTCTTAAACTCCACTTATTTCTGCTTTCCACCCAACACTATTACTACCCCATCAAGGCCACTTCACTTAATTGGTAACCCCTCCCCTCTGCCCCCTCATGCAGAAAAACAGATGACAGAAGTCAAAATATAATTCACACATAACCACTCCCTTACTTGCTTAACAGTATCATCTATACAAAGCCATTTTCCACTCACCCCTTCTCCTGCCTTCTCCCTTCCAAGGTCAACAGACATACCCCGCTTGCTCAATGCCCTTTTCACCTCATCCTCAGTTGCCCACTTGTGAAGCAGCCATGCTGTCGATGTGCTGTGTCTTGCTGCATTGTTTCTCACCCAGGGCAATGGACAGGATACATGGATGATCAGTCATCCATGAGAGCTAAGATGAGTGGGAGGAAAGGGTGGTGCATGGGAGTGGAATGGGTGGGGATAAAATGGGTGGGAGTGGTAATGGGAAAAAATTCCTTGGTATATGGATGGATGGATGGATGGATGGATGGATGGATGGATGGATGGACTACCCCATCAATATACAGGGTAAGTAGTATTTGAGGACATAACTGATCATTTAATAAAAACACCCTTTACCCATTCCATCCTCTGAAAACCCATTTCTTATCCTTTCTGTTAGCTCCTTGTGCCCACCACCCACTGCTCAGGTCAGAGGCAATGCAGCAAGTTACAGCACTTCCTCAGAAGGGCCCAACAGCCAAAGCTGCTTTACCATTCAAGAATACACAAGGTAGACTGGAAAAAAAATCCCCTCAGGCTATGTCAATTTTTTGTCCATTTACAACCACTCTCCACTTACACTATCTTTTATCCTCTCCCTTCCCTGCTTGACAGATCTCTTACACCTAATGCCCCTTTCACTCTGTCTATCCATTTCATTGTTGATCTCCTTAAGTTTATTCCATCCACCACCACCTTCCACTCTTCATACATATATATACCAAAGGCTTTTTCCCCCTTACAAGGGAGGTAGCCAAAAAACAAGGCATAAAAACCAATCCCACCCATTCTATCCCCACATACTCCACTCCCATCCACCTTCCTCCCTCCCTCTTATCTTGACTCCTCCTGGAGGACAGGTCATCCCTGCATCTTGCACACTGTCCTGGGTCAGAAGCAGTGTCACAAGATACAGCACATCCACAACAAGGCCGCTTCATTAAATCGGCAACCCTCCCTCTCCATCCATTCATGCAGAAATAGAGAAAATGGGGAGAAATCCCTTCAGGCTGCGTCAATTCATTTTTCACGCATACTCCCTCACCCCCCATCCCCCACCCACTCTCCCTCTTGCATCACAGCATCATCCATACTCCACACTCTTCATACAACTAAATAATACATAACATCTATACCTCTGATCAAATCTTGCTTTCGTTTTCATTTTTCTTCCAAGTACAGGGATGCATGTAATTACTATTATGAGGAAAACAATACTAATAACTGAAAAAATCTTCATAGTATGCCTACAAAACTACTTTTAAAATGTTAATTCAACTCTATAACTGACAATAATAATACAACTTACCATGTAGTTGTCATATCTAAATGTTTGATGCAAATACTTAAATTGATGCGATGCCTCTGCTTTTCCCATGGAATTCAAGGCTTGTGTCAGTGAACATCCAATTTTAAGACTATATCCATATGGAAAATAAGCTGAAGAAATGGTGAGAAAATGTGAAAATCAAGTGTGAAAAAAAGTACATGATTACAAAAATAAAGTAACAATGTATATGAACAGACTTCAACAGTGCATCAACTCAAATATATGTACTCTGAAAACATACTTGGCAAATAGGCAGCCCCAGTGACAAGGGGCTCATTTTTATTGGCCTCTTCAACACTAAGAATCTTTGTTGATGTGAACCATTTATGTAAGAGGATCAGTAGACGAGGACGGTTTAGTGTTTTAATTCTTACAGCTCTTACGGCTTTGTAGTTAGCGTAGACATGGAAGAAAATCAGGACAGATGCTGTGATGATTTTGTACCTAAAAATAAAAGTTTTATTGAATGAATCACTTTTGTGTCAATATCTGAAATTATACATACATACACCAATGGCTTTTTCCCCATTACAAGGGAGATAGCCAAAAACAAAAAACCCACTCCCACTCATTTAATCCCTACATACTCCAATCCCATTCACCCACTCCCTCCCTCTTATCTTGGCTCCTCCTGGATGATAGGTCATCTATACATCTCATCCACTGCCCTGGATCAGAAGAAATGTAGCAAGACACAGCACATCCACAGCAAAGCCTCTTCATTTAATCAGCAACACATCCCATCTCTGTCCCCTCATGCAAAAGAAAAGATGGCGAGAAATCCCTTCAGGCTATGTCAAAATATCACTCATACTCACTCACACCCATCCCCAACCCACTACCTTCTATGTATCACGGCATCATCCATACACAACCATTGTCCACTAACCCCTATCTTCTATCTTCTCCCATCCTTCCTCAACAGACACTCCCACCTTTCCCAATGCCCCTTTTACCCCATACATCTATCTCATCCTTGGTTGCCCCCTCATGTTCACTCCTTCTGCCTCTGCCTTTCACACCTCTTTTACTACTAATCTTTCTTCACTCATTCTTTCCATGTGTCCAAACCATCCCAATACTCTTTCATCAACCCTAGCTCCCAACTCCCTTTCCACCACTGCTCTCCTCCTCACTTCTCACTCTATCCAACCTAGTAACCCTTACCACACTTCTCAGGCATTTCATCTCAAACACATTTAAACTTTTCCTCTCTTACCTTCTATGTTTCTGCCCCATACAGTGCTGTTGGCACAACCACTCCTTCATACATGCTCCTCTTAGCATCCATTCCCAAATGTCTATTTCTCATTACACATTTTACTCCCCCAAAGTATTTACTTGCTTCTCTCAATCTACATTCTACCTCCACCTCCACTCCTCCCTTTCCTGCCACATTTCCACTCAAGTATCTATAACTATGCACTTCCTCCAGTCTCCCTTAATACTCACTTCCAATTTGTTGCCATATTCTCCCCTTGTTCATCTCATCATCTTACATTTACCGACATTTATCTTCAACTTCCTTCTCTTGCACACCTTCCCAAACTCTGTCACTAACTTCCTTAATCCCTCTTCTGATCCTGCCATAAGCAGTGTTGTCAGCAAACAACAACTGTCTTATCTCCCACTTTTCTCCATTTTCTTTAACCATCTCCAATCCCCAGCCCATTGCCCTTGTGTTTACCTCTTGCACCACCCCATTAAACAGCCAAGGTGACATAATACATCCCTTGCAAAGTCTCACCTGTACCACGAGCCACTCACTCTCTTCATTTCTAATTCTAACACAGGCTATACTACTCTCGTAAAAACTCTCAATTGCTCTTAACCTCTTCAGTGCGGTTCAAAATCTCGCGGGCAGCATTAGCTGCCAGATGTACGATGTGTCGTAATAATACTCGCATCATAAAATATAGTCACCGCTATATCGATCGTTCTCTCTTTCACCCGTGAATTTTGATAACCATAGAAAATGTGATGAAGACAGTTTAGTGAGTATGTCATTACGCAGGGGAACTACAATAAATATAATCAAGACACCGATATGGCAGCCTCGCATATCCACTTGCTCCTCATGCCGCCTACGTATACAGCACCGTATGGAAGGGGTTAACATCGTTCCTACTATCCCATATATCTGCAATACTTCCCACAGTGCCCTCCTACCTACCCTGTCATAAGCCTTTTCCAAGTTTATAAAGAACCAAAAAACACCCTTACCTTTTCCTAAAGCTTTCTCACATATCTGTCTTACTACAAAAATCTGACCCATGTAACCCCTCCCTGTCCTAAACCCACACTGTTCCTCAACAATTACTCCCTCTGCTCCTCTCCTAATACTCTCAATCAAAACCCTTCCATAAGCCTTCCCAACTACTCAACAAAATGTTCCCTCTTTAACTACTTCACTCACACTTGTCCCCTTTTCCCTTGTAAAGTGGAATTATGCAGGCACTCCTCCAGTCCTCCAACACTCTACCCTCTTTTAAACAAACATTAAACAACCTAACCAGCCAGTCTGCCATCACTGTACCTCCCTTTTCTAGACACTCCACATGACACCAATCCAACCCAGGTGCATTACCTGCTCTCATCATTTTAATAACTACTTTCATTTCATCTTTCCTTATTTCTCCTTCATTTTTCTCATTCATCACTATCATTTTCTTAGTGCTTCCCACTGCAACTACCTTTCCCCCCCCCATCCTTCTTCACATTTAATAACTCCCTAAAATACTCTGAAATTATATTCTTGAAAATCTGTTGTCATTCAGTTTTATGCCATGAAACTCCTTTCTAATAGGAGGCTAGGATGGTGCCTCTTACACAGGACTTTGTAGCCTGTACCATGCCCTTAGTTTAACTCGCCAGTGGCAGGGTTCGAACTGCCAAATCCTTTTTGGCTTGCATCAATTTATCATCCACTCAAGACCACTCTCCACTCACACCTATTTCTTTCCCTCTCCCTTCCGTGCTCTACACACATTCCCCTTGTACTCAAGGCCTTTCATCCCATCCATCCATCCATCTATCCAATTTTTGGTCTCCTCCCACCATTTACATGGTTCTCCTACTCTATAAATTACTTCCTCTTCCACTCTTCCATTCCCTGCTACATGTGACCCAAAATATTTAAAGCTATTTCTTCCAGCCTCTCACCCTTTAAACTCACCTCCAACCCACCCTCACTCCTTGTTCATCTCTTACCTTAATTTTGCCCACATTTACTTTCAGCTTCCTTCTCACACATACCTCCAAAACTTTGCCACTATCTTTGCCACTATCTGTCATCCATAAACAACTGGCTCACCTATTTCCCCCCAACCTTACCAACAAACTCTAAAAGTCCCTACCTAGCACCATTGTGATTTCCCTTACCAACCCCATATACACATTGAAGAACCATGGTGACATTACACAACCCAGGAACAGCCCCACTTTCATCTCAAACCACTATCTCCACTCCCTACCCTTACATAAGCTTTACTACTCAAGTAAAAACTTTTGATTACTTTCAACAGACTTCCCCGTCCAATACATCTATAATTCCATAATGCCCCAATGTCAGCCATGCCATTTCTTCCCCAAATCCATGAAAGATCAAAAGACCCTTTGCAAAAAACTTCTTATAAATCTTATAAAAATTTGTTCTACAAAGGATTACACCCTATCTCCCAGCTCCCTTTCCACCCCTGTTCTCCTCCTCACTTCCTCATTTCTCACTCTATCTAGCCTAGTAACCCCCATCATACTTCTCAGACACTTCATCTCAAACACATTCAAGTTCCTTCTCTCTTCCTCTCTCATGTTCCATGTTTCTGCTCCATACAGTGCTGTTGGCACAATCACTCCTTCATACAGTCTCCTCTTAGCATCCATTCCCAGATTCCTATTCCTCATTACACTTTTTAAACCACCAAGGCATTTACTCGCTTCTCTCAATCTACATTCTACCTCCACCTTCACTCCACCCTTTCCTGCCACATTTGCACCCAAATATCTAAAACTATCCACTTCCTCCAGTTGCTCTCCCTTAATGCTCACTTCCAGATTACTGCCACTTTCACCCCTTGTACATCTCATCACCTTACTTTTACCCACATTTATCTTTAGCTTTCTTCTATCACACACTCTCCCAAACTCTGTCACCAGCTTCCTCAATCCCTCCTCCAACCCTGCCACAAGCGCAGTGTCGTCCGCAAACAACAGCTGGCTCACCTCCCACTTTTCTCCATTTTCCTTAACCATCTCCAATCCCTGACCCACTACCCTTGCATTCACCTCTCGCACCACCCCATCCATGTAAATAGTATATAATAATAAATTGACATATAACTAATAATAAATGAAAATCAGACAGACAAATGATAACAAAACAAAAACAAATAATATAACATAAATTATAATCATTACAGCATCTTGCTTAGGTGTTTATCTAAATGATTCTTAAAGCTTCGAACTGAACTACATTGCACTACCTGTGCAGGAAGTTTATTCCATTCATTAACTACACGGTTGGCGAAGTTGTTTCTATCTACTTCCAAATTGAAACTATTTCCTGATAGTTTGAGACCATTGTTTCTTGTCTGATTCTCATTCAATGTGAAAATGTTGTCACTTTTGATGTTGTCAATTCCCTTTAAAATCTTAAAGACCTGTATCAAGTCACCTCTGAGTCTACGCTTTTTTAGGGAAAACAGATTCATGTGCTTAAGTCGATTTTCGTATGATTTATTTTTGATATTTGGAATCAGTTTTGTGGCTCGCCGTTGTACTTTTTCCAGTCTGTCAATGTCTTTAATGAGATTCGGTGACCATACGGAAACAGCATATTCCAAATGTGGACGAACTAACGATTTATATAGCTTGTTAATGAGTGATGGACTTTTGAAATCAAAAGATCGCACAATCAGTCCTAGAATCTTATTTGCTTTCTCATAGGCTGAAATACACTGCTTGGATGATTTGAGGTCGTTACTGATAATTACGCCAAGATCTTTTTCACTATCCACTTTTGTTAACAAATTTCCAAATAACTTGTAATCATACTTACTGTTATTTTTACCTATGTGCATTACCTTGCATTTACTTGTGTTAAATTTCCACTTTTCAGACCATTGCTGTAATTTATCTAAATCTTCTTGAATATCTAATTGGTTTGAGTGATCATTTGCCACTCCACACAGTTTTGTATCATCAGCAAATTTGGAAACAGTAGATTTTAGTCCATGGTCTATATCATTTATATATACTATGAATAGAAGTGGTCCAAGAACGGAACCCTGAGGAACTCCACTTGTAACATTTTTCCATCTAGAAGTTTTTCCATTTAAAACAACTCTCTGTTTTCGACCATTCAACCAATTACTAGTCCAACGTAATAAGCTACCACTTATTCTGTGTAAAGCTAATTTAGTAAGTAGTCTTTCGTGTGGGACGGTATCAAAAGCTTTTGCAAAGTCTAGATATATTAAATCTATATTGTTTCTTTTGTCATAATTCGAGATAACTGTGTTGTAGAATTCGAGTAAGTTAGTCACGCAAGAACGTTTCCGTCTGAAACCATGCTGGCTATCATTTATCAAACGGTTACTTTCTAAATGATGTTCGATAGCATCTCTGATGATAGTTTCCATTATTTTTCCTACAATTGAAGTCAAACTTATAGGCCTATAGTTATTTGGTTTCTTTTTGTCATCTTTTTTGAATATGGGAGTAACGTTAGCTAGCATCCATTCTCTTGGGACATCTCCGGATATGATGGATTTCTTGAAAATAATTTCTAATGGAACAACAATCTCATTTTTCATTTCCTTTAAGATTCTTGGATGCCAACCGTCAGGCCCTGGTGTTTTATTAACTTTGACTTTATCTATACACCTTTTAATTTTTTCTTTTGTTATATTTACCGTAGTGAGTAAGTTTACCCTAGACTTTTCACAGGTTTCAGTTTGGAATTCACTTTGAGGTGTTTCATTTACGAATACCGAGCTAAAATAATTGTTTAAGATATTACACATTCCTTCATTTGAATATTCAAGTTGACCGTCAGCAGATAATAGTGGACCAATGTGATTCCTAACAACCTTTTTATCTCTAATGTAACTCTCTATGCACCCTCTTCCTTTCCTAACCAAACACTGCTCTCCCCTCATTACTCCCTCCCTTTCTACATTCTCACATAAAGAGAGCTAACAACTGACAACTACTTCCCTTTCCTCCTACTACTATAAGCTGGTGACAAAGTTTCACAATAATACATCACACACAACTGTCCAACATTTCTTCTCAGAAAGGGCCCTAGGACACACTAGCTTTGCATTTCTAGTTAGTGAAACTCAAGGTGACCACTGGGTCTGCATAACTGAACACAAGTTACCAGTGTTTATTGTTACCATATGTAGATGGGCATCACTACTTGCAATGAAGGTCAAGGTGCTGGCAGTATGAACCCTGCCACCAGCAAGTTGAGCCATGAATACGGTTCATCAAACTCCATGCTACAAAGTCCTCTATAATGGGCACTGTCCTAGCCTCCTTGTGACATTAAACCAAATCATCATCAATCATATATATGAGGGAGAGTAAAAAATATCCACATTTGTGCAATAACATATCTTTACTATTTTCGCACTCCATTCTGCACATGCAAGCTTATAGGTGGTACTGCTGTGGTCACATGACATAAGTTTGAGCCTGATCATGTCAATTTGTCTTTACAGTGTAAACATGGCCACTTCACTTGCACTAAGCACCAAGACAAACAAAGAGCAGTAACCCAGTTTCTCTGGTTGGATGGTGTGTCAGGGTCTGAAATTCATCAGAGGCTTTTAGCACAATCCCACATAGTAGAAGTGTGTATGAGTGGATTGAGAAGTTTAAAAGTGGCTAGAGAAGCATGACGCATAAAGAGGGGGCAGGACATCCATCAACTTCCACCAGTGATGGGAAGATTCAGCAAGTTCAAGAGATACTAATGGCGAACTGGCGAATTATCATCAATGAAGCAGCTTGTTCTCTGCAGATTAGTCACAGTACTGCCTATCAAATCATCTACAATGAGCTCACTTTCCGTAAAGTCTGTGCAAGATGGGTGCCAAGGGAGCTTACTGCAGAGCACAAGTGCAAACGTTTTCATGTGTCACGCTTGTCCAGCCATTTTTAAACGTCTTGATCCATTAATACACACTTCTATGCAATTGTGCACTGTCCTCGTACTGTGCTAAAACCCTCCAATGAATTTCAGTCTCTGACACACCTTCTGACCAAAGAAATTAGGTCACTGCTCTTTGTTCCTCCTCAGTGCATACTGCAAGTGGAGCAGCCATGTTGACACTATAAAAACAGAAAGCAAAATGGCATGAATAGGCTCAAACTTCAATCATATGACCGCAACAGTACTCGAACTATCAGCATGCATATGCAGAACATAGTGTGACAATAATAAAAATATGTTATGGCAAAAGTGCAGATAGCTTTTGACTCTCACACGTGTGTGTGTGTGTGTATTTACCTACCTAGTTGTAATATATGGGAGGGGAGTTATGCACATGGTGACCCGTCTTTGTATCTCTCCGCATCAAGTTTTATCTTAAAATCTTGTATAGTGTTTGCACATACTGTTTTGTTGTCTAATTTGTTCCATGTATTAATCGCTCTGTGTGGGAAACTGTTCCTTTTCAAGTTTTTTCTATAACTATCTTTTTTCAGTTTTTTTCCATGTCCTCTCGTTTTACCATTGTCCCACACTAACAGGTCGTTCCTGTCTAAAACTTCTATTCCTTTCATTATTCTGTAGATAGTCGGCAAATCTCCTCTTTCTCTTCTTTGTTCCAGTGTTGGTAGGTTCAATTTGGATAGTCTTTGCTCATATGTTAGTTCGGCGAGAGTCTGTGCTAGTTTGGTTGTCGCTCTTTGTAATCTTTCTAGTTAATATTCTTTTTGGTACTGGGTGTCCAAAGTGTTGCTGCATACTCAAGTTTTGGTCTTATTAGTGTAGTTAGTATTTTCTTTATCATTTTTTCATCCATATAAGTAAATGCCACTTTTATTGACCTCAATAAATTGTAGGTTTCTCCGAATATCTTATTTATATGCTTATCTGGTTTCATGTCCTTTCCAATCATCACTCCAAGATCTTTTTCAGAGTTTGCTTTTTTATTTTTTCTTCCCCAATTCTGTAATCTTTTGATATTCTGTTTTTACTCTTTCCAAATTCCATTATACTGCATTTCTTTATATTAAATTTCACTTCCCACTTTTGAGTCCAATTCCATATCGTGTCCAGATCTTGTTGCAATGAGTTGCAGTCCTCTTCCGTTTTTACCTTCTTAAGTAATTTTGCATCATCTGCAAAAAAATTCATATAGCACTCCACGCCTTCATTCATGTCATTAATGTATACGGCGAACATGATCAGGGCCAGTACTGATCCTTGCGGGACACCGCTTTTTACTTCTTCCCAGTTGGAGAATTTTTCTCTAATTACAACTCTCATTTTCCTCCCAATCAGGAAGTCTTTCATCCATTCCAATAATTTTCCTCTGATGCCACCCTTTGACTCTATCTTATTTATTAGTTTCCTATGAGGTACCTTATCGAATGCCTTTTGCAGGTCCAGAAAAGCACAGTCCGCCCATCCATCTCTTTCTTGTATTATGTCTACTAATCTTGAGTAAAAGCAGATCAGATTTGTTGTACATGATCTCCCTTGTCTGAATCCAAATTGATTTGGGTTCAGTATAGATTTTTCTTCCAGGTATTTAACCCATCTGTTTTTGACAACTCTTTCACAAATTTTTGCTATTGTGCTTGTTAGTGAGACCGGTCTGTAGTTAGATGGATCTTCTTTATCACCTCCCTTATAAATTGGTACAATGTTTGCCTTTTTCCAGTCCAATGGTACTTTTCCTTCTTTAAGTGAGGATTTAATTATATTATATATTTTGTCAGTTAATTCCTCCATACATTCCTTCAGTATCCAGTTTGCAATTCCGTCTGGGCCATGTGATTTTCTGACATCAAGGGTTTTAATTTGATCACTGATTTCTTTTTGTGTTACGTTTATTTCTTTCATTGCTGGGGATAATTCTCTCTCTCTATCTACACTTTTAGGCAAGTTTTCTATTGTGAATACTGATCTGAAGTGGTTGTTCATAATTTCAGCCATTTCCAGTTCTTCAGTATATTCCTTTGTATCTTGGCACAGTTTTTCTATTTCTTGTTTGTTTTTCAGTTTTCCATTTGCATATTTGTAAAATAGTTTGGGTTCTTCCTTACATTTGTCTATTATCTTTTTTTCATAATTCCTCTTTTCATCTCTGCATATTTTTACATATTCATTTCTTAGTTTGATGTACATTTGCCATTTGCTTTGTTTATCTCTTTTCCACTTTTTCCAAGCTTTGTCTCTTTTTTCCTTAGCTTCACTACATCTTTTGTTGTACATACATACATACATATACCAAGGCTTTTTTTCCCCTTACCAAGGGGGTAGCCAAAAAGGACAAGGCACAAAAACATTCCCACCCATTTCATCCCCAAAAACACTCCACACCCCTCCACCCTCCCTCTCATCTTAGCACCTCCTAGATCTTTTGTTGTACCAGCTCTTTATGTATGCCTTTTCCATTTTTTGTTGTGGTACATATTTGTTCACTCCTTCATTATAAATGTCTTTTAATATGTTCCATTTTTCTTCTATCCCTGTATCTTTGGTTTGGAATTTTTCCCAGTTTGCATTGCGAAAGAATGTTTTAAGTTTCTCAAAGTTTGTTTTGTTATACATAGGTCTTCCTATTCTATGTTTATAATTTTTACTTTGGTCCATTTGTTCTTTCAATTCCGTTTCTATTAGTATGTGGTCACTTTTTCCTATCGGAGTTTTATTATCAATTTTTTCAATAATCTCAGGTTCTGTCGTAAGTATTAAGTCCAATTTTGAGGGTTCTTCATTTCCTCTGTATCTAGTATTTTCTCTAATCTACTGGGTCATTGTGTATTCAATGGTCAAGTCAAGGAGTACATTGCCCCAGTGTTTCTCTCCCCCTTTCACTGTCATTTCTTCCCAGCATATTTCTTTTGAAATTATATTCACATGTCATTTGTGTGTGTGTATATATATATATATGTATGCGGAGTAGGAAACACAGGAGTCTTAGTCTTGGGTTTATTCCTGACTAGTTTCGCAGGTACGCTTTTTGAAAAAACATACATGGGAAACTAATCAGGAATAAACTCAAGACGAAGACTCCTGTGTTTCCTTCTCCGCTTACGTCAACCTGTCAGAATGTCTCAATATATATATATATATATATATAAATTTGGCACGCACAACAGCAAGATTAATCATCGAGGGGGCACAAACGGCGGACTCTATCCCAAGGCGACCTGTGAGATGACCCGCTTAGTATATAGACAATGTATTCCAATTTCCCTGTACTATTATCTCTCTGAAGAAGACTGTCGAAACGTTAGAGAATAAAATACTTCTGCTCCTTCCTAGAATTTACCTATACCACTCTTGCCATACATATATATATATATATATATATATATATATATATATATATATATATATATACATACATACATACATATACCAAGGCTTTTTCCCCCTTACAAGGGAGGTAGCCAAAAAGGAAAAGGCATAAAATCATTCCCACCCATTCCATCCCTGAATACACTCCACACCCCTCCACCCTCCCTCTTATCTTAGCACCTCCTGGATGATGGGTCATCCCTGCACCTTGTCCACTACCCTGGGTCACAAGTAGTGTCACAAGACACAGCACATTCACAGCAAGGCCGCTTCATTAAATCGGCGAGCCCCCCTCTCCGTCCCCCCATGCAGAAAAGGAGAAGACGGGGAGAAATCCCTTCGGGCTGTGTCAAATTTTGCTCACACATACTACCTCACCCCCCCATCCCCCTGCCCATTCCACCTCATGCATCACATCATCTATATACAACCATTCTCCATTCACCTGTCTTCTGTCCTCTCCCGTCCTTCTTCAACAGACATTCCCCTCTTCCCCAAAGCCCCCTTCACCCCATCCATCCACCTCATCTTAGGACGTCCCCTCATGTTCACTCCCTCCACATCTGCCTTCCATACCTCTTTTACTAGTCTTTCTTCACTCATTCTTTCCATGTGTCCAAACCATCCTAATACTCTTTCATCAACCCTATCTCACAACTTCCTTTCCACCCCTGTTCTCCTCCTCACCTCCTCATTTCTCACTCTATCTAGCCTAGTAACCCCCATCATACTTCT
>NW_027467713.1:3659666-3784666 GCF_046742065.1 Oratosquilla oratoria
TCTTCCCCATTTTAAGGGAGGGTGGCCAAAACAAAGCATACACCAACACCACACCCATCCAGAACCTATTCATTTTCCCTCCCATCTTAGCATTTTGTGAAAGAAGGGGGCATCCTTGTCCCCAACCAACAATGCTTAAGTCAAAGGCAATGCAGCATGACAGTTCCTCAACAGCAGGACCTAACAGAGCTGGTTTACTGTCACTGCTTCATATTACCCAACCCGCCATCAAAAACATAGAATAAACAAATATATTCCTACTTGATAGAATCAGTGACAAAAGAGAGGAGAAGCACTGAAAGGCCAAGTGCAACTAGATTCACTAGCATTTCTTGACTACCATCTTTGGCCCGGACATCAGCAAGGTTGCCACGTTGAGCCTGTAAACAAAAACTAGCAATTAGGAAGTGTATATGTATATACAGGGTGTTTGGGATAAATTTGATAATTATTTTACCTTCTGTCATTTCAGAACCATTAGAGGGATTTAATAGCAGTGAAACCAACAGATACTTGTAGCTGATCCTGTATACTATTGATGGGTGTGAGAGCTAGAGAGCATGGATGACTGGGAAGCACTGGAATATTGGAAGAGAGTGACCTGCATCATGATGATTCGTGCCAGATTAAAAAATTCAGAAATCTTAGCTGCAGCTCAGTGCTCCTTGAATACCGTGAAGGCCATGAGATACGAGCTGGAGAATTGTGATGGAGATGTGGAAGCAGTGGGTAGCAGGAAGGATCATGGTTGGTGTTCTGACTCTGTCCACACAACAAAATTCATTGAGAAGCTGCAAAAAAAGAAAAGGTGCTGCAAGATCCAGGCAAGGCAATGCGGACCTTGGCGAGAGAGATGGGAGTCGGAGTGGTGACTATGAAGAAAGTGCTGAAAAAGTATCTTCACTACTCCTCATACAAGAGGCACAAGGGCCAACTACTCACTGCCAAGTCCCAAGAAAACCACCTTGCAAAAGCCAAGAAACTCCTCAACAAGGTCAAACACCCAATCGAGCTGGGGATGCTCTGGTTATTCTCAGATGAGAAGAACTTCTGCCAGGACCAGTTGCACAACATGCAGAACAACAGGTGGCTAGCCTACAGCCCGCACTAAGTCCTACGCTTCATGAAAACCAAGTTCCTTCAAACTGTCATGGTCTTTGGGTGTGTTTCCACTGAAGGCCACGTCATGCCACCCAACATCTTTGAAAAGGGACTCAGACTCACTTCAGATGGCTATATTGAGTTGCTTTCCACTGTTGTCAAGCGCTGGGTGGAAAGGGTGGCTGCAGGCCATACATGTGGCAGCAGGACTCAGCTCTGTGTCACACCTCCAGGAAAATCCAGAAGTGTGTCTGAGAACTTCTACAACTTCCCCAGTCCCGACACATGGCCCCCCAACTCGCCTGATTACAACCCCATGGACTATTATGTGTGGGGCACAGTTGAAAAAGACACCAATTGTACCACCTGCAACACCAAGGATGAGCTGATTGCCAGGATCAAACTGATGTTCAGGCATCTCTCGAAGGACACTATGAAGGCCACATGCTATAGGTTCAGGTCCTGCCTGGAGGCCATGGCAGAGGCTCAGGGCAGCTTCTTTGAGTGAGCTGTATTTGGCAAAAGATCATCTAAGAGATGCATTTTGAATTTTGAGAATACATCAATTCTTGGCCAAGATATGACATTTTTCTATCCTTTCAAAAAAAAGTGTCAAATTTATCCCAAACACCCTGTATATATGTTATTGTGGGGTTAAAAGTTGCTAAGTAGCATGCAGCTGATACTTTAGGGTCTATATGGTGCACCCCTACAGACCAGAGTCACACATAATTTTGTCTGTGGTAGAGGAAATCTTTATTCTTAGAGAAATGGTGATAATTTATTATACTGCGACTATCCCTCCGTTATGATGTCCCCACACTCTTGTTACTGTCGTGTTCCACTTCTCCGAATATTCATTTTTCCATTGCCCTGAATCCTGTGGTGGGGAAAAAAATACTGCCACCATAAAAGGTGACTAAAACAGGATGGGATAGGACTAGGTATCCTTCTCCCTGTAGCACCAAAGGGGCCATTCCTAAAAAAAGCAGACATAAGAGGGTCTGGGAGAAGTTTTCCAACCAGAACCCTAAGGTTTAGGTCATTTAATGCGTGTGGATGTGGCACAGATTAGAGTAAAATGGAAGAGATAGGCAGTATGCTCATGAGAAGATGGATGTGTTGGCATTGAGTGAAACAAAATTGAAAGGGAGGGTCAAGTTTGAGTTTGAAAGTGTAGTTGGGAAGGTGTAAGGAGTGAAAAGAGGACAAAGGAAAGAAGGGGGTCGATATACTAAGTGAAGAGATAGGTAACCATGTGATGGAGTGGAAGGAGGTTTCTTCAAGGCTAGTGTGGATAAAGGTGAAACTGGGAAAGGAGATGTGGGTTTTTGTAAGTGCATATGGGCCTGGCAGTGAAAAGAGTGTGGAAGAAAAGGAGGCTTTTTGGATAGATTTGAATGAGTGCATAGAGGGATTAGGGAGAAATATCAATGTAGTAGTATTGGAAGACCTTAACCCCTTCCATACGGTGCCGCACACGTAGGCGTCATGAGGAGCAAGTGGATTCGCGACGCTGCCATATCGGCGTCTTGATTATATTTATTGTAGTCGCCCCTGTGTTTTTACATTCTCCCAAATGCGCCCTGAATCCCATTCTCTGTGGTTTTCAAAATTCGCGGGTGAAAGAGAGAACGATCGATATAAGCGGTGACTATATTTTATGATGCGATTATTATTACGACACGTCATACGGCTGGCATTGGCTGCTGCCCGCGAGATTTAAGTTCCGTACTGAAGTGGTTAATGCTAGGGAAGGAAATGAGTCAATAGACAGTGGTTGGGAAGTGTGGAGTTCCATGAAAGAATCGTAGTGGAGAGTTGATGGTGGAGAATTGTCTCAAAAGAGTTGATGATAGCAAATACAGTGTTTAGGAAGAAAGTCAAGCATAAGTACACATGGGAGTAAGTGGTGGATGGAAGGGTGGTAGATAGTGCATTAATGGACTATGTAGTGATAAATAGGAGTATAGTAGGAAGAGTTAAGGATGTACATGTTCTAAGAGGAGAGAGTGGGGAGATATCAGATCATTTTCTCGTGAAAGGTAAGCTGAGAGTGGAGGATAGCTGATGAAAGAGGAAAAGGACAAAAGATAGGGAAGTTGTTGTTGTTGTTGTTGTTGTCGTTCCCTAGACTGTCTGTCCGAGCAGTCCCGTCTCCCCAAGGAAGGCCACAGCCGAAACTGGGTTTTCCCACAAATCCTTTATAGAGTGTATGTTGTGTTGTTTGCGTGCATGATTGTGTATAATGCAGTCTTCCATTATGTGTTGTATGGTATGGGGTGAAGTGTTACATCCTGGGCAGCTGTTCACAACACGGTCGTCCAGCCTCTTCTGGTGGCTTAGAAGTGCTGAGTATAAGAAGAAGCTGAGAGAGGAGTGGGAGGGAGTGAAGGATAGAGTAGAACTAGGAGTGGAGGAGGAATGGGGATGGTTCAAGGAGAAAGTCATCAGGTGTGCAAAAATGGTGTGTGGAACAAGGAGGACGGGAGGTAATAGAAGGAAGGGTAGTAAGTGGTGGGATGAGGAAGCAAAAAAGGTTGTAGAAGAGATGAGGCGAGCTTTCATAGATTGGTTACAAAATAGGATGAGGGAGTCATATGAGAGGTACAAAGAAAAGAGAAGTAAAGCATAAGATAAAGGAGGCAAAGAGGAGAGCAGATGTGAAATGGGGAAAGAGTATGACAGAAAATTTTGAAAGTAATAAAAAATGTTTTAGAAAGAAATTAAAAGAGGAGGTAAATCAAGTAGAGAAGAAAAGGTAAAAGGTGCAGATGGAGAGATGATAATGGAAGAGAAGGCAGTAAGAGGAAGATGGGCTGAGTATTTTAGGGAGTTGCTAAATGTGAAGGAGGATAGGGAGGGAAAGGTAGTTGCAGTGGGAAGTGCCAAGAAAATGAGAGTGATGAGTGAGGAAAATGGAGGAGAAATAAGGAAGGATGAAGTGAAGGCAGTTGTTAAGATGATGAGAGCAGGTAAGACACCTGGTCTGGATGGATGTCATGCAGAATGTCTGAAAAAAGGAGGTACAGTGATGGAGGACTGACTGATGAGGTTATCTAATTTTTGTTTAAGAGAGGGTAGAGTGTCAGAGGACTGGAGGAGTGCCTGTATAGTTCCACTTTACAAGGGAAAAGGGGACAAGTGTGACTGTAGTAGTTTCAGAGGGATTAGCTTGTTAAGTGTTGTTGCTGTTGTTGTCATTCCCTAGACTGTCTGTCCGAGCAGTCCCGTCTCCCCAAGGAATGCCACAGCCAAAACTGGGTTTTCCCACAAATCCTTTATAGAGTGTATGTTGTGTTGTTTGCATGCATGATTGTGTATAATGCAGTCTTCCATTATGTGTTGTATGGTATGGGGTGAAGTGTTACATCCTGGGCAGCTGTTCACAATGCGGTCATCCAGCCTCTTCTGGTAGCTTAGAAGTGCTGGGTGGTGGCCGCACCGCAGTCTGGCCAGGTGGACTCTGTCCTTTCGTGGGAGAGAGGATTCAGAAGGGTGGATATCAGGGAGTCTGGCATGCAGCAGTGTGTTGTCTTTCAGTGTGTTAATGGAGCGGTGAGTGATATGATTATGAATATGTTTCCGGAGGCTGGTATTTGGTGGTTGTGGAGGAAGAGAAGAGAGTATCTGTCTGTGATACAGGACTTTGGGTGTTGTTTTAATGTTTCTTGGTGTGTGTGGGTGTTCTGCTATGTAGCGCAGCGGGTGTGATGTGTTTGTGGTGGCTGCGCCAAGTGTTTGTGAGCCTCTCATGTCGAGGTGGTCCTTGACTTTGAGGACTTTTGTTTCATGGTGTAAATGGTCTGTAGGTGTTGTATTTGTGCAGCCTGTAATTGTTTTTAGGGCTTTGTTTTGTATGATTTGAAGGGTGTTGTGGTGTGTCTCGCTGAGATTAGGAGCCCATGCAGGACTCGCATAATTCATCACTGAGCGTATGCATTGTTTGTATATTGTTGTATTAGTTTCTTTGTTTTGTCCAAATGTTGTTCCAGTGATTGACTTAAGGTCCTGGAGCCGCAGCGTCTACATCGTGGGACCACTCCCAAACCCCAAGAGTTGGGGGCCAAACGGCGGCAACCAGCCCTGGCCACCGGCTCTACGCAGGTGGCACCGATCCCCAAGAGGAGCTATGACTGCCTTGGGGAGTACCACAATCCTTTTTTTCTCAACATGCTTGTTAAGTGTAGTTGGGAAGGCTTATTGGAGGGTCTTGATTGAAAGGATTAAGAGAGGAATAAGGAGTAATTAGTGAGGAACAGTGTAGGTTTAGGAGAGGTAGAGGTTGCGTAGATCAGATTTTTGTGGTAAGACAGATATGTGAGAAAGCTTTAGGAAAAGGTAAGGATGTTTTTTGGCTTTTATGGATTTGGAAAAGGCTTATGACAGGGTAGACAGGAATGCACTGTGGGAGGTATTGCAGATATATGGGATAGAAGGAAAGCTTTTAGGATCTGTCAAGAGTTTTTATGAGAGTAGTAGAGCATGTACTAGGATTAGAAATAGAGAGAGTGAGTGGTTTGAGGTAAAGGTGGGACTTTGTCAGGGATGTGTTATGTCGCCCTGGCTGTTCAATTTATACATGGATGGGGTGGTGCGAGAGGTAAATGCAAGGGTAGTGGGTTGGGGATTGGAGATGGTTAAAGAAAATAGAGAAAAGTGGGAGATAAGCCAGCTGTTGTTTGGTGATGACACTGCGTTTGTTGCAGGATCAGACAAGGGATTGAGGAAGTTAGTGACAGAGTTTGGGAAGGTGTGTGAAAGGAAGTTGAATATAAATGTAGGTAAAAGTAAGGTCATGAGATGTACAAGGGGAGAAAGTGGCAGCAGACTGGAAGTGAGTATTAAGGGAGAGAGACTGGAGGAAGTGGATAGTTTTAGATACTTGGGTGCGAATGTGGCAAGAAAGAGAGGAGTGGAGGTGGAGGTAGAATGTAGATTGAGAGAAGCGAGTAAATGATTTGGGGGATTAAAAAGTGTAATGAGAAATAGACATTTGGGAATGGATGCTAAGAGGAGATTGTATGAAGGAGTGATTGTGCCAACAGCACTGTATGGGGCAGAAACATGGAACTTAAGAGAGGAAGAGAGATGGAGTTTGAATGTGTTTGAGATGAGGTATCTCAGAAGTATGATAGGGGTTACTAGGCTGGATAGAGTGAGAAATGAGGTGAGGAGAATGGGTGTGGAAAGGGAGTTGGGAGATAGGGTGGATGAAAGAGTATTGGGATGGTTTGGACACATGGAAAGAATGAGTGGAGAAAGACTAATAAAAGAGGTGTGGAAGGCAGATGTGAATGGAGTGAACATGAGGGGTTGACCTAGGATGAGATGGATGGATGGGGTAAACGGGGCTTTGGGAAAGAGGGGAATGCCTGTTGAGGAAGGACAAGAGAGGACAGAAGATAGGGATGAATGGAGAATGGATGTATATGGATGATGTTGTTATGCATGAGGTGGAATGGGTGGGGGATGGGGGGTGAGGGAGTATGTGTGAGAAATAAATTGATGCAGTCCAAAGGGAATTCTCCCCGTCTTTCCTTTTCTGCATGAAGGGATAGAGAGGAGGGATTGCCGATTTAATGAAGCGGCCTTGCTGTGGATGTGCTGTGTCTTGCAACACTGCTTCTGACCCAGGGTAGTGGACAAGATGCAGGGATGACCCATCATCCAGGAGGTGCCAAGATAAGAGGGAGGGAAGAGGGTGAAGGGGAATGGAGTGTGATAGGGATGGTTTTTATGCCTTTGTTTTTTGGCTACCTCCCTTATAAGGGCGAAAAAAGCCTTTGCTATGTATGTATAACAAAAAGAGTAGTGAGACAAAAAACAAAAGAGACAAAGCAAGACATAATAGATAAATGTAAAAATCAACCCAAATTATTCTTCATATATGTAAATGGTAAACTAAAAAATAAACAGGAAATATAATACTACGTCAAGGAAACATATTATTGAGAAATGGCTGAAATTATGAAGATTTCAATTCTGTATTCACAAAAGAAAAGAAGGAAGAGGAGAAAGATCCCCCAAATGAGAGAAGTAATTGTGACAGAAAGAAATAAGGAACCAAATAATGAACATTAATGTCAGAAAATCACACAGCCCAGACAGAACTGCAAACTGGATACTAAAAGAATGTATAGATGAACTAACAAATAAAATATTTAAGATAATGGATTGCTTACTCAAAGAAGGAAAAGTACCGGAAGACTAGGAAAATGCCAATATCATGCCAATATATATAGGGGGGAAACTAGGAAGACCCAACAAACTATAGACTGGACTCCCTTACAAGTACAATAGCTAAAATTTGAGAGAAAGTTATCAAAATTAGATGGATTAACATCTGGAGGAGAACAATATATTAAATCTGAGACAATTCGGTTTTAGACAGGGAAGACCATGTGCCACAAATTTGATCTGTTTCTATTCAAGGATAATAGATATAATGCAAGATAGGGATAGATGGGCAGATTGTGCTTTCCTGGACTTAAAAAAGGCATTTGATAAAGTGCATACATACATACATATACCAAGGCTTTTTCCCTCTTACAAGGTAGGTAGCTAAAAAGGAAAAGGCATAAAATCATTCCCACCCATTCCATCCCTGAATACACCCCACACCCCTCCACCCTCCCTCTTATCTTAGCACCTCCTGGATGACAGGTCATCCCTGCACCTTGTCCACTGCCCTGGGTCACAAGCAGTGTCGCAAGACACAGCACATTCACAGCAAGGCCGCTTCATTAAATCGGCAACCCCCCACTCTCCGTCCCCCCATTGCATAAAAGGAGAAGACGGGGAGAAATCCCTTTGGGCTGCATCAAATTTTGCTCACACATACAAAGGCAAAAGGCGGAGCATGCCGACAGGAGACCTTTTGATCCATTTCTAGGTCGGATGGAGAAAAAAAAAAAAAAAAAAAAAAAAAAAAATTAATAATAATAAATTAAAACTATAATAATGTAAAAATAACAAATAAAATACATAAATAAATGCATAGGTATAGTTGAATAACAAACAAAAAGGTAAATAGTAAATGATTATAAATTGACATATAACTAATAATAAATGAAAATCAGACAGACAAATTTTAACAAAACAAAAACAAATAATATAACATAAATTATAATCATTACAGCATCTTACTTAGGTATTTATCTAAATGATTCTTAAAGCTTCGAACTGAACTACATTGCACTACCTGTGCAGGAAGTTTATTCCATTCATTAACTACACGGTTGGCAAAGTTGTTTCTACCTACTTCCAAATTGAATCTATTTCCGGACAGTTTGAGACCATTGTTTCTTGTCTGATTCTCATTCAATGTGAAAATGTTGTCACTTTTGATGTTGTCAATTCCATTTAAAATCTTAAAGACCTGTATCAAGTCACCTCTGAGTCTACGCTTTTTTAGGGAAAACAGATTCATGTGCTTAAGTCGATTTTCGTATGATTTATTTTTGATATTTGGAATCAGTTTTGTGGCTCGCCGTTGTACTTTTTCCAGTCTGTCAATGTCTTTAATGAGATTCAGTGACCATACGGAAACAGCATATTCCAAATGTGGACGAACTAACGATTTATATAGCTTGTTAATGAGTGATGGACTTTTGAAATCAAAAGATCGCGCAATCAATCCCAGAATCTTATTTGCTTTCTCAGAGGCTGAAATACACTGCTTGGATGATTTGAGGTCGTTACTGATAATTATGCCGAGATCTTTTTCACTATCCACTTTTGTTAACGAATTTCCAAATAACTTGTAATCGTACTTACTGTTATTTTTACCTATGTGCATTACCTTGCATTTACTTGTGTTAAATTTCATTAGCCACTTTTCAGACCATTGCTGTAATTGATCTAAATCTTCTTGAATATCTAATTGGTTTGAGTGATCATTTGCCACTCCGCACAGTTTTGTATCATCAGCAAATTTGGAAACAGTAGATTTTAGTCCATTGTCTATATCATTTATATATACTATGAATAGAAGTGGCCCAAGAACGGAACCCTGAGGAACTCCACTTGCAACATTTTTCCATCCAGAAGTTTTTCCATTTAAAACAACTCTCTGTTTTCGACCTTTCAACCAATTACTAGTCCATCCCCCCCCACCCATTCCACCTCATGCATCACAACATCATCCATAAACAACCATTCTCCATTCACCCCTGTCTTCTGTCCTCTCCCGTCCTTCTTCAACAGACATTCCCCTCTTCCCCAAAGCCCCCTTCACCCAATCCATCCACCTCTACTAAGACGTCCCCTCATGTTCACTCCCTCCACATCTCCCTTCCATACCTCTTTTACTAGTCTTTCTTCACTCATTCTTTCCATGTGTCCAAACCATCCTAATATTCTTTCATCAACCCTATCTCCCAGCTCCCTTTCCACCCGTTCTCCTCCTCACCTCCTCATTTCTCACTCTATCTAGCCTAGTAACCCCCATCATACTTCTCAGACACCTCATCTCAAACACATTCAAACTCCTTCTCTCTTCTTCTCTTATGTTCCATGTTTCTGCCCCATACAGTGCTGTTGGCACAATCACTCCTTCATACAGTCTCCTCTTAGCATCCATTCCCAAATGTTTATTCCTCATTACACTTTTTAATCCACCAAGGCATTTACTCGCTTCTCTCAATCTACATTCTACCTCCACCTTCACTCCACCTTTTCCTGCCACATTTGCACCTAAGTATCTAAAACTATCCTCTTCCTCCAGTCACTCTCCCTTAATTCTCACTTCCAGTCTACTGCCACTTTCACCCCTTGTACATCTCATCACCTTACTTTTACCCACATCATACTTCTCAGACACCTCATCTCAAACGCATTCAAACTCCTTCTCT
The DNA here is from genome assembly GCF_046742065.1 of Oratosquilla oratoria. Taxonomy (NCBI): domain Eukaryota; kingdom Metazoa; phylum Arthropoda; class Malacostraca; order Stomatopoda; family Squillidae; genus Oratosquilla; species Oratosquilla oratoria. Next base: position 3,669,623 of record NW_027467713.1, read on the forward strand.
CTTCCTCTCATATGTTCCATGTTTCTGCCCCATACAGTGCTGTTGGCACAATCACTCCTTCATACAGTCTCCTCTTAGCATCCATTCCCAAATGTCTATTTCTCATTACACTCTTTAATCCACCAAGGCATTTACTCGCTTCTCTCAATCTACATTCTACCTCCACCTTCACTCCACCTTTTCCTGTCACATTTGCACCCAAGTATCTAAAACTATCCACTTCCTCCAGTCGCTCTCCCTTAATGCTCACTTCCAGTCTACTACCACACCCCTTGTACATCTCATCACCTTACTTTTACCCACATTTATCTTTAGCTTTCTTCTATCACATACTCTCCCAAACTCTGCCACCAACTTCCTCAGTCCCTCCTCCGATCCTGTCACAAGCGCAGTGTCGTCCACAAACAACAGATTGGCTCACCTCCCACTTTTCTCCATTTTCTTTAACCATCTCCAATCCCTGACCCACTACCCTTGCATTTACCTCTCGCACTACCCCATCCATGTATAAGTTGAACAGCCAGGGCGACATAAAGCATCCTTGACGAAGTCCCACCTTTACCTGGAACCACTCACTCTCTTCATTTCTAATCCTGACACTCAAGCTCTACTACTCTCATAAAAACTCTTGACAGCTCCTAGAAGCTTTCCTCCTATCCCGTATATCCGCAAAACCTCCCACAGTGCCTTTCTGTCTACCCTGTCGTAAGCCTTTTCCAGGTCCATAAAGGCCCAAAAAACATCCTTCCCCTTTCCTATAGCTTTCTCACATATTTGTCTTACCACAAAGATCTGATCTACACAACCTCTGTCCTAAATCCACACTGTTCCTCACCAATTACTCCCTCTGTTCCTCTCCTAATCCTCTCAATCAAGATCCTCCCATGAGCCTTCCCAACTACACTTAACCACTTCACTCCGGGCCAAAATCTCACGGGCAGCATTAGCTGCCAGACGTACGATGTTGCGTCATAATACTCGCATCATAAAAAATAGTCACCGCTTATATCGATCGTTCTCTCTTTCACCCGTGAATTTTGATAACCATAGAAAATGTGATGAAGCCAGTTTAGAGAGTATGTCAGTTACGCAGGGACAACTACAATAAATATAATCAAGACGCCGATATGGCAGCCTTGCGTATCCACTTGCTCCTCATGCCGCCTACGTAGGCGGCACCATATGGAAGAGGTTAACAAGCTAATCCCTCTGAAACTACTACATTCACACTTGTCCCCTTTTCCCTTGTGAAGTGGAACTATACAGGCACTCCTCCAGTCTTCCGGCATTCTACCCTCTCTCCAACAAACATTAAATAACCTCACCAGCCAGTCCACCATCACTGTACCTCCCTTTTTTTAGATATTCTGCATGGCATCCATTCCAACCAGGTGTCTTACCTGCTTTCATCATCTTAACAACTGCCTTCACTTCATCCTTCCTTATTTCTCCTCCATTTTCCTCATTCATCACTCTCATTTTCTTAGCATTTCCCACTGCAACTATCTTTCCCTCCCTATCCTCCTTCACATTTAGCAACTCCCTAAAATATTCTGCCCATCTTCCCCTTACTGCCTTCTCTTCCATTATCATCTCTCCATCTGCACCTTTTACCTTTTCTTCTCTACTTGATTCGCCTCCTCTTCCTCTCTTAATTTCTTTCCAAAACATCTTTTCATTTGATAAAGTACCACAGAAAAAATTAAGAAAACTTGAAACAACAGGATGTATACATGGAAAATTATTAAAATGGATGGAAGATTTCTTACATGGGAGAAAAATGAGAGTGGTGTTCAGATATTAAAAACTCTACTTGGGAAGAAATGATAAGTGGAGTCCCACAGGGTTCAGAATTGGCTCAAATAATGTTTTCTATATATGTAAATGACATGGATGAAGGTGTAAAATGTTACATGAACTTCTTTGCAGACGACACAAAACTACTAAAGAAAGTAAGTATGGAATAAGATTGTGAATCACTACAGAGATCTGGACAAGGTCTGGGAATGGAATCAGATTTGGGCAGTTGACTTCAACATTAAGAAATGTAGTATAATGAAATTTGGAAAAAGTAAAAAAAGAATATCAGGAGGCAAAGGAAGTAAAGAAAGTTGGTTCCGAAAAGGACCTAAGAGTAATCAGCACCAAAGACATGTCCCCAGACAAGCAGATAAACAAAATAGTTAGAGAAACCTACAATTTACAAAGATCAATAAAGGTGGCTTTTAACCTCTTCAGTACGGGCCAAAATCTTGCAGGCAGCATTAGCTGCCAGACGTACGATGTGTCGTAATAATACTCGCATCATAAAATATAGTCACCGCTTATATCGATCGTTCTCTCTTTCACCCGTGAATTTTGATAACCATAGAAAATGTGATGAAGACAGTTTAGAGAGTATGTCATTACGCAGGGGCAACTACAATAAATATAATCAAGACACCGATATGGCAGCCTCGCGTATCCACTTGCTCCTCATGCCGCCTACGTATGCGGCACCGTATGGAAGGGGTTAATTACTTGGATGAGGTAATGATAAAGAAAATACTACTCACACTGATAACATCAAGATTGGAGTATGCAGCAACACTATGGATACCAACTTCAAAAAAGAATATAAGGAAAATAGAAAGAATCCAAAGAGCAATGACAAAGATGGCCCCAACACTTTCAAAATTGACATACGAGCAAAGATTGTCTAAACTGGAACTACCAACCCTGGAACAAAGAAGAGAAAGAGGCAATCTATTGGCCATTTACAGAATCATGAAAGGCATGGAAGTCCTTGACAGAGAAGACCTATTAAAGTGGGATAGAAAAAAAACAAGGGGACATGAAAAGAAACTCAAAAAGGAGTTATAGAAGAGATCTAAAAAAAAAAAATCTTTCCACACAGAGTGGTGGATATCTAGAACAAATTGGAAAAAACAAGTGTGTACAAACACCATACAAGAACTTAAGAACAAACTAAATGTTGCAAGATACTAAGACAAGTCACCACGAGCATAGCTCCCCTTCCCATTAAATACAACTAGGTAAATACATCTTTCCTGACCCAAAATTTTTTAAACATATATTTTTCTGCTAACTTCCAAGACTTGATGATTAATTCATTTGTTGACCTATGACATAAACTTTATTTTCACTGGACACAAGTCATTCCTCTTGCAGAGACCTAACTTAAACACACCCTCACCAATCAGTCACATTTGAGTCATGGAAGTAATTTATCTGGCATTTTTCATATCATGTTCCTGGCATACCTTCCATGAAATAACCAAGTCTTTCAGCCAGACAACAATTATGATATATCTATTCTTATTGACTATATCTATGACAAGAGATTATTTAACAATATACCAACAAAATCCATAAAGTAATTACATACATACATACATATACCAAGGCTTTTTCCCCCTTACAAGGGAGGTAGCCAAAAAGGAAAAGGCATAAAATCATTCCCACCCATTACATCCCTGAATACACTCCACACCCTTCCACCCTCCCTCTCATCTTAGCACCTCCTGGATGACGGGTCATCCCTGCACCTTGTCCACTGCCCTGGGTCACAAGCAGTGTCGCAAGACACAGCACATCCACAGCAAGGCCGCTTCATTAAATCGGCGACCCCCCATGCATAAAGGAGAAGACGGGGAGAAATCCCTTCGGATAAAGCAATTAAATAGAAATAAATTCAATGACAAAACAACTATATCATACCTGGTGTGAGACAAGAGCCATTCGAGTAGCTACACCTGCAGTGCCAACCAGTGAAAATGTAATACCAATAAGGCACATGGTGATGCTTAATGGCAATGGCAACATAGGACTTAAAATTTGCAGCACAAAACCAAAATCATTTGCAACATCTGCAAAGAGGCGCCACTGTTTACTATTACTGTCCAGGTATGAACTGCAAATATGAGAAAAGCATAATGTATTTGACTCCACATTGGTTGATAAATCAATATTGCTTATATTTTGAAGTTCATATCTTCATGATTATAGCAACAATAAACTATTCATGTTTATGAGCACAAGTTATTGTAATGCAGCAACAAAATAAATGCTAATACAGCAACTTATTTTACCTGAGTGCTACTCTTGAGAATAGCTGCATAAAAGAAAACCAGATATCATAAAGTCTTATTTTCCACAGAGATATAATCTAGAAAATGAAAGTTTGCTGCATTACTCTTATGCTCAATGCCTTAATTCCACTAATTTGCTTACATAAGTAAAATCACTTGTTTAATGCTTGAATGGTTTTGAAAAACAAACTTGTATATTATGTTTGATAAAAAGAGAAATAATAAACAGGGAAGCAGAGAAAATTGTGGGTGTGATACAGGCCCTGGGATCATGAGCCTATTTTTGTCAAAGGCCTAAAAGGTTTTGAATAATCTGAGAAACAGAATACACATGATTTTTTTTAATATACCAATTTTTTCTTCTAAAATTATATAAGCTACAGCTTGGAAAATGTCATCATCATTACCAATGGGAAGCATATGTTCAGGGGGGAAGGGGGGTTCCTTTTACTTGTATGCTGGCACCATTTCTCATAGTTTATCTGACCAAGCTCCCATGCAACCCACTAATCCCAAACAGTTCTTAGTGGAATCAGTTGATTTCATAGGTGATTCTAGACTGATATTCAGGAGAGGGAGAGGAGGAGGAGGAGGAGGAGGAGGAGGAGGAGGAGGAGGAGGAGGAGGAGGAGGAGGAGGAGGAGGAGGAGGAGGAGGAGGAGGGGAAGGAGGAGAAGGAGAAGGAGAAGGAGAAGGAGAAGAAGGAGGAGAAGGAGAAGGAGAAGGAGAAGAAGGAGGAGAAGGAGGAGGGGAAGGAGGAGAAGGAGGAAGGAGGAGAAGGAGAAGAAGGAGGAGAAGGAGGAGAAGGAGGAGAAGGAGGAGAAGAAGGAGAAGGAGGAGAAGGAGGAGAAGGAGAAGAAGGAGAAGGAGGAGAAGGAGGAGGAGGAGGAGGAGGAGGAGGAGAAGGAGGAGGAGGAGGAGGAGGAGTAGGAGGAGGAGGAGGAGGAGGAGGAGGAGGAGGAGGAGGAGGAGGAGGAGGAGGAGGAGGAGGAGGAGGAGGAGGAGGAGGAGGAGGAGGAGGCCATACCCCCAATCCCCAAATATATTATTCAAACTTCACAAGTGGCAGGGAGTGGGGCATGTCTGTAAGGCAGGAGAGGGAAAAAAAAAAAAAAAAAAGAGGGAATGGGCTGTATGGCACAAAAGGACGTTCTTCTCATCTGTTCTGTAAAATGTTTTGAGAGGATGAGGATGGGGTCACCATATATTGAAGCAATGGAGGGCTAGCTTCACACATGGGTCCTGCACAGAACTGCTGTGTCTTGCTGCACTGTCTTTGAACCAAGGAGTGTGATGGACAAGAGGAAACATTCATCCATGATGTGTTGAAATGGGAGGAACACTGAATGGATCATTATGTGTATGAAGTAGACATGTGATTTGACACCCATCCCCTTAAAATTGGGAGTGGGCCTTTAGTAAAAGAAAATCATACCAAATAAGGAAGAAAGTTGAGAATCTTTGTTTGCTCCTCATCACTCATCCTCATCCTTACTTAATTCCTTTTCCAATGTCTTCACCACCATTCCTGAACTATGTTCTTAGATATTCTAATAGTCACACTATTTTTCATCAAAATTCATCCCATATGCCATACCCATGAAAATATGCAAATGCAATGGAAGCCAGCATGGAAGCACCATCCTTCTGTATCCAAGCAAGTGTGGATGTGAGAATAGAGGCATTTTCATCTCCTACCCCTGCTGCCTGCAGAGCACTGTGGAGCCCTAATGAAGTATTCAAGTAGCTGCACATGGCCTGTAATGTTAAAAAAATATATAAAATTCTTTACCTTGGATTGCATTATCTGATTCCAAGTACAAAACATATTGATCAATTCTTACAGGTAATTTGTTTTGCATGAAAGAACCTGGCACAAGTAGATGAGACTCTTCTGATGAATTCTGGTTCATTTATTATACACATTTACTGTTCAAGAGCTCTTAACACAATATTGATAGGAGTGAGTGGAGAATTGTTGTGTATGGATGATGCTGTGATGCATAGAAGGGAGTGGGTGGGGGATGGGGGTGAGGGAGTGTGTAAATAATATTTTGATGCAGCCTGAAGGGATTTCTCCCTGTCTTCTCTTTTTCTGCATGAGGGGACAGAGAGGGGGGTCGCCAATTAAATGAAGCGGCCTTGCTGTGGATGTGCTGTGTCTTGCTACATTGCCTCTGACCCAGGGCAGTGGGTGAGATGTAGGGATGACCTGTCATCCAGGAGGAGCCAAGATAAGAGGGAGTGAGGGGGGTGAATGGGAGTGGAGTATGTGGGGATGGAATGGGTGGGAGTAGATTTTATGCCTTTGTTTTTTGGCTACCCCCTTGTAAGGGGGAAAAAGCCATTGGTATATCTATATCTAAATTTGGTACATACTGCATATACCAAAAGGCCTTCTCCCCCTCCTAAAGGGGGTTGATGCAGTCAAAGCATACACCCACCCTACACCTATCCAAAGTTCATTCATTGCTTCTCCAATTTTAGAACCTCATTGAGGGTCATCCCTGTCCCCTACCACACTTTTTTACCTCTAACACTTTCCTTTCCCCTCCATTTAACCTCTACTCTCAATTTCTCCTCTACCAGACAATGATCTAACAATCCACACCTCAATCCCCTGAATATATTTATATCCAGATCCCTTCCTATCTACCTTTTGGATAACACCACATAGTCCATTAACATCCTCTCAACTGCTTTCTTATACACCACCTTGGCCTACGTATAATTATGCTCATCTCTCTTCTCAAACATTGTGTTTGCTATCATTTCCTTTCCTGTGCACATCTCTAATATCGCACCGTTATGCTTCCCACCATGCCATAACTCCCTACTACTCCATCTATTGGCTCATCACTTTGTCTAGTATTAACCCTTACACTGCCGTCCATGGCAATTGCTGTGGATGGGATGTGACAGATATACACTGCCAACGGCAAATGCCGTGTTATTATAATCACATTATATTAATACTTGGCAACTCACCCATCAATCACCTGATTGGCTGCAACCACCCTAAAAGAATCAGTAAAGCTTCAATTGTCAAGAGGGGAGTATATCAATTACTGTGAAGAACATACACTCATATGTTCTGATTAGCAGAGCAAAGTAGCCACCAGTTCATTTATCTTTTAGGCAAGTTTTTATAGTTAAAGCCATATACATTGGATGTGACGTAATTAGTTTTATTATTTTTTCTTGAAGCTTAGCTAAATTATTGCTTAGATTTGTTAGTCTACACTAATGAGCAACGGCTCATATTTTGTTATCAAAAACAGTTTCTTGTTTAGTAAGGTTATATGGCAAGATTAGAAATATGCATTGACAGTACAGAATAATACTGAAACACAAGCAATGAAGTCAGGCATGAAAATATTATACACATAATAAAAAAAATCTCCCTTTATAATGTAAGGGTTGCAGTTTTTCCCTTTCCCCATATTTTCCTAGCATGCCTAATGTACAATATACTATTATCATCTCGTGGTACATTAATAGAAATACTTGGTGAAAGGTATGTTTGAAATTATTTATATAGTACTTTGCAAAGTGTGTATGAACTCGGTCTGTCCACCCTGTTGTTGTTGTTGTCGTTCCCTAGACTGTCTGTCCGAGCAGTCCCGTCTCCCCAAGGAAGGCCACAGCCGAAACTGGGTTTTCCCACAAATCCTTTATAGAGTGTATGTTGTGTTGTTTGCGTGCATGATTGTGTATAATGCAGTCTTCCATTATGTGTTGTATGGTATGGGGTGAAGTGTTACATCCTGGGCAGCTGTTCACAACACGGTCGTCCAGCCTCTTCTGGTAGCTTAGAAGTGCTGGGTGGTGACCGCATCGCAGTCTGGCCAAGTGGACTCTGTCCTTTCGTGGGAGAGAGGATTCAGAAGGGTGGATATCAGGGAGTCTGGCATGCAGCAGTGTGTTGTCTTTCAGTGTGTTAATGGAGCGGTGAGTGATATGATTATGAATATGTTTCCGGAGGCTGGTATTTGGTGGTTGTGGAGGAAGAGAAGAGAGTATCTGTGCGTAATAAAGGTCTTTGGGTGTAGTTTTAATGTTTCTTGGTGTGTGTGGGTGTTCTGCTATGTAGTGTAGCGGGTGTGATGTGTTTGTGGTGGCTGCAGCAAGTGTTTGTGTGCCTCTCATGTCGAGGTGGTCCTTGACTTTGAGGACTTTTGTTTCATGGTGTAAATGGTCTGTAGGTGTTGTATTTGTGCAGCCTGTAATTGTTTTTAGGGCTTTGTTTTGTATGATTTGAAGGGTGTTGTGGTGTGTCTCACTGAGATTAGGAGCCCATGCAGGACTCGCATAATTCATCACTGAGCGTATGCATTGTTTGTATATTGTTATATTAGTTTCTTTGTTTTGTCCAAATGTTGTTCCAGTGATTGACTTAAGTGCGTTAAGTCTAGGTGTGCATTTGTTTTTTATGTTTGTGAGGTGTTGTTTGAAAGACATGGATGTATCGTATTTTACACCAAGAATTTTCGGTGTGTTTGTGTGTGGTATTAGAGTGTTGTTGATGTAGAGATGAGGTATGTATTTGTGTTCTTTTGTCCAGTTGGTGAGAAGTGTTGCTGTAGATTTGGTTGGAGCTATTTTGAGTCTGTTTGTGATGAACCATGTGTTGAGTGTGTCAAGGTAAGGCTGGATTATTTCTGCAGCTTTGTCTGTGTTACGATGTGTGCATGTGATTGTTATGTCATCTGCGTAGGAAGAGATTTGTATTTCTGAGGTGTCTGGTGTGGGTAAGTCATGCATGTATAGATTAAATAATGTGGGGGATAGAACTGAGCCCTGTTGAAAATTATGTTATGATGTTATGCTGCCTACAGATTCATGTGGACTTGAGGCGAGCGGGGTTGGCTTTCAGCGACAAACCATACACATCATGCTAATATTTCTTGTGTGGGATAGAACACTTTTGTTGGCATGGTTGTCTGGAAGCACGTGTTTTGTTTTATGAATCTTTGTGATTTTCACGATTTGCATGTTGTTATAGTTATAAGATCTGTTTGTCACTGAGAGCCTCTCTTGTCAACTGGCCTACTAGAGTTGCTATTTCATTCATCATTATTTCATCACAATAGCCATATTCATCAGTATCATCATTACCATTATCCTTACTATCCTCATCATTATCATCGTTATCATTATCAATAATATCATTACTGTCACTATTATTGTCATCCATCATTGTTATCATCAGTACTATTATCATTATAATCATCATCATCATTATGATCATCATAATGGTATTATGGTATTATTTATCTTATGTATTATTTTTGCATTAGGTCATACATAATTAGTGGTAATGACGGATACTTGAACCCAAATCAGCAGTGGCCAAAAGCAACAAAGTGATCAAACTTTGCTATCATCAACAAGATCCGATGGCAATTCTGGATCATATGATGACATGAATCACAATCATCAAGCAGAGGACAGCAGTGACATAGATGCCCTGGTGCATCAGGGAGAGAGTATGAATGGAATTCGAGTGAGGATGAAGGAGTTGCATCGACCATCACTCCAACTGACATGAACCCCTGCGACAATGTGGGTTTTATTTCATGGAGTGATGGTCATGATTTTGACCCTCACATTCATAATTTTGAGTCTAGCTCGTCAGGCATGACTTCAGTTTTTCCTGTTGGGCCTGATGGAATGGAAGCAAAATATTTTGAAGCCTTCTTTGACAATGAAGTAATGGACAAAATACATACATACATATACCAAGGCTTTTTCCCCCTTACAAGGGAGGTAGCCAAAAAGGGAAAGGCATAAAAACACTCCCACTCATTTCATCCCTAAATACACTCCACACCCCTCCCACCCTCCCTCTCATCTGAGCACCTCCTGGATGACGGGTCATCCCTGCACCCTGCCCACCGCCCTGGGTCAGAAGCAGTGTCGCAAGACACAGCACATCCACAGCAAGGCCGCTTTATTTAATTGGCTTGTTATTGTGGCAAAGTAGCATGCAGTCGATACTTTAGGGTCTATATGGGGCGCCCCTACGGACCAGAGCCACACATCATTTTGTCTATGATAGAAGAAATTCTGTTCATAGAGAAATGATGACACTTTTATACTACGACTGTCCCTCCGTTATGCTGTCCCCCAACCCCTTGTTGCTGTCCTGTACCATTTCTCTGAGTATTCTCTTTCTGTGATGGGGGAATTCCCTGTGGTGGGGGAAAAGAATACTGCCACCAAGTTTCCCACTTGGATCGTAAGAGGCGAGAAGAAAGGGACGGGGAGAGGGACTAGGCATCCTTCTCCCTGTAGCCCCACGGGGCATATTCCTAAAAAGAAAAGTGAATGGACAAAATAGTGCAGGAGAATCTACAACATAATTATCCCATAACATAGGAGAGTGACAATTCAGAAGAAGAAAGTAATGCACACAACCACCTCAGGATATGGAAAGACACAACGGTCAGGGAACTCTCTGTGTTCTTTGCTCTAGCTATTCTGATGCCACACACAAAGAAACATGTCATCAGCGACTATTGGAAAAAAGAACTGTTGCTGGGTACACCAACATTCAGGAAATTCATGTCAAGAAATAGGTTCCAAACATTAATATATATATATCAATCATAAAGTGGTCTATCAATAAGCATTTCATTAAATTTATTCAATCATTAGCATCCAACAGCTCAACAACTGGTGTGTATAATCTATATAGATTATAAAGCAAGTGAAAGTCAGTTTAATTACTTTATATTAAAAACTTATATACCATAATTATAGTGGAATCAGCATTGGCATCGGTATCGTTAACTAAGCGTGAATAGGAATCGGCATTGGCATCAATATCAGCAAAAAAAAAAATGGAACTGGCACACCCCCAGCCATATTTTTAAGGCACATGACAGATGTGTTAAAACCCTTACTGCAGAAAGGATGGGTCATGAATTATCTGGACAACCTCATTCTATGGGCACCCACTTTTGCAGAGCTAGTGAAATGACTAGAACAAAATGGAGTCAAGTTGAACTTAAGTAAATGTCTTTTAGGATTAAAAGAGATCACATTCCTGGGACATACAATCTCGGCAAAAGATAGTAGACCATTGGCAAAGAATGTAGATGCAATCTTAAGTTGAAATCACCAAAGAATGTAAGGAAAGTACGAATATTCCTGGGGATGTGTGGCTTTTACAGGAAGTATATACTGTACCAGATTTTGCTACGATCACGATACTACTCACTAATCTCACAAAGTCAGATACTACATATGTATGGATTGGTAATTGCCAGGAAGCATTTGAACACATGCAGGAGAAACTAACTTGTGCACCAATACTAGCAAAGGTACGGAATGACCAACCATTCGTATTAACTACTGATGCCAGTAACAAACACACAGGAGCTGTACTGAGCCAGATGCAACCAAATGGGGGCATTAAACCCATAGGATATTTCTCAAAGAAGTTGAGCCCATGCGAAACGTGATATGCAGTAACAGATAAGGAGGCATTTGTTATAGTATTACCTTGCAGGAACTTTCCCCATCACTTATGGAGGACTAAATTCATCATTATTACGGATCACCAAACCCTAACCAGCATGTTCAAAAGAAAAACCAAGTCACCCCATATGAACAGGTCAATCTTAAAAATGAGAGAATATCAGTATGTGATCCAATACGTCAAGGGGAAAGAAAATATTGTAGCCAATCAACTATCAAGATCAGTTACAGTAATTATGAGAGTACTGGAAGCCACTTGGTTGGGATACAATAAAAAGACTTTCAAGGAAAAACAGAGGGAGAGTTTCACATGGCAGGAGTTAGCAAGTTACGTAGAAGGAGGTACATTACCAAGTAGACACTTAAAGAAAACAGCACTAGATCAGTTTGCTTTAATAGATGACATCTTATACTACGTTAGGGAGAAATCAGATAGAAGCCTTCACTACATGCTTATAATCCCCCACAATCTGGTCCACAAAGTAGTAAGTCATGCACATGAGTTAACAGGTCATCTTGAACAAAAGACCATTAATAAAGCAAAGGAGCTATTCTATTGGTCTAACTTAAAAGTAGATGTGTGTAATTTTATAAAGAGATACATTACTTGCCAGAGGTTCCAGGGTATGCAAGGGATGTCACAACAATAAAAAGAGGTTCCTCCTGCTACAAAAGCAATGGAGAGAATAGGCATAGATTTAACAGATATGGTATCCGGATCACAGGGTTATAGGTATATCATGACCATAATCAATCACTACAGTAGATTCATTAGATTCTTCCCATTAAGAACAAAATACCAACAACACATATATGATATAATTAAATCATCAATTAAAGAAGGAAAAGTACCATTGGACTGGAAAAAAGCAAACATTGTACCAATTTATAAGGGAGGTGATAAGGAAGATCCATCTAACTACAGACCGGTCTCACTAACAAGCACAATAGCAAAAATTTGTGAAAGAGTGACCTGGAAGAAAAATCTATACTGAACCCAAATCAATTTGGATTTAGACAAGGGAGATCCTGTACAACAAATCTGATTTGCTTTTACTCAAGATTAGTAGACATAATAGAAGAAAGAGATGGATGGGCAGACTGTGCTTTTCTGGACCTGCAAAAGGCATTCGATAAGGTACCTCATAGGAAACTAATAAATAAGATAGAGTCAAAAGGTGGCATCAGAGGAAAATTATTGGAATGGATGAAAGACTTTCTGATTGGGAGGAAAATGAGAGTTGTAATTAGAGAAAAATTCTCCAACTGGGAAGAAGTAAAAAGCGGGGTCCCGCAAGGATCAGTACTGGCCCCGATCATGTTCGCTGTATACATTAATGACATGAATGAAGGCGTGGAGTGCTATATAAATTTTTTTGCAGATGATGCAAAATTACTTAAGAAGGTAAAAACGGAAGAGGACTGCAACTCATTGCAACAAGATCTGGACACAATATGGAATTGGACTCAAAAGTGGGAAGTAAAATTCAATATTAAGAAATGCAGCATAATGGAATTTGGAAAGAGTAAAAATAGAATATCAAAAGATTACAGAGTTGGGGAAGAAAAAATAAATAAAACAAACTATGAAAAAGATCTTGGAGTGATGATTGGAAAGGACATGAAACCAGATAAGCATATAAACAAGATGTTCGGAGAAACCTACAACTTATTGAGAGCAATCAAAGTGGCATTTACCTATATGGACGAAGAAATGATAAGGAAAATACTTACTACACTAATAAGACCAAAACTTGAGTACGCAGCATCACTTTGGACACCCAGTACCAAAAAGAATATTAAGAAACTAGAAAGATTACAAAGAGCGACAACAAAACTAGCACAGACACTCGCCGAACTAACATATGAGCAAAGACTATCCAAATTGAACCTACCAACTCTGGAACAAAGAAGAGAAAGAGGAGATTTGCTAACTATCTACAGAATAATGAAAGGAATGGAAGTTTTAGACAGGAACGACCTATTAATGTGGGACAACGGTAAAACAAGAGGACACGGAAAAAAATTGAAAAAGGATAGTTATAGAAAAAACTTGAAAAGGAACAGTTTCCCACACAGAGCAATAAATATATGGAACAAATTAGACAACAAAACAGTATGTGCTAACACTATACAAGATTTTAAGATAAAACTTGATGCGGAGAGATACAAAGACGGGTCACCACGAGAATAGCTCCCCTCCCGTACATTACAACTAGGTAAATACATACTGCACTCCCTGACCCAGTACTTTGCAGACTATGGCGTCCCAGAGAGCATCATCATGGACAATGGCATGGAGTTCACCAACACAGCCTTTAGAGATGTGTGAGGTGTAGCAGATTACCCTACTCTACACCACCCCATACCACCCACAGGCAAACGGTGTGGTAGAGTGGATGCATCGAAGAAGAGCATCCTGGCAACACTGTGCCAGGGACATCCAAACAAATGGCCAGATCTACTACTGGCCTGTCAGAAGATCACCAGTGGTACCCACACTACCACCAGACGATCACCCTTTTTTGCCTTCTTCAGAAGACACCCACCAAGACTGTCATGTTCCATGACATGTTACTGACAAAGGACGCGGAGGGCTTGGAAGCCAGCAGCGGAGGACTACAAAATCGGGGCCTCCTGTCATCAGAGGTCAGAGGGCACGTAAATCAAGATGATGACTTGAAGTAGGGCCTTCTCCTCTAGACCCCAGTGCTTACATGTTTTAGATGAGTAGTAGTGAATATATTGTAAGCCTTCTTCACACAAAAATAAAGATACAGGTAAATTGTGTGGAGCTGGGTAAATAGTAATAGGATAGGTTACATTGGCATACACTGGCACCTGTGCCATGGCACTGGTGTTGTACGGTTGTAGTATAAAAAAAGATGCGCAGGCACTTTTGAGTCCTAATAACTGCATTTGCACTCTGTTCACACCAACTTAATTGTAAGAAAAGGCTAATTGTAATCAATTCATATATTAAATTAAATGGGAGGGAGGGTGGAGGGGTGTGGTGTGTTTTCAGGGATGAAATGGGTGGGAATGATTTTATGCCTTTTCCTTTTTGGCTACCTCCCTAGTAAGGGGGAAAAAGCCTTGGTATATATATGTATGTATGTAAGTGATTGCACTCCACTATTTTCTTGACCCCAGTGAAGTTAAATTGATTATAAAGAGGCTATATAGATGTTCTAGAACCTGGATTGCAGGAACTGCTTGAGTCACAGTTTATGATTCAATGTACCAACTCAAATACAGGGCCTAGTTCATGACATATTAAATGGGAGCCTCTGCAAGAATGCCCTGATATTTTCCTCATGCCCCACCATTACTCAAGCAATATCCCATGACATCATCTTAGATGATGGAGCCAAGCCGGTGAAGCAGACACTGTACAGATTGTTGCCCCAGAAGAAGAGTATCATGGAGGAGGAAGTAAGGCAGCTCATGGACCAAGGGTTAGTGGAACCTAGCACTAGTCCTTGGGCCTCGCCAGCTGTGCTGGTACCAAAATCTGGAGGCGAGTGGAGATTATGTGTTGATTACAGGAAGGTGAACGCAGTCACTAAAGTGGACCCTTACCCTCTCCCCAGAATAATTGATCTCACTGAGGAGGTCACTGCTGCAAAATATTTATCCAAGTTAGATCTAATGAGGGGATACCATCAAATTCCCCTTACAAGCACGACTACTGAAGTATCTGCTTTTGTCACTCCACATGGGCACTTTCAATATAAAGTGACCCCATTCGGAATGAAAAATAGTGGAGCATCCTTCCAGCGCCTCATAATTTGGCTAGTTGAGGGGTTGCCAGGTGTCAGGGCATACTCAGACAACATAGTAGTGTTTTCTGACACATGGAGTGATCACATGCAGAGGTTGAGGAGTTTACTAGACAGATTTGCACAAGCCCATCTCACTGTAAACCTAAAGAAGAGTGCCTTTGGGAGGAGTACTATCGACTACCTGGGACACCAAGTTGGCCAGAATTGCATCATGCCATTAGAGGCCAGAGTAAAAGACATCATGGACTTCCAGGTCCCGAAGACGAAGAGAGGCATCAGGAGATTCATGAGCATCCTTGGATTCTATTGGAGGTATTGTCCAAACCTTGCAGAGGTAGCTGCTCCTTTAACCCACATGCTCTCTTATAATCATTTCAGGTGGGATAAGGGCGCTGATGCAGCCACTGAAGAATGCAAGAAGCTTCTCTCAGGCTGTCCTGTCTGGATAGCCCCAGATTATAGTAAGACCTTTTATCTTTTTTGTGATGTCAGTCATGTAGCTGTAGATGCCATGCTTGCTCAGGAAAAGGGTGGTGTCATGAGACCCATCTCATTTATGTCTCAGATTCTTACAGAGTATCAAAGGCGATATTCTACCATTGAGAGGGAGGCCCTCAGCCTCACATTAGCCTTAAGAGCCATAGTTGGAAAGACGAGGAGAGATAAATTAAAAAATGAAGACATAAGGAAAAGCATTGGCGTCTGTTCCATGCTAAGCAAAATAGATGCTGCCCAGTTAAGATGGTTAGGACATTTAGAAAGAATGGATGAAGAAAGAATTGCAAGGGGATGCTGGGAGTGGAAGCCAGATGAAAGAAGGCCAAGAGGAAGACCGAGAAAGAGATGGAAAGAAAATGTTGAAGAAGCCCTCAGCAGACATGACTTGCCCAACATCAAAACTCTGAGGGAGGAAGGGGCCTTCCATGATAGAGCCAGATGGAGGAACATGCTGGGACCACTGACAGGCATAACGCCTATTACTGGGAGCTGAAGTAAGAAGTAAGAAGTAAGTAAGAGGGATTAGGGAGAAATGTCAATGTAATTGTATTGGGAAGCCTTAAGTCTAGGGTAGGAAATGAAGAAATAGATGGAGTGATTGGGAAGTATGGAGTTCCAGGAAAAAATCGTAGTGGAGAATTGATGGTGGACATGTGTCTTGAAAGAGAGTTGATGATAGCAAATACAGTGTTTCGGAAGAAAGTCAAGCATAAGTACACATGGGAGAAGGTGGATGGAAGGGTGGTAGATAGAGCATTAATGGACTATATAGTGGTAACCAGGAGTATAGTAGGAAGAGTTAAGGATGTACATGTCCTAAGGGGAGAGAGTGGGGGAATATCAGATCATTTTCTGGTGGAAGGTAAGTTGAGAGTGGAGAATGGGTGGAGAAAGAGGAAAAGGGCAGAAGGTAGGGAGGTACTTAGAGTGAACTGCTTAAGTGAGAAAGAAAAGGAGAAGGAGTATAAGAAGAAGCTGAGAGAGGAGTGAGAGGGAGTAAAGGATAGAGTAGAACTAGGAGTGGAGGAGGAATGAGGAGGGTTCAAGGAGGGAGTCATAAGATGTGCAAAGATGGTGTGTGGAACAAGGAGGATGGGAGGAAATAGAAGGAAGGGTAGTGAGTGGTGGGATGAGGAATCAAAGAAGGGTGTAGAAGAGAAGAAGCAGGCTTTCACAGATTGGTTACAAATTAGGACAAGAGCATTGTATAAGAGGCACAAAGAAAAGAGAAGTAAAGCATAAGAGAAAGGAGGCAAAGAGGAGAGCAGATGTGAAATGGGGTAAGAGTATGACAGAAAATTTTGAAAGTAATAAAAAAATCTTTTGGAAAGAAATTAAAAGAGGAAGAAAAGGCAAATCAAGTAGAGAAGAAAAGGTAAAAGGTGTAGATGGAGAGATGATAATGGAAGAGAAGGCAGTGAGAGGACAGTGGGCCGAGTATCTTAGGGAGTTGATAAATGTGAAGGAGGATAGGGAGGGGAAGGTAGTTGCAGTGGGAAGTGCTGAGAAAATGACTGTGATGAGTGAGGAAAATGGAGGAGAAATAAGGAAAGATGAAGTGAAAGCAGCTGTTAAGATGATGAGAGCAGATAAGACATCTGGGTTGGTTGGATGCCATGCAGAATGTCTGAAAAAAAGGAGGTACAGTTATGGTGGACTGGCTGGTGAGATTATCTAATGTTCGTTTAAGAGAGGGTAGTGCCGGAGGACTGGAGGAGTGCCTGTATAGTTCCACTTTACAAGAGAAAAGGGGACGAATGTGAATGTAGTAGTTTCAGAGGGATCAGTTTGTTAAGTGTAGTTGGGAAGGCTTATGGGAGGGTATTGATTGAGAGGATTGAGAGAGGAACAGGGAGTAATTGGTGAGGAACAGTGTGGATTTAGGACGGGTAGGGGTTGTGTAGATCAGATTTTTGTGGTAAGACAGATATGTGAGAAAGCTATAGGAAAAGGTAAGGATGCTTTTTGGGCTTTTATGGATTTGGAAAAGGCTTATGACAGGGTAGACAGGAAGACACTGTGAGAGGTTCTGCAGATATATAAGAAAAGACCCATAATGGCACGTGTAATAAAAAGTGAATGTGGAAGTGATATGCTCGTGGATGAGCTGTAATACATATATCATAATCATAGCAATAGCGAAAATAATAGTGGCACAGTTATTTATTGGGAATGTTCTCAAAGAGAGTAAAAGAAATGCAAAGCAAGATTTCACACAAAAGCATTATTAGAAAATGTTGAGATTTTGAAGTATGTTAATGAGCACAACCACTATGTGACAAAGGATGTAGTTGAAGCTAAAGTTGCTCAAGCATCTTTAAAGGCTACTTCCACATTATCTCATCAATCAAGTTGCGTATTAGTATCACAAGCGGCTGCTACCTTAGATGAAGCTACACTTTCACAGTTACCTTCTGTATGTACCATAGGCAGAAATGTTTGAAAATGGAGACAGAATAATGCTAATTTTCCAGCTATTCCGATGTCATGTACAGGATATGCCATACCACAAGAATTTACTGTTTTCGACTCTGGAGAAAGGTTTCTGCAATATGATTCAGGTGTGAATGATGAAAATCACATGCTTACATTTATGACTGCAACGGGTATAAAAGATCTAAAAAGGTTCCAAAACTGACCCATTGATGGCACATTTAAAGTGGCTCCGGAAATATATTATCAGTGAACATGAGGGGACGTCCTAGGATGATGTGGATGGATGGGGTAAAGGGGGCTTTGGGGAAGAGGGGAATGTCTGTTGAGGAAGGACGGGAGAGGACAGAAGACAGGGGTGAATGGAGAATGGTTGTCTATGGATGATGTTGTGATGCATGAGGTGGAATGGGTGGGGGGATGGGGGGTGAGGTAGTATGTGTGAGCAAAATTTGACGCAGCCCGAAGGGATTTCTCCCTGTCTTCTCCTTTTATGCATGGGGGGACGGAGAGGGGGGGGTCGCCGATTTAATGAAGCGGCCTTGCTGTGGATGTGCTGTGTCTTGCGACACCGCCTCTGACCCAGGGCAGTGGACAAGGTGCAGGGATGACCCGTCATCCAAGAGGTGCTAAGATAAGAGGGAGGGTGGAGGGGTGTGGAGTGTATTCAGGGATGGAATGGGTGGGAATGATTTTATGCCTTTTCCTTTTTGGCTACCTCCCTTGTAAGGGGGAAAAAGCCTTGGTATATGTATGTATGTACTCACCATTCATATTCAAAAAAATAATTTTAGCATTCCTCAAGCATTTGCTCTCTTCTCTAACAAAACCGAATCAACATACAGAGCATGCTATGAAGAAATTAAAGAGTTATTGGATAACAACCAGCCTCAAAACATCATGACTGACTTTGAGATAGCTTCTATCAATGCACTAAAATATGTAAAAGGAGTCAATTTGGCACTGAAATGGGGGCTATGTGAGATTGAAATCAGGACAGACTTAGTCACAGTGGTGGGACAGATGAACTCAATATTGACTGCTGAGAAGAGAATACACAAGAAAGGGGCAGCAGATGTCATTGTGAAAAGGCACCTTGGGATCCGGAGGGAGTTAGTAGACAAATACAGTGTGAAGGAGAGCGTAATCCAAGTGCTATTGAGTGAACAAAGCAGACATACTAACCAGAGTAAAGAAAAGTTGGTCGAGAGTACCGGAAGAACAGGAAGAGGAGAAGGTTGAAGTGTGCCCTGCGGCAGGATCCCTATGCGCGGAGGAGTTGCATGGAACACATTACCTAGGTGTTGATAGGTCATTGTTCTTAGCAAGGAAAATTGATCCATCTAGAACGAGGGAAGAAGTCTGGCAGTTTGTGAGAGCATGTGTCCGATGTCAATCAATAGATCCCACCCCAAGACCACACACAATGGGGGAACTCAGCATAGAAGACAAAACGCAGACAAGAGATACATCCCTAGAGGCAACAGAAAATCACACAACCCCAACTTCACACCAGAAATCCAAAGCCTCATCAGACAACGTGACACACTTAAACACGATACCCCCACACCTATCCCTCAAAACATAGCAGACCAAATACAAACACTAAACACTGTGATTGCCAATAAAATACATGAACAAAAAACACAAAATTGGCAAAACTTTATCAATACACTTGATCACAAAACAAACACCAGTAAATTGTACAAAACACTCAACAGCATCACACTATCCAACACTAACACTACACGCTCTCACGCAGCAATAATCACAACAACAGATAATCTACCCTCAAACAGACAACAAGCAAACGCACTCATACGTCATTTTGCACAGACGAGCCATCTTACATCTCACCCTGACGACCGACGCACCATTCGACGTAAGAAAGACTTCCCCACAGACTCAGACTATACACCCTTCATAGACAGTCAGACAAAACTCATAATGCATAATCTCAAGCACTCATCTGCCTGTGGCCCTGATAACATAAGCAACATCCACCTAAAACACATTGGACCACAAGGTATACACGCACTCACAAACATTGCAAACTACAGCTATTCACACAACACTATACCCGACATCTGGAAGCATGGTAAAATAATCACCATTCCAAAACCGAACAAAGACCCAACAATCCCAACATCGCACCGCCCAATCACACTTCTCTGCACCCCCTCTAAAGTCATTGAACGCCTAATACTTAAACTTGTCACACCATATACAGGTAAACGTCGACTTACGATGGCATTAGGTTTCGATAGAGCCATCGTAAGACGATCTCATCGTAAGTCGATCCCCACTCTGTTCCGTGGTCACTGTACCTAGCCTACCTGTATATTAACCACCAGAGATACTGAATATAGCCTATTAAACATGTACAGTAGTTTATTTAATTATTTTTATCCTTTTTACCATATTCAAACACTATAATATGTATTTTCAGTACGGAACTTAAATCTCGCGGGCAGCAGCCAATGCCAGCCGTACGACGTGACGTAATAATACTCGCATCATAAAATATAGTCACCGCTTTTATCGATCGTTCTCTCTTTCACCCGCGAATTTTGAAAACCACAGAGAATGGGATTTAGGGCACATTTGAGAGAATGTAAAAACACAGGGGCGACTACAATAAATATAATCAAGACGCCGATATGGCAGCGTCGCGAATCCACTTGCTCCTCATGACGCCTACGTGTGCGGCACCGTATGGAAGGGGTTAAATTATCATATCGTCGTCGTCGTCATCGTAAAGTCGAACAATCGTAAGTCGCGGCCATCGTAAGTCGACGTTTACCTGTATTCCCCTTGCTGACTCACAACACGGTTTTAGGCCACTACACTCCACAAACACTCTTCTGATAAACCTCACACAAAGAATTTTAGATGGCATCAATTCAGATAGGCCCCACCACAGAACACTTCTTATAACATTGGACATTAGTAAAGCTTTTGATGCTATCCCCCGCCACAACCTAACAAATAAAATATATAACACAGACATGCACAATAACACCAAAAGATGGCTGGCCAATTATCTGGCAGGCAGGAATGCTCATGTGTCATATAATGGCCAATCATCGCACATCAGAAACATTAAGAATGGAGTACCACAGGGCTCAGTTCTATCCCCCACATTATTTAATCTATACATGCATGACTTACCCACACCAGACACCTCAGAAATACAAATCTCTTCCTACGCAGATGACATAACAATCACATGCACACATCGTAACACAGACAAAGCTGCAGAAATAATCCAGCCTTACCTTGACACACTCAACACATGGTTCATCACAAACAGACTCAAAATAGCTCCAACCAAATCTACAGCAACACTTCTCACCAACTGGACAAAAGAACACAAATTCATACCTCATCTCTACATCAACAACACTCTAATACCACACACAAACACACCAAAAATTCTTGGTGTAACATACGATACATCCATGTCTTTCAAACAACACCTCACAAACATAAAAAACAAATGCACACCTAGACTTAATGCACTTAAGTCAATCACTGGAACAACATTTGGACAAAACAAAGAAACTAATATAACAATATACAAACAATGCATACGCTCAGTGATGAATTATGCGAGTCCTGCATGGGCTCCTAATCTCAGTGAGACACACCACAACACCCTTCAAATCATACAAAACAAAGCCCTAAAAACAATTACAGGCTGCACAAATACAACACCTACAGACCATTTACACCATGAAACAAAAGTCCTCAAAGTCAAGGACCACCTCGACATGAGAGGCACACAAACACTTGCCGCAGCCACCACAAACACATCACACCCGCTACACTACATAGCAGAACACCCACACACACCAAGAAACATTAAAACAACACCCAAAGACCTTTATTATGCACAGATACTCTCTTCTCTTCCTCCACAACCACCAAATACCAGCCTCCGGAAACATATTCATAATCATATCACTCACCGCTCCATTAACACACTGAAAGACAACACACTGCTGCATGCCAGACCCCCTGATATCCACCCTTCTGAATCCTCTCTCCCATGAAAGGACAGAGTCCACTTGGCCAGACTGCGATGCGGTCACCACCCAGCACTTCTAAGCTACCAGAAGAGGCTGGACGACCGTGTTGTGAACAGCTGCCCAGGATGTAACACTTCACCCCATACCATACAACACATAATGGAAGACTGCATTATACACAATCATGCACGCAAACAACACAACATACACTCTATAAAGGATTTGTGGGAAAACCCAGTTTCGGCTGTGGCCTTCCTTGGGGAGACAGGACTGCTCGAACAGACAGTCTAGGGAACAACAACAACAACAACAACAACTGGAGGAGATTGGCAGTCAACATAACCCACTATTGATGGGGCATGTACCTATTGATGGTTGACTGTGGCCCAGGACGACTCACCATCTGGTGGGAGTTGAAGACGGAGATGGGAGAGGAAATTGCACAGGTGATGAAGGAGATATTTCTGGAATGGGGTTCAGTGGATGAAGTCCTAATGGGTAATAGCACTGCATTTCATCCAGGATCACTACAAGAAATGCTGGACAACTGGAGCACATGACATTTCTTTAGGGCTGCTTACTGGTTGAGTGGAAATGGAATAGTAGAACAATACCATCGCACTATTAAGTCCATTGCTGAAAAGGCACTAATACCACCCATGGAAGCAGTCTTTTGGCATAATATGTCCCCTAGGTCAGACCAAGACAAAGACTCGGTTCCATAGAGAGCATTATTTAAATGTGACTTGCGACATCCCAGAGTAGTGCTGGTGCTACCAGCCAATGCTGAAGAAGGCACTGCCTCAGTACAGGAGGAATGGATGAAGCCAAAAGACAGTGAGTGCACCTCACAGTGGACGAGGGGTATGGTAACAGGTAAATTCACGGAACATCTCTATCGAGGGAGTCCCACAACATATCCTGGATCTCCATCATGTGGTGGATGGCAGAGAAAACAATGAAGAGAATTATGACACGGTAGTGGATGGGGGAACAGCGCCTCGACAACTGCAGTGCAATAGACATCCTCCAAGATGGCTGCAGAACTACAAACTAGGAAATGGAGGAGATGAAGAAGATGAAGAATAGGTTGATCTTGAGATCAAGGGGAGGTGTGGTATGAATGTGGTCCAGATATGGGTGTGCAGTTAGCACCCCCAGCACAGGGTCAAAGGTCACCATGTAGATGGGGGCAAATGGGCGTTGGCTGATGCACATGGGCAATGTGTATGTGGGGCGAACAAGGGGAAAGGGGGGGAAGAAAGCGAGTGAGAAAAGTGCTGGGGAAGAAGAATATAGAGAATAATTAGTTCAGGTAGGATGATAGGCAATACAAGTGAATGAGAAACTAGATAGAAGAGTCTTCATCATCGAAGAACAAGAAGCAGGAAATAATGCAGATAAGTGATACATTGCCCTACAACCACAATATATATATATATATATATATATATATATATATATATATATTATATATATATATATATATATATATATATATATATATAATTTTTTTCATTGTCTTTCTTTTCCTTTTGTGTAAACTTTTTATGTGCTACAAAAATGGTCAAATATGTCAATATCATGTCAGGAGCTCTTTATTACTTTAAAAAATGGCATGATACAGCCTAATATTACCTGTAAAGTGTCCCAACACTGATATTCAAGGTAGTCAGGAGAGACTGAGTCAGGATAACCCTGAGGCAGGAATACATCTTTGACCCCGTAGATCATGCGGTCCCAAATGTTGACTGCCTTACTGTCAGCAAGGAAAAATTATCAGGTATTGTATAACAGACAGAACATGGCCATGTGAAGTAATACAATGTGAAACAAAGATAAAAAAAAAAAAAAAAAATTACAACCAAGGCTACAATCTTTAAAATGAAAATTCACTAAAGCAATAAAAATCAGGACAAATATTTCCAATAATTTCTGGTTACACAATAATACCATAGTCTGATGAAGAGCACACATAATACCCATCCTGAAACCAAACAAAATGTCACAGAACCCAATGTCATGCAGACCTAACTCTCACCTCTCTCCCATATCTAAACTAATGGAAAGATTATCAGATCTAAGTACACACAATCTACCCAGTTCTCTTGTTTGTGAGTAAGTACTTAACAAGTTCAATAGTTTCAGTTCTGAAACTGGACTGATTTTCAGTCAAATGTTAATCTATTTTTCACAATCTCACAATTTAGCTATCATGGTGGTCAGACAGATCTGAAATTCTGGGGTTTCTTCTTATTTTATTTTATTTTATGAACTGGTACCATGATAGCCCTCTTCCAATCCTGGAGAATAACAACAAACTAAATGGGGCAGATCAATCAGTCAATCTATTGGTTTAGGCCTCTCTTGCAGGAGACCCACAGCTCCCAAGTACAACCAACAAGGGCCACCAGGGAGGCCCATAGGTCACTTAGAGGAAATATTGAGTTGTTGTCTGGGGATTGTTCATGTGGGGCAGTGTAAGATGAGGTGTTCAGTGTCTTCTGTGTTGTGGTTGCCTCAAGGGGAGCTTGATTTTGTGGTAAAGCCTATTCTGTGTTGTTAATGAATAGTGTCCTGAACACAAGTAAAGGATTGACTGATTGATATGTACAGAAACCTAGTGAAAGATTGGTACCAGTAACATAACACCAGTACAATAACTTACTCGTTACTTTTAAGATCTGTTGATATGAATCCCTTTTCTCCTGATGATTCTTGGTAATATCTACAGCGTAAGCCTGCAATGCTTTCCTTAATCCTTGCATTCTTCATTTTATTTAATTCTGAGGAGATAAAAATAAAGGTCAGAGTAAATACATGCAGAGTATAAGACAATGACTGCATAAGTTTTATCCAGTCACTATCTTAGTTCATCCCTGCCCCTGTCCACACTGCTTGGGAAAAAGGCAATGCAAGAAGATATATTAAGATGGGGTTCGAAAAGTTTGTGGGATGGGCACAGGATGGGTATATGCTATAACTTGGCCATCTCTTAGCCTTTTGATATGTATCTACTAGGTATGTAATATTTTAGTGAACTTAATGAAATACCTATGGATAAAAGCCATGAAGCATTCTTTAATGATTAGACATTAACCTCCATGAGGTGCTAAGGTGAATAAGTTGTGATGGGTGTGGGATCAGTGTGGAGTGGATGTGTGCTTTCATTTAGCCACCCCAACTGTAAAGGGAAGGCCATATGATATATATGTATGTTTATTAATTTCCACTTATAAACGAACACTGGTCACTTTTAACTTCCTTCTTTCAACCACACTTCTTCAAAATCTCATTTACTAGCTTACTACTACAACTCAAAAAAGTACTAGTCACTTTAACTTTGACAACCCCCTCTTTTCAACTATCTTCCTTAAACACCTCATTTACTAGTTTACTACTTCTACTTTTTTGTTATATAACTTGTCAGTGGTGGCAATATCCTTTACACTTCCAACTGAATCAACTAATCTCACCATATTCTGAGCCACCAAGACAGTTAAGAAGAGGAAAAATATATTGTCGATCCAGAATTGTAGAACTAGGGAAGCATATGAGAGGTACAGAGTGAATAAAGGAAAAACAAAGTGTGAGGTAAGGGAGTCAATGAGAACAGGTATAAAGTGTAGTAAGAGTTTGATGAAATTATGAAACGAGTAAAATGTTTTGGAAACAAGTGAAAAGAGTGAGGGGGTATCAGGTTGAGAGGAAAAGTGATTTTAATCATGAATGATCTAACACCAGAAAATAATACTAAGAAAATGATGAAAGACTTATAATTTGCTGACACTAAGAGGAAGAGGACATGATGAAGTCAATCTATGAAAATCTGACTCTTCCCAGACTGGAATATGCATTGATGTGGTCATCTCACCTAAAAAAGTATATAACAAAAATAGAGAAAATACAAAGGGAAGCAACCAAGATGATCCAAAATCTAAATGAAAACACATACAAAGAAAGATTGAAAGAAACTAGGACTTCCCACACTGGAAGAGTGAAGACAGAAAAGCAACATAATATGAATATCTAGATCAGAGAAAGGTACAGAAAAAATAGACACAGGATTTGCTGGCAGTACTATGGGATGAAAGAATAACAAGAGGTCACAGTGGAAAAAATAAATAAAATAAAATAAAAAGATGGTAGGCAACATAACTTCCCATATAATAGTGTTTAATTTTTGGAACAAGCTGGATGACATATAATCCAAATCAACACCTTCAATAAATCTAAGGCAAAGTTTGATGAGTGGAGGCAAATACATGGGATCCCATTAGCACAGCTCCAACCCTATATACTCCATCCATATACCAAGAGTTTTCCCCCTTACCAGGGAGGTAACTATGGGTGTGCCCATTAACTGGTATCGGCAAGAATCAGCACTATTTTGGTGAATCAGGATCGGCAAGAATCAGCATTTCTTAGAATGGGATTTGGCATTGGCATCGGTTTTACCCACTTATAAGTGCGAAAAATGAGTGGATGGATTTACTCCCACTTTCTCTGCAGCAATTTATAACCAAACAAATTGTTTATAAAGATTTTTTTATATATAAACTTCCTGCAGAGGCAGTGCAATGTAGTTCAGTTCAAAGCTTGAAGATTCGTTTAAATAAACATCTAAGCAAGATGCTACAATAACTGCCATTTATTTTACATTATTTGTTTGTTTATTATTTGCTTGATTTTCATTTATACTTATCTGTCAATTCAATATTATTTACCATTTACCAGTTTGTTTATTATTTAACTATACCTATGCATTTATTTATTTATTATTATTCATATTTTGACAAGTAAATATATAACAATAAATCTTTATGTAATTTGACTACATAGTTCTGTTATTCAAAAACACAATTTTTATAAGTAGACTTTAGAGGCTTAAAAATTGCTCAATTAAAAACATCTGGCATCTTTATAAATAGTATAATTTGTATTTTATTAGTATCTTTAAAGTTTACATTAAGGTTTGTTTTGTCTAAAAAAAGTTGTTGTTCATCAACATAATAAAAAGTATTATTCAAAATTTTTGTTCTATGCATTTATGTATTGTTTTTAGTGATTATGTACTACTGGCTTATAGAATAAAACCACTAATTAATTATGTTTAGTGATGCTGGTTGAAAAATATTTGTAAAGAATTTTTTATGGAAATAAGTACATAATAAAATGTAGATACATTATAAAATAGTTAAAAAGTAACCCAATCTGTCGTGTATAAATCTACATAGATTATAAAGCAAGTAAAAATCATACTTCAATTACTTTATATTAAAACTGATATACTGTAATTACTGTATATAAAGAGAAACTGGCATCACCATCGGCAACTAAGAGTGAAAAGGATTCGGCATCAGTATCAGCATCGGCAATTACTGGTAAATAGGAATCTGCATTGGCAAAAAAAATTGAATCGGCACACCCCTAGAGGTAACCAAAGTCAAAACACAAATACTCATTCCCACCCATTCCACTCCTATCCACCACCCTTTCCTTCCTCTCATCTTAACTCCTCATGAATGATGGGTCAACCCTGTATCCCACCCACTGCCTTAGGTCAGAAGCAATGTAGCAAGATGCAGTACATCCACAGCAAGGCTGCTTCACTTAATCGGTGACCCCCCCCCCCTCAATCCCTTCATACAGAAAAACATAAGACGGGAGAAATCCCTTCAGCTGTGTGAAAATATCATTCAAACATAACCACTCCATAATCCCCCTATCCACCATCCACTCCCTTCCTTGTATTCCAGTATCATCTCTACACAGCCATTTTCCACTCATCCCTATCTCCTGCCTTTTCCCTCCCTTGCTCAATAGAAATTCCCCTCTTGTTCAACACCCCTTTAACTCCACCCATCCATCTCATCCCCAGTCTTCCCCTAAGTTGACTCCTTCCACCTCTGCCTTACACACCTCTTACTAAAATTTCTTCATTCATTCTTTCCGTGTGTGTCCAAACCATCCCAATACTCTTTCATCAACCCTATCTCCCAACTCCTTTTCCACCCCCATTCTCCTTCTCATTTCTCACTCTGTCCCACCTTATAACCCTTACCATACTTTTCAAACATTTCATCTCAAACACTTTAAATTTTTCCTCTCTGCCTCTCTTGAATTCCGTCTCTGCCCCATACAGTGCTGTCAGCATAATCACCTCTTCATACAATATTCTCTTTGCATCCATTCCCAAATATCTATTTCTCATAACACTCTTTAATCTCCGAAGGCACTTACTTGCTTCCCTCAATCTACAATTTACCTCCACTCTTTCCTTACATGCTACATGTGACCCCAAATACCTAAAACTATCCACTTTCTCTAACCTCTCTCCTTTAAGACTTACTTCCAAATTGCTACCATTCTCTTCCCTTACTTTTACTCACATCTGTTTTCGACTTTCTCTTATCACTTACCTTCCCAAACTCCATCACTAACTGCATTAATCCCTCCTCTGACCCTGCCACAAGTGCATTGTCATCCACAAACAAGTGGCTCACTTCCCACTTTTCTCAATTTCCTTTAACCATCTCCAATCCCTGGCCCATTACCCTCACTTTTACCTCCCGCACCACCCCATCCATGTACACATTGAACAGCCATAGCAACATGACACATCCCTGACACAGTCCCACCTTTCCCTCAAACCACTCTCTCTCTCCATTTCCCATTCAAAAATAGGCTCTATCACTCTTGTAAAAACAATTGACTAGCCTTAACAGCTTTCCTCCAGTCCCATATATTTTTGCAATGCCTCCCACTGTTCCTTCCTGTCTACCATGTCGTAAGCCTTTTCCAAATCCATAAAGACACAAAAAGCAGCCTCAACTTTTGCTAAAGCTTTCTCACATATGTCTTACCACAAAAATCTGATCTATGTAACTCCTACCTTTCCTGAACCCACACTATTCCTCATTAATTGCTCCCTATGTTCCTAATACTTTCAATTAAAACCCACCCATAAGCCTATATACTACAACTAGATACATACATAATGTTTCAATGAGAGAGGATTGTGCAAAATATAGTTGAACTTCGGATAACAAACACTCAATTTAACTAACAAATAACTTAATGAACAAGTTTTCTGAAAATTTTTGTCTCTATTGATGAGGCATATATGCATATGCCTCATCATCAGCTCCCTGAACTATCTCTGCCCAATAGGAAAAAAGTGACCATGTTACAATGGAATTTCAGCTGGAGGATGAGGAGATAGAGGCAAGGAATGAATCACACAGGCAAGGGAGATTCAATTTTAGGAAAGCAAATTACAGTTGAAACAATTCTTTGAAGAAACAAACTGGGAGGAATTCATGAATACCAAAGGAATAGGGAAGAAATGAGAAATCTTTCTTGACCTTTACAACCTAGGAGTGAACAATCATGTGCCAAAGACTAGAGAAAAGAAGAAGCAAAAGCAGAATTGGTTTAATAAAAAGTGAGACTGCGAAAAAGGCCAGGGATGTGGCTTGGGGAAAATGGAGAAAGAACCAATAAAACAAAAGAAACTTACAAACAAGCTAGGAATGACTATACAAGAATTTAATGTGAGAAAGCAATTTTGAAAGAGGTGTAGTAGAAAAATGCAAAGATGAACCAAAACTGTTTTACAGGTTCATAAATGGTAAACTGAGACACAGGGAAGAAATTACCAAGTTAATAAATATAGTAGATGATGTGGTCATTGAAGAGGCCTCAGTTCAGACACAAATAATGAATGAAGGTTTCCAATCTGTCTTCACAAGAGCATAACATTTTGGAAAAAAGCAAGGGGAACAAAAAACCAGGTTTAGCATATATAAATGTAAAAGTGAGGGAAGTGCTCAATCTCCTGAGATCATGGGATGTGACAAAAGCCTCAGGACCTGACAGGATCTTAAACTGGATACTTAAAGAACGTAGGGAACAACTAGTGGACAAGATCCAATGTCATATTACATGTTCATTGAAAGAAGGCATTGTGCTATTTGATTGGAAAAGGGCAAACATGGTGCCAATTCACATAGGTGGAAACAAGGAAACACCACAAAATCATAGGCCAGTATCACTAACCAGCACAATAGTGAAATTATGTGAAAGGATTGTGAAAGATTGATGGACCAAATATCTTGAAAAGATGAACATTCTGACAGACAGTCAATTTGGCTTCAGATCTGGAAGATTGTGTGTGTCAAACCTTTTAAGCTTTTACTCAAGAGTGATTGATGTGCTGCAAGAGAGAGAGGGCTGGGTGGACTGTGTGTACCTGGACCTAGAGAAGGCATTTGATAAAGTACCTCACAGTCAACTTATGTGGAAATTGGAGCATGTTGGAGGACTGAGAGGCAAACTACTAGAATGGATGAAAGATTTTTGAAGGAAAGGTGTATTAGGACAGTAGCAAAGGATAAGATGTTAAGATGGAGAGCAGTAACAAGCAGAGTTCCACAAGGTTCAGTGCTTGCACCAATAATGTTTCCTGTCTATGTCAATGACATGATGGAAGGAACAACAAGTTATGCCAACATGTTTGTAGATAACATAAAAATAACGAGAAGAGTGAAAAAGGAGGACGGTAGAATATTGCAAAACAATCTAGATAATATCTTTGCATGGGTCCAAGAATGAGAATTGAAGTTCAATATCCATAAATCCAAAGTACTGGAAATGGGCAATAGCGGGAAAAGGCCATCCTTAAAGTATTCTTTGGGAAGCGAACCCATCACAAAAGCAAAGGAGGAGAAAGACTTGGGAGTGTTGATAAAAGACAACTTGTCACCAGACATACGAGTATCAGCAGGATCGTGGGAGAGACATACGGACTACGACAGAAGATTAAAGTGGCGTTCCATTATATGGATGACGAGATAATGAAAAAATTCATCGAAACCCTAATACATCCAAAACTGGAATATACACCAGTGGTATCATCCCCACACAGAATGAAGGATATATGCAAGACTGACCATCTATAGAATCATGAAGGGCACGGAAATATTTGCTAGAGAGGACTTGTTAAATTGGGGCATGAGAAACACAAGAAGGCATGGAGAGAAACTCAAAAAAGATAGTTATAAAAGCATGTTTGCCATAAGTATTTTGGTTACCGAATGTTTCAGTTTCAGAAAAATCATGGAACACAATAAGTTTATTATCCAAGGTGTCACTGTACTTTCAACCCAACCTACAAATACAACTTGTCAACCCCTGCCTCCACTCGGATGAGTCCAGCTGGTGTCTAGCAAAGGCCCAAAATGCACTCACTCTTTACTCCGAGTGACTTGCAGACCAAATTATGACTCCAGGTTTCCTGTTTAAGAAACACCTAGAACAAGACTCAACCATGATCAAAATATGGTTGAGCGTAATATCAGTAAGCTAGAATATAATGAGTCACAAGGATCACGTCAAATCTATACATCAGTTTTAAGTCTTAAGAGTGATATGTGGCATATATCAAGGCCTTCTAAATGATACATTACACATTATCATTATACTAAAATACTGCCATACTGTCAAGAGAACATTCAACATCTTATGATCTTGTTCATAATTATTCGTTTACTTGGTTAGTTCTAGACCTAGTCTATCGGTCATTTCAAACTTTAACCTGTTTATGTTTTGATGTCTACTAATACTAGAAAAGCAATTCTATTGAAACCTCAAGAGTTATGTGTTTTATTGATGCAATAGATATTTTATGACAATTGTAACTTTTGTTTTTATATGCTTTCTTAAGAGTTCGCCAGCACACTGATCAACCTGACAAGTGTCAACTTACTCTGAACTCTAACGGTGCGGCGGGAAACTGGGAATAGCCTGCACGGATTTGAAATTATGAAATATTTTGATTCGTTCACTGCATTATTACAAGTGTTACTGAGCTAATTTTTGCATATATTACATCTACTCTTGTGTAGTTGGGAGCTAAGTACAGCTGAACTTGTTTTATGATTATTTTTTCAATTAATATTAGTTTCATGCAACAAGAGTGGAAAATACAGTATATTGCGATTATGCATTCCGTGTGGTTTTTTTTTTGTTTTTTTTTATCTCGTGAGAATTCACCCTCTCTTACCTCACTGGTCAAATCTGAAATAAATCCCATGCCTAAAAATAAACTTCATGGCTTATAGAAACACTCGTGAAATGAACAAATACCTATTTATAATATTCACGAAGAACCCTGCACAGTCGGAATAAAAAGGAAAGCCGAAATATAGAAGTTACACATTCTTCTAAAGTTTCCTTTTTATTCCGATTGTGGGTTCTTCGTGAATATTACATGTGTGCCACAACATTTTGTCAAAATGACCTATTTATAAATTTATCTGACCCGCTATTATCGCAGCGAATGAATTAACTACGATATTCATTAAAATTTTGACGTGCGTTATCATGTAGTAGTAGTAGTAGATTTTGAGCAGACGGTGGTTGACAGTAGGATAAATGAAATTTTGTATTAAGCATTATTAATAAAAAATAAATAGATGAATGAAAGGGTCGTTGACCACAGTCATTGGCGGGAGAGGGGCCAATGAACTGTGTCTGTGGGAGACAGATCCTGCTGCTTCCACCACACAGTTCCACGAGGATGGAGGTCGTATTTTTTATATTCAAAATAAAAAAAATAGTAGTAGAGCAAAGGCATTCTACACTCGGCTGGCAGAGGTGATGCCTGAAAAGAAACAACAACCAAAAAGCAGCATTGTTTCATGGACGAGATGTAGGCTAGATCTGTCATTCTCACTCCTAAGATCAGCCCTCCTATGCCTGAGAGGTACCAGGTCCCCACCGCCCAAAGCAGCACATATACAAAATCTAGATTTTGAGCAGACGGTGGTTGACAGTAGGATAAATGAACTTTTGTATTGGGAATTATAAAAAAATAAATAGATAAATAAAAGGGTCGTTAACCAGTCATTGGCGGGAGAGGGGCCGATGAACTGTGTCGGTGGGAGACAGATCCTGCTGCTTCCACCACACAGTTCCACGAGGATGGAGGTCGTTAAAAAAACAGTAGTAATAGCAGCAGCAGAAGTAGTAGTAGTAGCAGTAGTGGTAGTAATAGTAGTAGACCGTCAAGGAAAATTCACGGATATTGTGAAGAAGGCATATAAAGCTTATTTTGGAGTCAAACTAGGGGACCAGTATAAGCTATTCGCTCCCCATATCTGCTACAAAACATATGTAGAGAATTTACAGGGTTGAAGGAACAAGAAAAGGAAGTGTATGCCCTTTTGGTGTCCCAATGGTGTAGAGGGAAGGGAAACATCACGTTACCAAATGTTACTTTTGTATGACAAGTCTAAAAGGCATCAAGCGCAAGAACAAGCACCATGTTCAATACCCTGATGTTCCTTATGTCATAAAGCCAGTTCCCCCTGGCCCCGATCTTCCTGTTCCTGAGCCAAATGTCACCATGGAATCTAGTTCCGATTCCAAATCCAGTGACATGACTGATACAGCTGAGTGTGGTGCATACAGGCCAGGAGGGGACCGGGTACGGACAGTTGCTCACTGGATAATTGCTCACCGGATAGTTGCTCACCGGATAATTGCTCACCGGACAATCGCTCACCGGAGAAGTGACAAATAGGACACTTGCTCACCAAAGATTTTTTTTACTTTTCTTGAACTTGATAACAAACAATATACAGGATTTTTTAGTTATATTTAGGTTTATTACAGCAATAATACACAAACAATATCCAAACTTTCATATTTTAGTTTTTAATAATTATAAAATTCAATACAAATTTCTCCCATCAATATATAGTAATGATCTTTTACCGGTCCAGTCTAATGGTGTGGCCAACGCGGTTTGGATTTTATTGATTATTTCTAAATTAACAACCTATAATGTTGCCATGGCAACTGATATTGTTTGTGTATTACTGCTGTAATAACCTAAATATAACTAAAAAAAATCTTGTATATTGTTTGTTATCAAGTTCAAGAAAAGTAAAAAAAAAATCTTTGGTGAGCAAGTGTCCTATTTGTCCACTTCTCCGGTGAGCGATTGTCCGGTGAGCAACTATCCAGTGAGCAACTGTCCTACACCCGAAGAGTACGACTAACCGGTGCCTTTGACCCAAGCCGAACTCAATGACCTGACACGAGACCTGAACCTTTCCAAGGAGTCTGCTCAGCTAATGGCTTCTCGTCTTCGATAGAAACGTGTATTGGCACCAGGAACAACATTCTATTGGTATCAGGACCACGAGAGAGAATTTAAAAAATTCTTCACGTTTGATGAAGCATCTTCACTGGTTTACTGTAACAATATTGCTGACCTGATTGAATTATTTAGTCTGAAGTGTGATTTTATGGAATGGACACTTTTCATTTACTCATCTAACAGAAGTCTCAAGGCAGTTCTTTTGAATAACAGAAATAAGTTTTCATTGATCCCTGTTGGGTACCCAGTTGAAATGAAAGAACCCCACAAAAACATGGAACGTCTGTTGTCTACTCTGAACTACCAGGAACATAAATGGTTGATCTGTGGAGATCTTAGAGTTGTTGGACTCATCCTAGGACTTCAAGGTGATTACACAAAGTATCCATGCTTTCTGTACTTATGGGATAGCCGTGCTAATGACCACCATTATGTCAGACAAGAGTGGCCATCAAGACAAGGATTAAAACCTGGTTCACACAACGTTCTGTCTCACCCTCTGATTGAACCGAGCAAGATATTGCTTTCACCCCTCCACATCAAACTCGGTGTCATGAAGAACTTTGTAAAGGCATTGGACAGGGAAGGTAGAGGCTTTGCTTTCCTCCATCAGAAGTTTCAACAAAAAAGCATGGAGAAACTTAAGATAAGTATATTTGATGGTCCTCAAATAAGAAAACTCGTCAAGGACACTAGTTTTGATGATGTAATGAATCGTGCTGAACCCTCTGCCTGGTTGTCCCTTAAGTCAGTCATTGCAAACTTTCTTGGCAACCACAGAAGTTCCTAGTATCAGAAAGTGGTTGTCGAGTTAATGGAGAATTTCCATCAACTTGGTGCGCGCATGTCAGTGAAAATGCACTTCCTCCGGTCTCATCTGGACTATTTTCCAGAGAATTGTAGAAATTTCAGTGAAGAACAGGGTGAACTCTTTCACAAAGGCCGATGGGATGTCAACTTTCTGGCCGACTACTGCTGGTTTCTGAAGAGGGATGTGGAGTCTGCTCAGCACAAATGGAAGTCCTTGAAGAGACCATTCATCCATGAGTAGCTTCCTTAGTTCATTATACTCTTCTTGCTATCTATTCAAAATATTTTGTGAGGCTTCTGTGAATAAATCAGTCTAATATTTTCAATATTGTGTTTCATTCACTTACAAATAGATCGGAATTTAGGATTTTATCATGTGCTAGTATTTAATTAATTTTATCTAATTGAGTAAAATGAGCATGATTTTTTTATTCAGTGCTAAAAACTGGCCCGAAAACAGCGCAGGCCAGAGTGATCGATCAGAGTGAAACAAACTGCTGCAATAACCATACCCGAAAATCAAAGACGAGATCCTTAAAACTATTACTGTTCGATGCAAAAGCAGAAAACCTAGAAGAGAACCGACAAACAATATATAACCTCTGGCAATACAGAACAACCAAAGTCTGAAAATAAACGAAACGTAACCCCAGAAGTACTGCCGCTACTACTACAACAACAAACAGTTGCAAGTTAAGGTCCTACACTACAGTTATAGACGTGGTATTAACCCAGAGTATTGTTAATGAGAGCAAGCTAGTGTTTCAAAACATAGTGTATTAAATATAGAAGTTTGTGTTGCTGATCAGGCAGTTCTCTATTATTAAAAACACCATAAACAGTTAACCCCTGAGTACATGGAAAGGGCAGGTACCCTGGCGGAAGGAGATGGGAAATGTAAATCAAGTCAGCAGGATACTGCGATGGCAGGCACATCACAAGCGCAAAGCAGTGGGAAGAAGAAAGAACCTCTTTGTATTATCGTATTAGGAATGGCAGGATCTGGAAAGACAAGTTTTGTACGTCGACTTGATACCCATTTACATGTCAAGAAGAAACCTCACAACGTCATCAATTTGGACCCAGCTGTACATGATGTCCCCTTCCTACCATTCATAGATATTCGAGATACTGTCAATTACAAAGAAGTAATGAAACAATATGGTTTGGGTCCAAATGGAGGAATTGTTACTGCCTTAAATTTGTTCTCTACAATGTTTGACAGTGTAATGAAACTTATTGCCAAACGGGAAGATCAGCTGGATTACATCATTTTTGATACTCCAGGGCAAATAGAAGTATTTAATTGGTCAGCATCAGGTCCAATTATAGCCGGAGCTCTCGCTTCAACTTACCCAACCATGATTGTGTATGTTGTAGATGTTGTCAGATCTGCCAATCCTCAGACGTTTATGTCCAACATGTTATATGCTTGCTCTATATTATATAAGTACAAATTACCTTTCATTATTGCCCTAAACAAAATAGATATTGTGGATTGTAAATATGCAATGAAGTGGATGCAAGATTTTGAAGAATTTCAAGATGCATTAGCAGCAGAGTCTTCTTATGCGTCGAATCTAACCCGTTCCCTCTCATTGGCTCTGGAGGAATTTTATAGCAATATCAAGTCATGTGGAGTATCAGCATATACAGGAGAGGTAAGGACTTATTTTGATTGATTTACGTAATAATTGTGGTAAATTCTTAGAAGTGCACACCTCCATGATATAGCGATAAAAAATTAATAATTCAATTTGGAAATTTCAAATTAGGACAATTTATAGTTTCATCCAACCATAGAATTTGATATGTGACTTATGTGTTTCTGGTGGGAAATGTTGTGATATGAACGATGGTGTACATCATTTCCGTCACAAATGCGTACTTTGAAGTAATTAAGTATTGAAGTTATGCACTTATGCCTACATCTCTCGAACGATCTGGGGGGACGTGTGGGAAATCGGAGTTTTTGGGTGGGGAAGACTAATAAATGGAGTAATGTGCGTTGCAAAACAGGTATAAAATTAACAAAAACACTTAAGAAATATAAAAAGAAAAACTTAAAGATCACATTTTAGGGCCCGAGTCCATCGCTAGCCATCTTTGTTTTTACCATCGATTAAAAAAAATGTCTTGCTAGATTTGTTACATTTAGCGAAGTCCACTCCAGCCACGCAAGACTTCCTAACCGTAAACTAACGTTACCTCCGTTGTTGTTGTTGTTGTTGTCGTTCCCTAGACTGTCTGTCCGAGCAGTCCCGTCTCCCCAAGGAAGGCCACAGCCGAAACTGGGTTTTCCCACTAATCCTTTATAGAGTGTATGGAGCTGGAGTGTATGGTCCTGGAGCTGCAACGTCTACGTTGTGGGACCACCCCCCAACCCCAAGAGTTGGGGGCCAATCAGCAGCAACCACCCCTGGCCATCAGCTCTACGCAGATGGCACCGATCCCCAAGGAGGAGCTACGCCTACCTGGGGGAGTACCACAATCCTGTTACCTCCGTTAGGTTAGGTTAGTTGAGTTTACGGTTACCAAGTCTTGTGCGAGGGGCAGCCCTAAATCTAGCGCTTCTACTCACAAATACTTACAATCGTTAGTAAATAAACATGGCGCCGCGTGCAGTACATGCCGATATGGGATATTTTTGTTTTTTTATGGGTTTCTTTAGTCTTCTTCATTTTACACCTGTTTGGCAATGTGCATTACTCCATTTATTAGTCTTCCCCACCCAAAACCCCCGATTTCCCACACGTCCCCCCAGATCGTTCGGGAGATGTAGGCATAAGTGCATAAATTCAATACTTAATTACTTCAAAAGTACATATTTGCGACAGAAATGATATACACCATCGTTCATATCACAACATTTCTCACCAGAAACACATAAGCCACATATCAAATTCTATGGTTGGGTGAAACTATAAATTGACCCGAAATTATAATACATCAACATAATATGCATTTTTCTTGGTGGGATTTAATAACAAAAAGTTCCTAAAACTCATTTACTAACGAATGAAGTCGTGGTGGGTGAACAATACACCATGTTTTTTGATAGATGCAGAGGTTGGAAGAAATGAAAGGATGATAAATTTGTCTATTCTAACCTAAGCTGTATTTAGTAATGCTGTACTTATAATTATAAAGATCATCTGGGTCTTTGTAATTGTCGTCATGGAAGTTGAGAGTCTTTTTAAGTACTCAATTGGACTACAGGGAATAGAGTTGTTGCATAGCTTGAAGGAAGCCCTATTGTCTTTATAACAGTGCTTATTAACGTCGCCTAGAGTTGGAGAACACACGGTGCACAACATGAAAGCCATCATCTAACTGACATTGACTGGACTGGACAGAAGACAACATGGCGTCTTGACGCTATGCTTGCAGCTTCGTTCGGTAGTATATTTACTTTTAGCATGGTTTTTTGTTATTGATTTTCACCAAGAAAAACATATATTACATTGATGTATTATAATTTACAAAATTAATAATTAATTTTCTAATGCTATATTGCAAAGGTGTGCACTTCAAGAAGAATACAATAATATTTTATAGATTCACGTGTTCATAAAATATTTTCTGCAGGAATGGTTTTAAATAACCAATTGTGTTTATTAAAGGTTACAGTTGACTCTAAGGTAACTGTTGTCTGTATAAGTACAGAAACTCACAAACACAATTTTAGTTTATTTTCTTGAATACATATTTTCACTAGCAGCGACATTGCATACAAGGCTATTTTTTCCAAGTGCACACCTATGCGATATAGCATTAGAAAATCAATTATTAATTTTGTAAATTATAATACATCAATGTAATATACATTTTTCTTGGCAGAAATCAATAACAAAAAACCTTGCTAAAAGCAAATATACTACCAAATAAGCTGCGAGCATAGCTTCAAGACACCATGTTGTCATCTATCCAGTCCAGTCAATGTCAGTTAGACAATGGCTTTCATGTTGTGCACCAGGTGTTCTCCAACTCCAGGTGACATTAATAAGCACTGTTACAAAGACAATAGGGCTTCCTTCAAGCTATGCAACAACTCTATTCCCTACAGCCCGATTGAGTAAACAATCAGGGTGTCAGCATCCGTGACAACAACCCAGATGATATTTAGAATTACAGGTATCACATTACTAGATACAGCTTAGGTTACATAGGTTAGGTTAGGTTAGAATAGACGAATTTATCATCTTTCATTTCTTCATCCTTGGTATCTATCAAAACAAACATGGCATATCATTCACCCTCTGTGACTTTGTTTGTTAATAAATTGGTTTGATATTAATTTCCACCATGAAAAAGGCATATGTTGATATATTATAATTTACAAAATTAATTATTGGTTTTCTTCTGCTATATCGTGTAGGTGTACATTTCTAAAAAATTACCACATAGAAGGTTATTTAAAGATCTCGAGACACACTACAAAATTTCTAAAGCCCAGCTTCAGGGTAATTGGGGGTATTTATAGGCTTTCAGTCAGTACAAACGCTCCTCAACTTACGTTTTAGTTACGTTCCAAACGGCTGAACGTAACGTGAAAATGAACGTAAGTTGTTACTGTACGTTCCAGTAATGTATGACCGTTCATACTGTACTATACATCCATAAATTCTATTACCGTATCTTATAAAACACCCCTAAATCATTAATTATAAACATAACATTGTAAAATAATAACATTAATTTCAAATAAATTAAATTCAAGCAACATAAAGTGAGATGGTAGAGGAGAAGGAGGAGGAGGAGGAGGAGGAGGCAAGGCATGTTCAGTCTGTCGCTTGTGCCATGTAAACAGTGGATGCAGCATCATGTGTAAGTATCGTTTGAGCGTTTCGTACTACGGAGAGCGCGCTAAACTCAAAAATTCACTCACAATTTTTTTTTTTCTTTTTACAATTTTTTTAAGGCAGTTCAAATGTAAAATCGAAAAAAACGTAAAACGAATGAACATAAGTAGAGGAGCGTCTGTAATCAGTTTCACCATTTTAATTTTGAGTGGTGAAGAGTTTATTTGTTTTTCTGAAGATATTATTTACAACTTCTTGGAAAGAATAAAAACATTATTGATATAAATTGATCAAATTCATGTCACTTCCCAGTTATTTTTAAATACAGTCGAACCTCGAAAGCCCAGACCCCGAATGCCCGGACCCTCGTATGACCGGTCAAAATGAACAAAGGGCGGACTTTTCAAGCAAAGTTCCCTATTTGTCCGGTAGGAGGCAGCGACGGCCGTACACGTATACTCAAACCCGGCCCAGTCAAGCCGCCACCAGGGCTGCCGTTTCGTAGAATTTTGTACCAAAATGTAGTAAAATAGCGGCATGTGGCAACTCCACAAGGACATGAGGAAAATTTTTCTACATATCAGGCTGTTAAAAACAGTCAAAAACTCAAAATTTTGTTTAAAAATCGTAGAACTAGTTAGCAAATAATAAATGGTACATCAAAATATGACTTTTATTGGTAATTGTGTTACTTATAAAATATTATACCCCAAAAGATACGTTTTTACGGTGTAGAAAAAAATTCTACGCTAAAGTTTCAGCTTTCTTTTAGCGATAATAATATAAAAAAAAAAAAAAATTATATCTTACTGAATATGTTAGGGCATGGGGGCCTTATATACATTCAAGAATAAAAAAAACTAGAACCAACATTTTGTCAAAGTTTGACAAGTATATCTTGCTATGAAAGTCTGCACACGCCCGAGAAAAATGTATGCCCTGGTATAGCAACACTCCATTCTACACGGCAGTGCAGAAAACGTGCCAACCCTGGCCGCCACCACTGTCCCGCGTGCATTCCTTCCGATATTTACCGTGTACGTAATGAAAAAATACAGTACAGTACACTGTATATACAGTACATTTAAATGCCTGTATTAGTTATTACATAATTATCAGTATTATGGTATTATTATTACAGTATTGTTATTATTACAGTGTTAGAGTATTATTCTTATGTGTTTCTATGCCATATCATACATTACCTATACATATACCGCTACGAAAATCTACGGGTGTTAGGGCGATATTTTCGATGACCGGACTTTTGGCATGACCGGACCACCCTTCCCCCCAATTAGTCCGGGCTTTCGAGGTTCGACTGTAGTACCATAACTAGTTTCATTTTTTTTTTTTTTTCTTTTTTTTTTTTTACCCATTAGAAGTCTATCTATTATAAGGATATTCATAATAAGAAATCAGCAGAAACAAAGCATTAGAAAATTTCTAAAAATATAAGACTTATATGTCATGATTGGATCAAATATTGCCCTAGAAATCAATAGTAACATTGCTCACCCCAGACAACTATGAAAAAAAAAATGCTCCATAACAAAATTAAATAGTCAAATCCTTCCTTTGGAAAGGAACCCAAAAGTTCTGAGTCTAACATTTGATAGTCATGTCATATTTGGCCCTCGTGTCAATGACCTGACAACAAAAATCAACAAGAAAACAAACCTTCTGAAAATCATCTCTGGCACTAACTTTGGACAACAGAAAGAAACTAATAACCATCTGTAAACAGTTCATAGAATTTTAGAATATGCCTCCATAGCATGGTTCCCAACAATCAGCAAATCAAACAAACACTGCAGAGTGGACCACAAAGAGTAATTACAAGAATCACCAAAACCACCCCATTAGGACACCTACATAAAGAAATCAAAATCACCCCATTAGAACATCACATGAAAATAAAAGGAACACAATTCTATGTCAGAATCCCCAACAACACACACCCCTCACATTACATCTAACAAACACCACCAAGACAATACAACAAAACTACACCAACAGCATACTGCTTGAGCATCTACCACAAAATGTCACGCAAACCACACAAAACATCCACACAGAAAAAAATTCACGTTCAGATAACTAAAGAAACCCTCCAAGAAAGACCACCTAACTCAATACTTCAACAATAACTCCAAGATATAAGAAAACCCTCACACACCAGACAAGAACCACATTAGTATGTCTGCACTCAGGTCACCATCCATCAGAGAGACTGTACCAATACAGATTAGGCCTGGCCACAGATTCAAACTGTCCCAAATGTAATCACCACACAGAAGACACAGAACATCTCATACTATAATGCCCTACACTGACAATCCCCAGACTATAACAAGTCTTCTCTAAATGACTTGTGGTCCTTTCCAGGGGCAGTTTCCAGGAGGCCATGGGTCTACTGGAAGAGAGACCAGGGGCAGTGGATTGATTGATAAAACCTTTTCTTTGTATTTATCTCTGAATACCTATTCCTCATAAAAAAATCCACCTAGACATTTACTTGTTTCCTTTATAATTTACCTATGCAACCACTCCTTCATTCACTGCC
This sequence comes from Oratosquilla oratoria, assembly GCF_046742065.1. NCBI lineage: Eukaryota > Metazoa > Arthropoda > Malacostraca > Stomatopoda > Squillidae > Oratosquilla > Oratosquilla oratoria. The sequence goes on from NW_027467713.1 coordinate 3,712,293, forward strand.
ACATGTATCCTCAAATACTTTAAACTTTCAAATTTCTGAGGCTTCTTACCCTTTATACTCATATTGAACTCACCACCATCATCATTCTCTACTACTTTTTCTTACATTTATTCATAATTTCCTTCTCGCATACCTTTCCAAACTCAGTTACCAACTGTTTCAGTCTCTCTTCAGAATTAGTCACATGTGCACTGTGATCCTCAAATAACAACTGGTTTACTTCCCTGTCCATTCTCATCCACCATTTCTAAACCCCTGCCCAGTATTCATGCATTTACATCCCTGATCATCCCATTCATATACATACTGAACCACATATTCTTTACACAACCCCATATGCTTCTCACACCATTCACTTTCTCCATTTCCAACTATTAAGCCTTCTCTGTACCAGTAAAATAGGTTTGTTATAGTAATAGTAATAAAGGTTGTTTCAAGTTTCATTGATTGTAAACCTACAGTCCCACAACAGATGCAGTGGGACTTAGCCTCTCGCATAGATCTCATGAGAAGAAATATTGGAATGTCTTCTGTATTGTATTCATATGTGATGTTTCTATGCCACTAGAGGAGAGGAGCAGTTGGTGCTTGTCACTTTTCATTGAATGAAAAGGTGGAGGCAATACAATAGAATTCAATAGAAATCTTAGGGCTAAACCGTAAACCAAACGTTACCTTACTCCATTACTTCAGTTGGAGATGAGCGTGATGTGTTTTTAAGACAGCATGGAGATCAGTATGACATTTTTGTATTCAGAAAGAATTAATATATACATCACTTTCAGGGTTTGGACAAATTCATGGATTTAACTGGGGAGGCATCCATTGAGTATGAAGAATACAGGGCTGAATATAAGAAACTAGAGACCCAACGGAAAGAAGAAGAAACTCAAAAGAAGAGGAGAGAAATGCAGAAATTGGAGAAGGACATGAGAGAAGAGAAGGAGTCCCTCTGCACAGTGCGGAAAGCTATTAGGTATGGTTAAGCCTTGATTCAACATTGTGAAGTAATATTCACATTCATGATTACCATAACATTTTTATTTTCAGAAGGAGTATTGACTGCAAGGTAACACGCAGCCAATGCTTTATGGACTGTTTTGGGGTGCCCCCTATTGACTGAAACCACTCATCATTTCGTCATTAAATGTGCATGGTTTTGGTACAGATGAGAGTAAAAGGGAAGAAATTAGCAGTTTTTGAGAAGGAAAATGGATGTGTTAGAGTCAAGTGTAACTAAGTTGAAGGGGAAAATTTTGGGAGAAATGTAAAGATAGTACTGTTGGGGAATCTCAAAGCTAGAGTAGGAGGTTAGCAAGTAGATGGGGTAGTAGGGAGATTTGGTGTACCAGTTAAGAATTATAGTCAAGAGATGATGTTGGAAATCTATTTAGAAAGGGAGTTGATGATAGCAAACAGTGTTTAACCCCTTCCATACGGTGCTGCACACGTAGGCGTCATGAGGAGCAAGTGGATTCGCGACGCTGCCATATCGGCATCTTGATTATATTTATTGTAGTCGCCCCTGTGTTTTTACATTCTCCCAAATGCGCCCTGAATCCCATTCTCTGTGGTTTTCAAAATTCGCGGGTGAAAGAGAGAACGATCGATATAAGCGGTGACTATATTTTATGATGCGAGTATTATTACGACACGTCATACGGCTGGCATTGGCTGCTGCCCGCGAGATTTAAGTCCCGTACTGAAGTGGTTAAGAAGAGGGCCGATCATATGTATAAATGGGAAAGGGTGGCAAAGGGAAGGATGGTTGAGGGTATTAATGGGCTATGGAAGAATTCTAATTCAAGGAATGTCATTGTCATGTTTTACAAATATCTGGTATAGTGGGCTTGAAGCTAGTTTTGGAGAGATATTTGTTTATGATGATGTTGATATTTTGTCTAGGATTGCTCTAACTGCTTCATGGGTGGTGACAGATTAAACTTGCTCCATTCACTGCTTCCTTTATACTGGGGACCCAGTACTTCACATAGCAGGTCAACAACAGTGCCACCTAGTGTCTGTTAACTGAACCACACAAATCAAATCCAATATGGCTGCCCTCAGCCAAATGACGACAGTAAACACTCCAATGATGCTTGGTCTTTATTTTTTTTATTTTTTTTTATTTATATATTTTTTATTTTTTATTTATTATTATTTTTTTTAAAGTACTTATAAACCAAGGAAACCTATTGACCAATGAGGACTGCTTGCAAATGCTGGGTTAAGGCTCCCCTCTTAGTAAGGCAGTCAGCAAGTTGATCTGAGGTTCTGACCCAAGAAACAATTAATCTCACCACGCGACAACATATCCTTCAACAGTGCAATGTTGATCTGAAGATGATGATCCTCCACACTATGAGAAGAATTCAAGGCCTCCACCAAACTCTTGTTAACCGAGCAGTGTACAGCTAAGATGTGGCATTTGATAATGTCCCTGATAATTTGTCCAAGATAGGAAGCAGCCTCAGTGCACTCAATGAGTGCCAGGGTCTCGGCAGACAATGTGGATTTCACCACTTGGCGCCATTTCCTCAATTGCCAATAAAATCAGGCACTTTCTTCCTTCCCCATCCTTGAGAAAAATCACAAATCCTCCCTGGGAACCACCATCAGATAGGTTCCCAAAGGAAGCATCTGAGAAGCATTCAATTATACAGTCCTCTACAGCTGACAGCTTTCTAAACAGTAAGCAAAAATGGTCACCCATAACTTTGATAATCGTATTGAGTCTCACAGCATCAGCCACTGTGGCATTTTTATAATGTCCACTCAGTTTGCACATATCAAAGGCAATGCCAGGTCATGATTGTCTAGTTAACCAGCTCAGTTGACCAATCAGAGCACTGAATTCTTTCTTCTCATTGTTCGATGGCTCAATGGACTTGGCTGCCGACCTGCGAAATCCCAAACTCAGTTGTATGAGCAGACTGGCATAGCTATACTGGCCAACTGTTATATTTACCTAATTGTATTATACGGGAAGGGAGCTATGCTCGCGGTGACCCGTCTTTGTATCTTTCAGTATCAAGTTTTTTTCATAAAATCTTGAATAGTGTTTGCACACACTGTTTCTTTATCTAAATTATTCCAGGTATCCAGTACTCTATGTGGGAAGCTTTTTTTTTTTTTTTTTCAGATCTCTTCTATAGTTATCCTTTTTGAGTTTCTTTTCGTGTCCTCTTGTTTTTCCATTGTCCCATTTTAGTACATCATTTCTATCAAGGATTTCCATTCCTTTCATGATTCTATGGTTAGTCAGTAGATCTCCTCTTTCTCTTCTCTGCTCCAGTGTTGGTAATTCCAATTTGGATAATCTTTGTATGTTAATTTGGAAAGAACTGGTACCAACTTTGTCGTTGCTCTTTGTATTCTTTCTAATTTCTTTATATTCTTTTTCCAGTCCTGTGGTACCTTTCTATCTTTGAGGGAGCATTTGATTATATTATATTTTATCTGTCAACTCCTCTATGCATTCTTTCAGTATCCAATTTGCAGTTCCATCCGAACCATGTGATTTCCTGACATCAAGGTTTTTTATTTGTTCAATTTCCTTCTGTGTTACAGTTATTTCCTTCATTGAGGGGGATTTCTGTCTCTATTCCCTCACAGTTAGGTGAGTTCTCAATTGTGAATACCGATTTGAAATGATTGCTCATAATTTCTGCCATTTCTTGTTCTTCTGTATATTCATAATTTCCCTGGCACAGCTTTTCTATTTCTTGTTTGTTTTTTAGTTTACCATTTACATACAAATACATTTAGATACTTGGGTGCAAATGTGGCAAGAAAGGGAGGAGTGGGGGTGGAGGTAGAATGTAGATTGAGAGAAACGAGTAAATGCCTTGGTGGATTAAAAAATGTAATGAGAAATAGACACCTGGGAATGGATGCTAAGAGGAGGTTATATGAAGAGTGAGAAATGAGGAGGAGAACAGGGGTGGAAAGTGAGTTGGGAGATAGGGTTGATGAAAGAGTAATAGGATGGTTTGGACACATGGAAAGAATAAGTGAAGGAAGATTAGTAAAAGAGGTGTGGAAAGCAGATGTGGAAGGAGTGAATGTGAGGGGGCATCCTAGGATGAGATGAATGGATGGGGTAAAAGGAGCATTACAAAAGAGAGGAATGTCTGTTGAGGAAGGATGGGAGAGGACAGAAGATAGGGGTGAATGGAGAAGGGTGTATAGATGATGCTGTGATGCATGAGAGGGAGTGGGTGGGGTATGGGGGGGGTGAGGAAGTATGTATGAGAAATTTGACGCAACCCGAAGGGATTTCTCCCCGTCTTCTCCTTTTCTGCATGAGGGGACAGAGAGGGGGACATGCCGAATTAATGAAGTGGCCTTGCTGTGGATGTGCTATGTCTTGCGACACTGCTTCTGACCCAGGGCAGTGGACAGGATGCAGGGATGACCCATCATCTAGTAGGTGCCAAGATAAGAGGGAGGGAGGAGGGTGGAGGGGAGTGGAATATGTAGGGGATGGAATGGGTGAGTGGTTTCTATGCCTTTTTCTTTTTGGCTACCCCCCATGTAAGGGGGGAAAGCCTTTGGTATATGTATGTACATACCTGTAAAATAGTTTAGGTGGTTCCTTGCATTTTTCTATTATTTCTTTTTCATAGTTTTTTTTCATCTCTGCATATTTTTACATAATTGTTTCTTAGTTTGATGTATGTTTGCCATTTGCTTTTTTTTTTTTTTTCTCCATCTTTTCCAAGCTTTGTCTCTTTTATCCTTAGCTTCACTACATTTTTTGTTGTACCAGTTCTTTATGTATACTCTTTCTTGCTTTTGTTGTGGTACATATTTGTTCACTCCCTCATTATAAATTTCTTTTAGTATATTCCATTTCTCTTCCATCTTTGTTTCTTCCTTTAGGAATTTTTCCCAGTTTGCATTACAAAAGAATTTTTTAAGTTTCTCAAGATTCATTTTGTTATACATTGGTCTTCCTATTCTATGTTTCTCATTTCTTCTTAGGTCCATTTGCTCTTTTAGTTCAAATTCTATTAGTACATGGTCACTCTTTCCTATTGGTGTTTTGTAATCTAATCTGTCCTCAGTTTCAGGTTCTGACATAAGTATTAAAACAGTCGCAATGGTTCCTCATTATTTCTGTATATGGTATTTTCCTTTATCCACTGACTCGTTGTGTATTCAATGGTCATATCGAGCAGCATGTTGCCCCAGATGTCTTCTCCACCCTTTACTGTCATTTTTTCCCAACATATTTCTTTTGAATTAAAATGACCCATAATTACTATATTTCCTCTTTCCTTCAGTATATCTGTCAGTTCATACTTTGTATCTTCCAACAGTTTGGAATGATCGCTTTCTGTCCAGGACTATGTTTTGGGGGGCACATGCACTTCTACAATTTTTCTACTTTTCATGTGATTGCTTTAAACTTTTATAATAATTTATTCTACATTGTTTTTTCCTTCTGTTATCTTTGTCACATTTAAATCTTTCCTAGTCAAAAATAATACTCCCCCACCCTGTTTTTCGTTTCTATTCCCTGTGGTGGAGGAAAAGAATACTGCCACCAAGTAATTCCACTTGGATTGTAAGAGGCGAGAAGAAAGGGACGGGGATTGGGACTAGGCATCCTTCTCCTTGTAGCCCCACAGGGGACATTCCTAAAAGAAAAAGCAAAGGCATAAGAGGGTCTGGGATTTTTCCGACCAGCACCCTAAGGTTTGGGTCTTTTAATGTGCGTGGATGTGGTACAGATGAGAGTAAAAGGGAAGAGATAGGTAGTATGTTTGTGAGAAGAAAGATGGATGTGTTGGCTTTGAGTGAAACTAAGCTGAAAGGGAAGGGCGAGTGTAAGTTTGGGAGTGTAAGTGGGAGGTTATCAGGAGTGAAGAGAGGGCGAGGGAGGGAAGGGGTGGCTATTCTAGTAAGTGAAGAGATAGGGAAATGTGTAGTGGAGTGGAAAGAGGTTCCCTCAAGGATAATGTGTATTAAGGTGAAACTGGGAAAGGAGATGTGGGTTTTTGTAAGTGCATATGGGCCTGGCAGTGAGAAGAGAATAGAAGAAAGGGAGGCTTTTTGGATAGATTTAAATGAGTGTATAGAGGATTTAGGGAGAAATATCAATGCAATAGTACTGGGAGACCTTAATGCTAGGGTAGGAAATGATCCAATTGATGGAGTGGTTGGGAAATGTGGAGTTCCAGGAAAGAATCTTAGTGGAGAGTTGATGGTGGAAATGTGTCTAGAGAGTTGATGATAGCAAATACAGTGTTTCGGAAGAAATTCAAGCATAAGTACACATGGGAGAGGGTGGTGGATGGAAGGGTAGTAGATAGAGTGTTAATGGACTATGTAGTGGTAAATAGGATTATGATATGAAGAGTTAAGGATGTACATGTGCTAAGGGGAGGCGGGTGGGGGAATATCAGATAATTTTTTGGTGGAAGGTAAGTTGAGAGTGGAGGATAGATGGAGGAAGAGGAGAGGGACAAAGGGTAGGGAGGTGCTTAGAGTGAACTCTTTAAATGAAAAGGAGAAGGAGTACAAGAGGAAACTGAAGGAGGAGTGGGAGGGAGTGAAGGATAGAGTAGAGCTAGGTGTGGAGGAGGAATGGGGATGGTTCAAGGAGGGAGTCACAAAGTGTGCAAAGATGGTGTGTGGAACAAGAAGGATAGGAGGAAATAGAAGGAAGGGTAGTGAATGGTGGGATGAGGAAACAAAGAAGGTTATAGAAGAGAAGAAGTGAGCTTTCACATATTGGTTTCAAAATAGGACGAGGGAGTCATATGAGAGGTACAAAGAAAAGAAAAGAGAAGTAAAGCAAAAGGTAAAGGAGGCAAAGAGGAGAGCAGATGTGAAATGGGGTAAAAGTATGACAGAAAATTTTGAAAGTAATAAAAAGATGTTTTGGAAAGAAATTAAGAGAGGAAGAGAAGGCGAATCAAGTAGAGAAGAAAAGGTAAAAGGTGCAGATGGAGAGATGATGATGGAAGAGAAGGCAGTAAGGGGAAGATGGGTAGAATATTTTAGGGAGTTGCTAAATGTGAAGGTGGATAGGGAGGGAAAGATAGCTGCAGTGGGAAATGCTAAGAAAATGAGAGTGATGAGTGAGGAAAATGGAGGAGAAATAAGGAAGGATGAAGTGAAGGCAGCAGTTAAGATGATGAAAGCAGGTAAGGCACCTGGTCTGGATGGATGCCATGCAGAATGTCTAAAAAAGGAGGTACAGTGATGCTGGACTGGCTGGTGAGGTTATTTAATGTTTGCTGAAGAGAGGTTAGAGTGCCGGAGGACTGGAGGAGTGCCTGTATAGTTCCACTTTACAAGGGAAAAGGGTACAAGTGTGAATGTAGTAGTTTCAGAGGGATTAGCTTGTTAAGTGTAGTTGGGAAGGCTTATGGGAGGATCTTGATTGAGAGGATTAGGAGAGGAACAGAAGGAGTAATTGGTGAGGAACAGTGTGGATTTAGGATGGGTAGAGGTTGTGTAGATCAGATTTTTGTGGTAAGACAGATATGTGAGAAAGCTATAGGAAAGGGGAAGGATGTTTTTTGGGCCTTTATGGTCCTGGAAAAGGCATACGACAGGGTTGACAGAAAGGCACTGTGGGAGGATTTGCAGATATACGGGATAGGAGGAAAGCTTCTGGGAGCTGTCAAGAGTTTTTATGAGAGTAGTAGAGCTTGTGTCAGGATTAGAAATGGAGAGAGTGAGTGGTTCGAGGTAAAGGTGGGACTTCGTCAAGGATGCGTTATGTCACCCTGGCTGTTCAGCTTATACATGGATGGGGTGGTGTGAGAGGTGAATGCAAGGGTAGTGGGTCAGGGATTGGAGATGGTTAAAGAAAATGGAGAAAAGTGGGAGGTGAGCCAGCTGTTGTTTGCGGACAACACTGCACTTGTGGCAGGATCGGAGGAGGGACTGAGGAAGTTGGTGACAGAGTTTGGGAGAGTGTGTGATAGAAGAAAGCTGAAGATAAATGTGGGTAAAAGTAAGGTGATGAGATGTACAAGGGGTGAAAGTGGCAGCAGACTGGAAATGAGCATTAAGGGAGAGCGACTGGAGGAAGTGGATAGTTTTAGATACTTGGGTGCAAATGTGGCAGGAAAAGGTGGAGGTAGAATGTAGATTGAGAGAAACGAGTAAATGCCTTGGTGGATTAAAAAGTGTAATGAGGAATAGACATTTGGGAATGGATGCTAAGAGGAGACTATATGAAGGAGTGATTGCACCAACAGCACTGTATGGGGCAGAAACATGGAACATAAGAGGAAGAGAGAAGGAGTTTGAATGTGTTTGAGATGAGGTGTCTGAGACGTATGATGGGGGTTACTAGGCTGGATAGAGTGAGAAATGAGGAGGTGAGGAGGAGAACAGGGGTGGAAAGTGAGTTGGGAGATAGGGTTGATGAAAGAGTATTAGGATGGTTTGGACACATGGGAAGAATGAGTGAAGAAAGGCTAGTAAAAGAGGTATGGAAGGCAGATGTGGAGGGAGTAAACATGAAGGGACGTCCTAAGATGAGGTGGATGGATGGGGTGAAGGGGGCTTTGGGGAAGAGGGGAATGTCTGTTGAGGAAGGACTGGAGAGAACAGAAGACAGGGGTGAATGGAGAATGGTTGTATATGGATGATGTTGTGATGCATGAGGTGGAATGGGCGGGGGGATGGGGGGTGAGGTAGTATATGAGCAAATTTTGACGCAGCCCGAAGGGATTTCTCCCCGTCTTCTCCTTTTATGCATGGGGGGACGGAGAGGGGGGGGGGGTTGCCGATTTAATGAAGCGGCCTTGCTGTGAATGTGCTGTATCTTGCGACACTGCCTCTGACCCAGGGCAGTGGACAAGGTGCAGGGATGACCAGTCATCCAGGAGGTGCTAAGGTGAGAGTGAGGGTGGAAGGGTGTGGAGTGTATTCAGGGATGGAATGGGTGGGAATGATTTTATGCATTTTCCTTTTTGGCTACCTCCCTTGTAAGGGGGAAAAAGCCTTGGTATATGTATGTATGTATGTATTCTTCGTTCAACAGTTGTATAGACCTTGTCCCACAGTATTTGGTGGTAGAGTACTTTTTAATTTAGTTTCTACTATTCCCATTATGTCTGGTTTTTCTAATGCCAGATAGTCATTTAATTCATTCAGTCCTGAAATCATTCCATCTATGTTGGTATAGGCTAACTTTAATTTTTTCCTTTCTCGTCTTTTTCTGTCTGCTTTGTTTCGTTTTTCCTACCTTCAGCTGTAGTGCCCACTTCCAATCCTATGTACTTGAAGGTAGATGATGCCGTGCTCCCAGTATAGAACTCTCCTTGAAAAACATCAATAACCTTCTCCTGGAACACTCCACTGCCCATCCAGAGAAAATCATCCACATATACACATATGATACCATGAAGTTCACCACCAAAATACCATGAAAACAAGGATGGTTCAAGTTGACTCCTCTCAGCTGCCAGAGACAGTAGCCGACTCTTGACATGCAAGTACCATACTCTCACTGCATCACATAGACCATACACCATCTTTTTCAGTCTCCAAAGCTGACCACTATGATATTCTGGGGGAGGACACAAGTAAACCTCTCACTCTATGTAGTTGCCCTGAAGGGAAGCTCACTTCACATCTAGGCTGTTACACACCCAACCAAACATAGAAGCCATTGCCAAAGCCAATTGGATAGATTCTTTAGAACAAGCTGGGGAGTCCTTCCAAAAGCTGAATGTGTCCTCCTCAAAACCCCGTGCTACAAGGTGTGCCTTGATTATAGGGCTTCCATCTTTCACCTTTTCTGTAATAACCCACTGCACATACAGGTAAACGTCGACTTACGATGGCATTAGGTTTCGATAGAGCCATCGTAAGACGATTTCATCGTAAGTCGATCCCCAATTTGTGTATCACTGTTCCGTGGTCACTGTACCTAGCCTACCTGTATATTAACCACCAGAGATACTGAATATAGCCTATTAAACATGTACAGTAGTTTATTTAATTATTTTTATCCTTTTTACCATATTCAAACACTATAATATGTATTTTCAGTACGGAACTTAAATCTCGCGGGCAGCAGCCAATGCCAGCCGTACGACGTGACGTAATAATACTCGCATCATAAAATATAGTCACCGCTTATATCGATCGTTCTCTCTTTCACCCGCGAATTTTGAAAACCACAGAGAATGGGATTCAAGGCACATTTGAGAGAATGTAAAAACACAGGGGCGACTACAATAAATATAATCAAGACGCCGATATGGCACCGTCGCGAATCCACTTGCTCCTCATGACGCCTACGTGTGCGGCACCGTATGGAAGGGGTTAAATTATCATGTCGTCGTCGTCGTCGTCGTCATCGTAAAGTCGAACAATCGTAAGTCGCGGCCATCGTAAGTCGACGTTTACCTGTATATAAATTCCTGTCCTCTTGTTTTCCACCACCTCATAACAATTTTTTTTGTCAATTTTGTACTTCCAGTTCCTTTGCTTTTATCACTTCTTCATTGGAGTAAAACACGAACATCTCCATTTTGTCAGAGACCACTTCCAATTCTGCAACTTCTGAATAATCCACACACTCTACACTCCCATCAGAATCTTTTTGGAAGCTGAACCAATTTTGTTTATTTTTCTTTAGCTTTACCTCCTCTGCTCACTATTCTTCCAGACATGTGTTCACCAGTTTTTTCATTCAGTCTTCGGATCCTTTGCCCCAGTAGCAGTTTGAATGGTCTTGTTTCTCTTCGAGAGTTCTCTGGCAGTTCAGGGTTGTTTATAATATAATTTTTTCTTTGTTGTACCTCCTGTATCTCACCACTATCATCTACTTCCTCACTGCTTTCAGATGTTGATGCAGATGAAGCAGACCCCTCTGAATCCTCATCTACCTCCTCCTGATCACATATGCCCTCCATATTCCTCAATACCTCCCGGGTGTCATTGGATGATCCACCACAATTCTGAGGACAATCTGATTGAGACCTCAAGGGAAGTTTGGATAATTGGGAAATATAGGCTCTGACATAAACACCTCCATGACAAACCAGAACCTGCTTGCTATCCCCACCAATAACTGTGCCTGGACCATGCCATCACTGATTAATCGTTATGCTTAAAGTACACCTCATTGCCATTGTAAAGGTCATTTATCTCCATTGCATGCACATTATGATGCAAAGCTCTCTTGATCCTTCCACTAGATTTGTTTTTGAGGTACTTCCTTTGAGCCAAGTGCAGAGCATTTAAGTTTTGTTATACAATATCCAAGCCAGAAACTGACTCTAAAGCAGGCAAGGAGCTACTGGTGACAGACGGTACTGCAGGATTGAAACCAAATACTAACTGGTTTGAGCTAAAACCAGAATTATTTGCCAATGCATTATGGGCTGACACCACCCATGCTAAGGCTACGTTGATATCACACTGCATATCCTCAAACACTTTTAGCACTGTGTCACCATTGCTCCACAGACTTTCTGCAGCAGTAGTTAGAATTTCAACACCAAACAGATCACCAAATTCTCTCATGTCACTATTATTAAATTTAAGTCCATTGTCAGAGAAGTTTCCTTGGAGCACCAAACAATGAAATCCAGTTTCTGAAGATGCTGCCAACCACTGTGTTAGCAGACTTGTTGGTGATGGCTGATGCCACACAATATCTTGTAGCAAGATCTACTATGATAAGAAACAGATGTTTTTGTACCTGTTTCAGATCCATTACAATTACTTAATTAAATTTCTCTGCCATTTGCACACTGACAACTGGTCCAGGTTTAGGGTGGTTATGTACACTTCACAGTTTTCAGTAACATTTCTAAACTGTTTCTCAAAGTCCCTCTCCAACATTTCAGCATTTCGCAGCATCCTTATCAAGCTCTCCACACCCAGATGGCCAAATTGACGATGAATTTTTAAAGCCATTTTACTGCGTAACCTTTAAAATAAATTGCATGTCTCAAGGAACCCCTGTGCAAAAAAACAACACATATACCATATCTTTCTCATTTTATTTATATTGTAATAATAGGTTAGATAGGATGATGTCTATATTACATTATTACAATAACCAAGAATATTGGTGAGGAACAGTGTGGATTTAGGACAGGTAGAGGTTGTGTAGATCAGATCTTTGTGGTAAGACAGATATGTGAGAAAGCTATAGGAAAGGGGAAGGATGTTTTTTGGGCTTTTATGGATCTGGAAAAGGCTTATGATAGGGTAGACAGAAAGGCACTGTGGGAGGTTATGCAGATTTATGGGATAGGAGGAAAGCTTCTGGGAGCTGTCAAGAGTTTTTATGAGAGTAGTAGAGCTTGTGTCAGGATTAGAAATGGAGAGAGTGAGTGGTTTGAAGTAAAGGTGGGACTGCGTCAAGGATGCGTTATGTCGCCCTGGCTGTTCAACTTACACATGGATGGGGTGGTGTGAGAGGTAAATGCTAGGGTAGTGGGTCAGGGATTGGAGATGGTTAAAGAAAATGGAGAAAAGTGGGAGGTGAGCCAGCTGTTGTTTGTGGACGACACTGTGCTTGTGGCAGGGTCAGAGGAGGGATTGAGGAAGCTGGTGGCAGAGTTTGGGAGAGTATGTGATAGAAGAAAGCTAAAGATAAATGTAGGTAAAAGTAAGGTGATGAGATGTACAAGGGGTGAAAGTGGCAGTAGACTGGAAGTGAACATTAAGGGAGAGCGACTGGAGGAAGTGGATAGTTTTTAGATACTTGGGTGCAAGTGTAGCAGGAAAAGGTGGAGTGAAGGTGGAGGTAGAATGTAGATTGAGAGAAGCGAGTAAATGCCTTGGTGGATTAAAGAGTGTAATGAGGAATAGACATTTGGGAATGGATGCGAAGAGGAGACTGTATGAAGGAGTGATTGTGCCAACAGCACTGTATGGGGCAGAAACGTGGAACATAAGAGAAGAGAGAAGGAGTTTGAATGTGTTTGAGATGAGGTGTCTGAGAAGTATGGTGGGGGTTACTAGGCTGGATAGAGTGAGAAATGAGGAGGTGAGGAGGAGAACAGGGGTGAAAAAGGATTTGGGAGATAGGGTTGATGAAAGAATATTAGGATGGTTTGGACACATGGAAAGAATGAGTGAAGAAAGACTAGTAAAAGAGGTATGGAAGGCAGATGTGGAGGGAGTGAACATGAGGAGACGTCCTAGGATGAGGTGGATGGATGGGGTGAAGGGGGCTTTGGGGAAGAGGGGAATGTCTGTTGAGGAAGGAAGGGAGAGGACGGAAGACAGGTGAGTGGAGAATGGTTGTATATGGATGATGTTGTGATTGCATGAGGAGGAATGGGCAGGGGGGTGGGGGGTGGGGTAGTATGTGTGAGTAAATTTTGACGCAGCCCGAAGGGATTTCTCCCCGTCCTCTCCTTATATGCAAGGGGGGACAGAGAGGGGGGGGTCGCCGATTAAATGAAGCGGCCTTGCTGTGGATGTGCTGTGTCTTGCGACACTGCTTCTGACCCAGGGTGGTGGGCAGGGTGCAGGGATGACCCGTCATCCAGGAGGTGCTCAGATGAGAGGGAGGGTGGGAGGGGTGTGGAGTGTATTTAGGGATGAAATGGGTGGGAGTGTTTTTATGCCTTTCCCTTTTTGGCTACCTCCCTTGTAAGGGGGAAAAAGCCTTGGTATATGTATGTATGTGTAAGAATATGTTGTACGTGTTTAATTATATATAGGAGGTGCTAAGATAAGAGGGAGGGTGGAGGGGAGTGGAGTGTATTTGGGGATGGAATGTGTGGGAATGATTTTATGCCTTAAATTTCTTTTTGGCTACCTCCCTTGTAAGGGGGAAAAAGCCTTGGTATATATATGTATGTACGTATATAAAATTAACTAAAAAATCAAAAGTGCATTAGCTTATCTCACTTGTTCTCATGGAACCCTTAGGGACCTTTTGCGGAACCTTAGGGTTCCGGGGAACCCTGGTTAAACAATGCTGCCCTAAACCATTGAAACAGAAGAGGGCTGCAGCAGAGAAAGGGAAAAAGTCAGGCATAAGTAAGAGAAGAAGCATGAAGAGAGAAGAGATATTGGTAGCCCTTTACTAATAAAGGGCAACCACTCTCTTCCTTTTAATGCCTTGATTTACTTGAATAATGAATTATCAAATAATTTATCTGCATATTTCACAAATGACACCCATTAAATTGATGCCTGGAGTGTAAAAACCTGAAGGTATACTTTGAAGCCCATTTTCTCTCTCGCTTTTTTTTTTTTTTTTTTTTTTCTTCTTCTTCTTCTTCTTCTTTCTAAAATAATATAATTCAGAATAATACTACTCTGACAAAATTTGGTCTATTTACATTATTATTATTATTTTTTTTTAATGAAGTGTTGAATATTAATTTTTCTAGAGGGATTTATGTTATGAGTCGTTAAAAAATTATGTGAGGGTAAATGATATATCAATATAACAATGTAACCACTGAACAAAAAAGTATATATAGTGTGTTGATAATTATAACTTTGCCCAATACTTTCATAGAAACAAATGCCACAGCATAAGTCCAAATAGTTGGAGACTGGTAGTTTGTATATTGATGATTTTACATATAAAAATGAGATTTTTATTTTGTAAGTAATCTAGTGACAGACTTCAATGAAACTTGGTCAAAATGACTACAGTAATGATCATGAGTTTCAGTAAAAAAGAAATCAGCTTCCTATTTCAATTAAAAAAGTGTCCTTAATACTGTAATGATACTGAATGTGTTTTATAATGATGACAATTTTAATATTTTTCTTATATCCAGGGAAGAGACAGAAATCTTCCTGTCTCCAGGAGCTGATAGTGAAGATGAACAAGAAGGAGATGAATTAGATGAGGAGGACACAGAGGAGAAAAAAGAGCTTGAATCATTTAAGCAATTCCTGGATCAACATAAAAATAAAACAATGCAACAGAAGTTGACACCTTCTGATGAACAGTCTTGAATGCAGGATTTATACATTTTTGTTTGTATTGTACCTAATTGTACAACTTGTGATATCCTTTTTTTTTTTCTTAGTTTATATCATGTTTTGATATATTTTGAACTCCTAAATGCTCCAAGTGGAGACTACTAATGTAGTGGATCTATGGTCAACTACACTGGTAGCACCATTTTTATATAAAAGGTGTACTCAGTTTAGTGGTGGTTTTATTCAGATTCTGAACAGGTAGGATTGCATCACCATCTATAGAGAAAAGATGTAGAGGTTGGATGCCTCCTGCTGCACTGAGATATAACTCAATAGTAATTACAGTTGGCTATCCATGTTTACAAATTATGGTTTGTATTTACCTAGTTGTATCTTATAGGAAGGGGAGCTACACTCATAGTGTCCAGTATCTGTATCTTGCCATATCTAATTTGCTCTTAAATTCTTGTATTGTTTTTGCACACACTATTGTTTCGTCTAGTATGGTCCATACATCCACCACACTGTGGGGAAAGCTGTTCTTTTTGAAGTCTCTTCCATAATTGTCCTTTTTGAGTTTCCTTCCATGTCCTCTTGTGTTTCTCTTATCCCAATTTAGTAAGTCTTCTCTATGAAAGATTTCCACACCTCTCATAATTCTGTAGATGTCAACAAGTCACCTCTTTCTCTTCTTTGTTCCAGAGTTGGTAGTTCTAGTTTTGACAATCTTTCTTCATTTTACATTTTTGATAGTGTTGGGGCCATCTTCATAGTTACTCTCTGGATTCTTTCAATTTTCTTTATCTTTTTAGTACTGGGTGACCATAGTGTCACTGCATACTCCAATTTAGGCCTTATCAGTGTGACTAGTATTTTCTTTACCATTTCTTCATCCATGTAAGTAAAAGCCACTTGTATTGATCTTAGCAAGTTATAGGTTTTGCCAACAATTTTGTTATGTTTGTCAAGGGACATTTTGTGATGATTATCCCCAAGTCTTTTTCAGATCCCACTTTCTTTACTTCCTTTTCACAAATCTTATATTGTTATGATATCCATTTTTTACTTTTTCCAAATTCCGTTATGCTATATTTCTTAAATGCAAGGGTAATGGGTCAGGGATTGGATTGAAAGTTTGCATGGAAATGTATGGGAAAACAAAATATTTGTAAATTATTTGCTTTAGTTCAGGTGTGGTGGTGTAACAAAGTTGTGCCTTTTTTCACTTGGAGGTAGCAGACAGTGAGTGGTGGTCATGTATGGGTGAGCTACAGGGAACTTTTATACTATGTTCTTTTTTATACTTTTTCACACTGTTCCTCATTATTGCTGTTTGCATTGTCCACTGTTTCTTTCCTTTTCATAAGAATGTTTTTGTGTAAGTCATCTTGCATTATACACTATGAGAATTAGATGGTTATGGATTGTGCGAAGGTAACTGACCTACCCCTTTTATGATGTCTGAGGAGAATCAAGGGATGGGTAGGTCTAGCATGTAGACTCATTCACCCTATGATGCCAAACTTCATTTTTAGACATATGAGAGTGAAATACAGCCTTCACATCATATGATGTATGTCACAAAGAGCAACAACCAAACTAGCACCGACTCTCGCCAAACTAACATATGAGCAAAGACTGTCCAAATTGAATCTACCAACTTTGGAACAAAGAAGAGAAAGAGGAGATTTGCTGACTATCTATAGAATAATGAAAGGAATGGAAGTTTTAGACAGGAACGACTTGTTAGTGTGGGACAACGGTAAAACGAGAGGACACGGAAAAAAACTGAAAAGGGACAGTTATAGAAAAAACTTGAAAAGGAACAGTTTCCCACACAGAGCGATAAATACATGGAACAAATTAGACAACAAAACAGTACATGCAAACACTATACAAGATTTTAAGATAAAACTTGATGCGGAGAGATACAAAGACGGGTCATCACGAGCATAGCTCCCCTCCTGTATATTACAACTAAGTAAATACAGATATACACACTGGTCATCATGTGATGTATGTTGCAGTTTATGGTTTAATCACATGAATGAAGAGATACTGAAAAAATCATAGAATACCTAAGCTGCCATAGAGTAAAATATGTAGTTTTGGTGTGGTCTCCACACAAAATGATGATATATTCAAGATTGAGAGGATACAAAGACCAGTGACCACATCTTCTTATCTTACCCAGTAATATAGAAACAAACCCAGGCCCCTATACTTGTCCAGTATACACAAATACATCACTAACACATATCAATACAGTATCTACCAAGGGTTTTTTTCCCCCCTTACAAGGGAGGTAGCCAAGTCAAAAAGCAAGCACCCACTCGTACCCATTTCATTCTCACCCATTCCATTCCCATACACCACTCTTTCCTCCCTCTCATCTCAGCTCTGTGGATGATGGGTGATCCCTGTATCCTGCCCACTGCCCTAGGTCAGAGGCAATGCAGCAAGACACAGCACATCCACAGTAAGGGTGCTTCACTTGATAGGTGACACCCCCCCTCTGTCTCCACATGAAGAAAAGGAGAAGATGGGGAGAAGTCCCTTTGGACTGTCAAAATATCATTCATATATAACCACTCCCTAGCCCTCCCCATCTCCCACTCCTCCCTTCTTTGCAACACATCATCATCTATATACAGCCATTCTCCACTCATCCCTATGTCCTGCCTTCACCCTTCTTTGCTCTACAGACATTCCCCTCTTGCTCAATGCCCCTTTCACCCCATCCATCCATCACATCCTCAGTCATCCGTTCAAGCTCACTTCCTCCACCTTTGCCTTCCACACTTCTTTTACTAATCTTTCTTCACTCATTCTTTCCATGTAACCAAACCATCCCAATACACTTTCATCAGCCCTATCTGCCATCTTTTTTTTTTGCACTCCCACTCTCCTCTTCACCTCATTTCTTACTCTAACCTTGTAATCCCTACCATACTTCTCAGACATTTCATCTCAAAGACATTTAAACTTTTCCTCTTTGCCTCTCTTAGATTCCAGGTCTCTGCCCCATACAGTGGTGTCAGCACAATCACTCCTTCAATACAAATACATGCAAAGCCTGGGTCCACACCACTCACCAACACAAACCAGTACACAACAAAATGGGCCTGCTGCCAAAACGCTTCCAAACCAACAGACCCAGGTAGGTGAGAATAAGTTGTACATGTGCAGAATTGTGCTCTTTGACAGAATTACACTCTTGCACATAAAAATACAATGTCCAAATGTAAAATTATTTGTGGTTGCACAACTAAATTTGGATTGAAAACAGTGACAAGTGGCAGCAACACAGAATAGATTTATTAAATTGTACAGTTTTGTTGTGGTAGTCTTTATTATCCCATTCTTTGTATATTTGCTAACCATCTCATTTTAGTTAAAAGCTTGAAGTCATGTGCTGACAGCACCATCCCAAGTCCTGTAGGTGTTGAGAGGGCATTCTCTCAGTGTTTGGATGTCCTGAAGCCCAAGAGGGACAGCCTGAATTTTACAAGTAATTTTAAAAGGTTTGTTTTCCTAAAGGAAAGGTGGTCTGCTGAAGATAGATGTGGAAATATGTCTTGGAGACAGAGTGACACTGACAAGTGACAACTATATAGGATAAATTCAATAAGCTGTACAGTTTTGTTGTTGTTGTTGTCGTTCCCTAGACTGTCTGTCCAAGCAGTCCCGTCTCCCCAAGGAATGCTACAGCCGAAACTGGGTTTTCCCACAAATCCTTTATAGAGTGTATGTTGTGTTGTTTGCGTGTATGATTGTGTATAATGCAGTCTTCCATTATGTGTTGTATGGTATGGGGTGAAGTGTTACATCATGGGCAGCTGTTCACAATGCGGTCATCCAGCCTCTTCTGGTAGCTTAGAAGTGCTGGGTGGTGGCCGCATCACAGTCTGGCCAAGTGGACTCTGTCCTTTCGTGGGAGAGAGGATTCAGAAGGGTGGATATCAGGGGGTCTGGCATGCAGCAGTGTGTTGTCTTTCAGTGTGTTAATGGAGCGGTAAGTGATATGATTATGAATATGTTTCCGGAGGCTGGTATTTGGTGGTTGTGGAGGAAGAGAAGAGAGTATTTGTGTGTAATAAAGGTCTTTGGGTGTTGTTTTAATGTTTCTTGGTGTGTGTGTGTGTTCTGCTATGTAGTGTAGCGGGTGTGATGTGTTTGTGGTGGCTGCGGCAAGTGTTTGTGTGCCTCTCATGTCGAGGTGGTCCTTGACTTTGAGGACTTTTGTTTCATGGTGTAAATGGTCTGTTGGTGTTGTATTTGTGCAGCCTGTAATTGTTTTTAGGGCTTTGTTTTGTATGATTTGAAGGGTGTTGTGGTGTGTCTCACTGAGATTAGGAGCCCATGCAGGACTCGCATAATTCAACACTGAGCGTATGCATTGTTTGTATATTGTTATATTAGTTTCTTTGTTTTGTCCAAATGTCGTTCCAGTGATTGACTTAAGGGGGTACGCGACACCTGGGGGGCTGAATTTGGTCAAGATATGGCATTTTTCAAAACTGTGTTCAAAATGTTCGTATACCACTTAGAAATAAATCCCGACAAATAATTTTCCAGCCGCGCGCAATTTAAAGGTCCTGGGTGAGGACAACCCACACTAGAAGGAGGCGTGCCACTTAGGACCTTCAGGCGCAGCGAATAACGTTGAAATTTGATTGAATTTACACTCGCCCAGTGTATCAACGGCCAATACGATTGTGGAGGGGAAGGGAGGAAGGTGGAGGGAGAATATTTTGCCAACTTTGTGCGAAACTAAGCGTTAGTTACCGGCTAACTCTGAAAAGGGAAGTACGCATGTCTCATGAGCTCTCATTGCAATCTATTACTTTAGCTAGTACATATTACTCTTTAGTACAGTCATCATGGGTAGCAAAAAGAACAAAAGAACATCACAATGACAAAAAACAGCAGTTAAAGATGGCAAGCAGTCAAAGACGACTAAAGATCTCACCACCTCTCACTCCACCACCGCCCTCACCTGCACCTCTGTGACGGTGACAGAGGTAAAGGACAACATTAGACTAAACAATTCAAAGAGGAAGATTAAATCCAAAGAAGAAAGCAAGAGGAAAAAGATCAAGGCTATACAGGAAGAAGAAAGAAGAAGGGACATCATATGATGCTGGAGGGGGTGCCCTACCAACATAGATTGGCGAGGGGAATCTGATGAGGAAAGAGAAGGTGCCCACTACTGGAAAATAAACCTCTTTCCAATGATTTAGATACCCTGAAGACCCCCAGCAGAGAGGTTTCATATGAAGAAACCGCCAATGGTGCAAAAAGCAAATTATATGATGTTGTCGTCTGTGCGTCGTCACTACTGTGACATACTTATACTTTAGTTTTTCAGTATTTAAAGTACTTATAATTAAAATATGTTGATAATTTTTACTGTACTTACTTATTATATAATAAGAATTAAGCCATGAAAAAATCAGTCAAATTGGTGAAACTATAAGCAAGTTACAGATATATTCATATTTCAAGTTGCCATATCTCCGTTCGATATTTTTCTACTTTTTTTTAATCATAAAAAATCTAATATACATTAGATTTAAATGAAACTTACAGGGAATATTACTTTTAGTAACTGCTAGGGCCGATCGTTCGAATATTTTGAATAGGATGAAAGAGTTCGGAGTAATAATGGAAACAAGAGCAAAAAAATTGTATTTTTCACGATTTTTGCCAGCCATTAAAATTGAAATGCCTGTATGCAAAAGTATAAAAGAAATTGTTCAATTACTCAATGACCGGCCCTAGGTGTGCCTACTGACTAATCATAGCCAAAATATAAAACAAATTGGTCCACGTATTATGGTGCTGTGCACTTTTAAATGTCGCTACTGGTATACGTACATGTGTACATGTGTACATACATCATTCTGCTTCACCTAAAATGTAAGCAATATGGATACCTATTTACCTGAGAAGTTTCAGCTCTTTACTCTAAATATTTTAGAAAATGACCTCCAGGTGTCGCGTACCCCCTTAAGTGCGTTAAGTCTAGGTGTGCATTTGTTTTTTATGTTTGTGATGTGTTGTTTGAAAGACATGGATGTATCGTATGTTACACCAAGAATTTTCGGTGTGTTTGTGTGTGGTATTAGAGTGTTGTTGATGTAGAGATGAGGTATGTATTTGTGTTCTATTGTCCAGTTGGTGAGAAGTGTTGCTGTAGATTTGGTTGGAGCTATTTTGAGTCTGATGAACCATGTGTTGAGTGTATCAAGGTATGGCTGGATTATTTCCGCAGCTTTGTCTGTGTTATGATGTGTGCATGTGATTGTTATGTCGTCTGTGTAGGAAGAGATTTGTATTTCTGAGTTGTCTGGTGTGGGTAAGTCATGCATGTATAGATTAAATAGTGTGGGGGATAGAACAGACCCCTGTGGTACTCCATTCTTAATGTTTCTGATGTGCGATGATTGGCCATTATATGACACGTAAGCATTCCTACCTGCCAGATAATTGGCCAGCCATCTTTTGGTGTTATTGTGCATGTCTGTGTTATATATTTTATTTGTTAGGTTGTGGTGGGGGATAGCATCAAAAGCTTTACTAATGTCTAATGTTATGAGAAATGTTCTGTGGTGGGGCCTATCTGAATTGATGCCATCTAAAATTCTTTGTGTGAGGTTTATCAGAAGAGTGTTTGTGGAGTGTAGTGGCCTAAAACCGTGTTGTGAGTCAGCAAGGGGAATATGTGGTGTGACAAGTTTAAGTATTAGGCGTTCAATGACTTTAGAGGGGGTGCAGAGAAGTGTGATTGGGCGGTGCGATGTTGGGATTGTTGGGTCTTTGTTTGGTTTTGGAATGGTGATTATTTTACCATGCTTCCAGATGTCAGGTATAGTGTTGTGTGAATAGCTGTAGTTTGCAATGTTTGTGAGTGCGTGTATACCTTGTGGTCCAATGTGTTTTAGGTGGATGTTGCTTATGTTATCAGGGCCACAGGCAGATGAGTGCTTGAGAGTATGTATTATGAGTTTTGTCTGACTGTCTATGAAGGGTGTATAGTCTGAGTCTGTGGGGAAGTCTTTCTTACGTCGAATGGTGTGTCGGTCGTCAGGGTGAGAAGTGAGATGGCTTGTCTGTGCAAAATGACATATGAGTGCGTTTGCTTGTTGTCTGTTTGAGGGTAGATTATCTGTTGTTGTGATTATTGCTGCGTGAGAGCGTGTAGTGTTACTGTTGGATAGTGTAATGCTGTTGAGTGTTTTGTACAATTTGCTGGTGTTTGTTTTGTGATCAAGTGTATTGATAAAGTTTTGCCAATTTTGTCTTTTTTGTTCGTGTATTTTATTATCAATCAGTGTTTAGTGTTTGTATTTGGTCTGCTATGTTTTGAGGGATAGGTGTGGGGGTATCGTGTTTAAGTGTGTCACGTTGTCTGATGAGGTCTTGGATTTCTGGTGTGAAGTTGGGGTTGTGTGATTTTCTGTTGCCTCTAGGGATGTATCTCTTGTCTGCGTTTTGTATGATTGTATTAAAAGTGTGCACAGCAATGTTTATGTTTGTGATTGGTGTACTGTTAAGTATTTCAAAATGTTGTTCTGTCTCTTTAGTAAAAGCTTCCCAGTTAGCTCTCTTGTAATTGGTGTATGTGTGTCTGTGGTCAACTGGGGTGCATCTTGTTTTGGTGGTGATGATGATTGGATTTTTGTTTACAGTTTTGTTGTAAGTTGTTGCTGTCTATATTAATTCCTTTGTATATTTGCTCTCCTTGTATTAGCCACAATCTTGAAGTTGTGTGTTGACACAAGTATGGTGAACAAAGTAAATATTCCTACACATATATGCAAATTGCTTGCACAGAGTAGTGAAATAGAGTTTGCTCATTGCATTTGTGCATAATCCCTTTTCATTTGCACTGCCCACCTCTGCAAACCAACAACAAAAGAATACCACAAAATACAAAATAAACACATACTAAACATTCTACAAATAAACAACAACAAGAGCATGCCTAACTGCAGCAGTTCCTGCACAAACATTCTATACATATAGTTTTAATACAAAATACATACATATACCAAAGGCTTTTTCCCCCTTACACGGGGGGTAACCAAAAAGAAAAAGGCATAGAAATCACTCCTGCCCATTTCATTTCCCATATATTCCACTCCCCTCCACCCTCCTCCTTCCCCACTCCCCCTCATGCATCACAGCCTCATCTATACACAACCCTTCTCCATTCACCCCTATCTTCTGTCCTCTCCCGTCCTTCCTCTACAGACATTCCTCTCTTTTGTAAAGGCCCTTTCACCCCATCCATCCATCTCAACATACGACGCCCCCTCATATTCACTCCTTCCACCTCCGCCTTCCACACCTCTTTTACTAATCTTTCTTCACTCATTCTTTCCATGTGTCCAAACCATCCTAATACTATTTCATCAACCCTATATCTCAGCTCCCTTTCCACCCCTGTTCTCCTCCTCACCTCCTCATTTCTCACCCTATCTCTAGTAACCCCTACAATACTTCTCAGACATTTCATCTCAAACACATTTAAACACTTTCTCTCTTCCTCTCTCATGTTCCATGTTTCTGCCCTGTACAATGCTGTTGGCACAATCACTCCTTCATATAACCTCCTCTTAGCATCCATTCCCAGATGTCTATTTCTCATTACACTTTTTAATCCACCAAGGCATTTACTCGCTTCTCTCAATCTACATTCTACCTCCACCCCCACTCCTCCCTTTCCTGTCACATTTGCACCCAAGTATCTGAAACTATCCACTTCCTCCAGTTTCTCACCCTTAATGCTCACTTCCAGCCTACTGTCACTCTCTCCCCTTGTACATCTCATCACCTTACTTTTGCCCACATTTATCTTCAGCTTCCTTCTTTCACACACCTCAAACTCTGTCACTAACTTCCTCAATCCCTCCTCTGATCCTGCTACAAGCGCAGTGTCGTCAGCAAACAACAACTGGCTTACCTCCCACTTTTCTCCATTTTCTTTAACCATCTCCAACCCCTGACCCACTACCCTTGCATTCACCTCTCACACCACCCCATCCATGTATAGATTGAACAGCCAGGGCGACATAACACACCCCTGACAAAGTCCCACCTTTACCTCAAACCATTCACTCTCTCCATTTCTAATCCTAACACAAGCTCTACTATTTTCATAAAAACTCTTGACTGCTCTTAACAGCTTTCCTCCTATTCCATATATCTGCAGTACCTCCCACAGTGCCTTCCTGTCTACCCTGTCATAAGCCCTTTCCAGATCCATAAAAGCCCAAAAAACATCCTTAACTTTTCCTATAGCTTTCTCACATATCTGTCTTACCACAAAAATCTGATCTACACATCCTCTACCTGTCCTAAAACCACACTGTTCCTCACCAATTACTCCCTCTGTTCCTCTCCTAATCCTCTCAATCAACACCCTCCCATAAGCCTTCCCAACTACACTCAACAAGCTGATCCCTCTGTAACTACAACACTCACACTTGTCTCCCTTTCCTTTGTAAAGCGGAACTATACAGGCACTCCTCCAGTCTTCTGGCACTCTACCCTCTCTCCAGCAAACATTAAATAACCTCACCAGCCAGTCCACCATAACTATACCTCCTTTTTTTTAGACATTCTGCATGGCATCCATCCAACCCAGGTGCCTTACCTGCTCTCATCATCTTAACAGCTGCTTTCACTTCATCCTTCCCTATTTCTCCTTCATTTTCCTCACTCATCACTCTCATTTTCTTAGCACTTCCCACTGCAACTACCTTTCCCTCCCTATCCTTCTTCACATTTAGCAACTCCCTAAAATACTCTGCCCATCTTCCTCTCACTGCCTTCTCTTCCATTATCATCTCTCCATCTGCACCTTTTACCTTTTCTTCTCTACTTGTTTCGCCTCCTCTTCCTTTTTTAATTTCTTTCCAAAACATCTTTTTATTACTTTCAAAATTTTCTGTCATACTCTTTCCCCATTTCACATCTGCTCTCCTCTTTGCCTCCTTTATCTTATGGTTAACTTCCTTTCTCTTTACTTTGTACCTCTCATACGATTCCCTCGTCCTAATTTGTAGCCAATCTATGAATGCCTGCTTCTTCTCCTCTACACCCTTCTTTGTTTCCTCATCCCACCACTCACTACCCTCCCGCCCTCCTTGCTCCACACTCCAAAGAAACTGTAATTCAGATAATTAAAGAGAAAAGTAACCTAGTTAGGGACACAGTGGATAGAAAAAGGTGTCTAGTAGTCTATGGCATTAAAGAAAAGCACAATGTACCAAGATATCAGAGGGAAAAGGAAGAAAAAGAGATTGCCAAAGAAATACTAAAAGAGTTACAAACAGATGAGTTAGGCTGGGACCGAGAAATCGAGGAAACTCATAGAATGGGCAGGTACTCTAAAGATAAACAGGATAGATCACTAAAAGTTAAACTTAGATCGCAATAAAGCACAGAAGAAATATTATCTAGAACAATAAGATTAGCAAACAGCAAACAGTACAAAAATATTTGGATAAGAAAATAAATGAATGAGGAAGAAAAAGAACTTAGGAATGAGGCGAATCAAAGGAATGAGAATAGAACTGAAAAGGAAAAGGAGGAGTTTTTTTGGAGAGTGATAGACATGAGGCTGAGAAAAAGATATATAAGGAAAATGGAAACAAAGAAGACAGAAGGGGAGGAGGAGAAAAGAAACTAAAAATAGCTTATACAAATATAGATGGAATAATCTCAGGAATAAACGAACTAAATGATTATCTAGTCTCAGAAGAACCAGACATAATGGGAATTGTAGAAACCAAATTAAAGTACACCCTAACACCCCACACTGTGGGACAAGGTGTATACAACTGTTGGACAAAGAATAGAAAGAACAAACAGGGCGGAGGAGTTCTAATATTGACTAAGAAAGATTTGAGTGTAACAAAAATAACTGAAGGAAAAAACAATGTAGAATCAATTATAGTACAAGTCGAAGGTAAACAAATGAAGAAAAGAAAATTTGCAGTGGTATATGTACCTCCTAAAACAAGCCTGGACAGAAAGGGATCATTCCGAGTTACTAGAAGATACAAAAGATGAATTAATTGAAACACTGAAAGATGGAGGAAATACAGTAATTATGGGTGACATTAATTCAAAAGAAATATGCTGGGAAGAAATGACAGTGAAAGAGGGGGAGAAACACTGGGGCAATGTACTCATTGACTTGACCATTGAATACACAATGACCCAGTGGATTAAAGAAAATACTAAATACAGAGGAAATGAAGAACCCTCAAAATTGGACTTAATACTTACGACAGAACCTGAGATTATTGGAAAAATTGATTATAAAACTCCGATAGGAAAAAGTGACCACGTACTAATTGAAATGGAATTGAAAGAACAAATGGACCAAAGCAAGAATGATAAACATAGAATAGGAAGACCTATGTATAACAAAACAAACTTGAGAAAACTTAAAACATTCTTTCGCAATGCAAACTGGAAAAAATTCCAAAACGAAGATACAGGGATAGAAGAAAAATGGAATATATTGAAAGAAATTTATAATGGAGGAGTGAACAAATATGTACCACAACAAAAAATGGAAAAGGCATACATAAAGAGCTGGTACAACAAAAGATGTAGTGAAGCTAAGGAAAAAAGAGACAAAGCTTGGAAAAAGTGGAAAAGAGATAAGAAACAAAGCAAATGGCAAACATACATCAAACTAAGAAACGAATATGTAAAAATACGCAGAGATGAAAAGAGAAATTACGAAAAAAAGATAATAGACAAATGTAAGGAAGAACCCAAACTACAATATTTTACAAGTATGTAAATGGAAAACTGAAAAAAAAAACAATAAATAGAAAAACTGCGCCAAGATAAAAAGGAATATACAGAAGAACTGGAAATGGCTGAAATTATGAACAACCACTTCAGATCAGTATTCGCAATAGAAAACTTGCCTAACAGTGTAGATAGAGAGAGATGATATGGAAAACGTAACAACAAAAAGAAATCAGTGATCAAATTAAAACCTTGAATGTCAGAAGAATCACACAGCCACAAAATATATACTGCAATACTGAAGGGAAAAATTGTATGGAAAAAGGCAAACAAAATTTATAAATAATTAAATCCTCACTTAAAGAAGGAGACCACTGGACTGGAAAAAGGCACACATAGCAAAAATTTGTGAAAGAGGAAAAAGATCACATCTACACTAACAGATGGGTTAGAGAAGATCAATCTGGGAAGTACTGAAACCCAAATCAATTTGGATTCAGACAAGGGAGATCATGTACTACAAATCTGATCTGCTTTTACTCAAGATTAGTAGACATAATACAAGAAAGAGATGGATGGGCGGACTGTGCTTTTCTGGACCTGCAAAAGGCATTCGATAAGGTACCTCATAAGAAATTAATAAATAAGATAGAATCAGAGGAAAATTATTGGAATGGATGGAAGACTTCCTGATTGGGAGGAAAATGAGAGTTGTAATTAGAGAAAAATTCTCCAACTGGGAAGAAGTAAAAAGCGGTGTCCCGCAAGGATCGGTACTGGCCCCGATCTTGTTCGCTGTATACATTAAGGTGTGGAGTGCTATATGAATTTTTTTCCAGATGATGCAAAATTACTTAAAAAGGTAAAAACGAAAGAGGACTGCAACTCATTGCAACAAGATCTGGACACAATATGGAACTGGACTCAAAAGTGGGAAGTGAAATTTAATATAAAGAAATGCAATATAATGGAATTTGGAAAGAGTAAAAACAGAATATCAAAAGAATACAGAATTGGAGAAGAAAAAAAAAAAAAAAAAAAAACTCTGAAAAAGATCTTGGAGTGATGATTGGAAAGGACATGAAACCTGCCAAGCATATAAATAAAATATTCGGAGAAACCTACAACTTATTGAGGTCAATCAAAGTGGCATTTACTTATATGTATGAAGAAATGATAAAGAAAATACTAACTATACTAATAAGACCAAAACTTGAGTACGCAGCATCACTTTGGACACCCAGCACCAAAATGAATATTAAGAAACTAGAAAGATTACAAAGAGCGACAACCAAACTAGCACTGACTCTCGCCGAACTAACATATGAGCAAAGACTATCCAAACTGAACCTACCAACACTGGAACAAAGAAGAGAAAGAGGAGATTTGCTGACTATCTACAGAATAATGAAAGGAATGGAAGTTTTAGACAGGAACGACCTGTTAGTGTGTGACAACGGTAAAATGAGAGGACACGGAAAAAAACTGAAAAAAGATAGTTATAGAAAAAACTTGAAAAGGAAGTTTCCCACACATGGAACAAATTAGACAACAAAACAGTATGTGCAAACACTATACAAGATTTTAAGATAAAACTTGATGCGGAGAGATACAAAGACGGGTCACCACGAGCATAGTTCCCCTCCCGTATATTACAACTAGGTAAATAGGTAAATACACCATCTTTGTACACCTTATGACTCCCTCCTTGGACCATTCCCATTCCTCCTCCACTCCTAGTTCTACTCGATCCTTTACTCTCTCCCACTCCTCTCTCAACTTCTTCTTATACTCATTCTCCTTTTTTTTCTTCATTTAAGCAGTTCACTCTAAGTACCTCCCTACCTTCTGCCCTTTTCCTCTTTCTCCACCTATTCTCCACTCTCAATTTACCTTCCACCAGAAAATTAACTGATATTCCCCCACTCTCTCCCCTTAGAACATGTACATCCTTAACTCTTCCTACCATGCTCCTGGTCACCATTATATAGTCCATTAAGGGATCCGGGCCGGATAGCGACTGTCAAAACAGCGACAGTCATAATAGCGGCTTCATAAGGGTGACGTAATCAGGTGAGCGACTTTCAAAACAGCGACTGTCATAATGGCGACCGCATTATAACGGCGACTGTAACAATAGCGACTTTACTATCAACCGGTCAGAATGGTCGCAGACTTATGTTTCAATTGCTTGTGTTTTCGTGTTTGTGTATTTACGTGTTCAGTTGTGTTTACTTTGTGAGATAGGTTCAGAATGAAATATGCTCAAAAGGTCACAGACTTATGTTTCTATCGCTCATGCTTATTTGTTCGTGTTTACATGTTTATGTTCACTTTGTGAGATAAGTTCACTGAAGTGAATTTACTGGTCGGTCGCTCAGTCGTCGGTCATAGTAATGTTTGGGTTGTTAAGACTTGAATACAAATGGCAAAAGCCGACAAGAATATGAAGAAAAACACCATGTGAGGTCGAAGCCTATATTGGTAGTACAACGTTTCGCTCGTTAGAGCTTTATCAAGAACACTGACATTGGTGCTCACAGAATGTCCCACTACTTGAATATTACTTAATTAAAATAATGGAAGGTCGGCAACAACAAAAGGAACCAACAAGAAGACTAATCCTCACCCGGACACTTGAGCCGAGTAATATTCAAGTAGTGGGACATTCTAGCAGGACCATCAAGGATCTGACAAAACAGCAGAACAAAAAGGACGCACGTTGGGGCAAATCCAATCCTTCCTCCCTCCGTGGGTTGGTGTTCTTCCCCCACCCCTTACCCACCCCACCCCTCCCTTGCTCGAGACCTTCCCCCGTGGTCCTTCCGGCTGACTATATGGCTTTCTGTTGTTTGGCTTGACTAACATTTTTCTTTTTAAATCATGTGACATCTATAGCTAGTCCAAATAAAATGTTGTTTTCGATTCCCTTTAGGTTTCAATTTTTTTTATTACTGAGCAGTTTCATGCAGTTGATGCGATGATGTCGCTGTTATGACAATCGCTCTTATAATACAATCGCTATCATGTGGTCGCTGTTTTAAAAGAGTCGCTGTTGTGAAGTCGTTCTATTGACAGTCGCTGTTATTACAGTCGCTATTCGGAACCCGAGCCGTCCATTAATGCTCTATCTGCCACCCTTCCATCCACCACCCTCTCCCATGTGTATTTTTGCTTGACTTTCTTCTTAAACACTGTATTTGCTATCATCAACTCTCTTTCAAGACACATGTCCACCATCAACTCTCCACTACGATTTTTGCCTCGAACTCCATATTTTCCAATCACTCCATCAATTGGTTCATTTCCTACCCTAGCATTTAGGCCTCCCAAAACAACTACATTGACATTTCTCCCTAATCCCTCTATGCACTCATTTATATCTACCCAGAATGCCTCCCTTTCCTCTACGTTCTTCTCACTACCAGGCCCATACGCATTTACAAAAACCCACATCTCCTTTCCCAGCTTCACCTTCATCCACATCAACCTTGATGACACCTCCTTCCACTCCACTACCTGCTTACTTATCTCTTCACTTACTAGTATAGCCACCCCTTCTCTCCCTCGTCCCGTCTTCACTCCTGAGTACCTCCCAGCTACACTCCCAAACTCACAGTTGCCCTTTCCTTTCATTTTAGATTCACTCAAAGCCAGTACATCCATCTTTCTTCTCACAAACATACTGCCTATCTCTTCCCTTTTACTCTCATCTGTACCACATCCATGCACATTAAAAGACCCAAACCTTAGGGTACTGGTTGGAAAGCTCCCAGATCCTCTTATGCCTTTTCTTTATTTTTTAGGAATGTCCCCCTTTGGGGCTACAGGTAGTAGGACTCCTAATCCCACCCCCCGTCCCTTTTTTGTCGCCTTTTACAACTCAAGTGGAAATACTTGGTGGCAGTATTCTTTTCCCCCACCACAGGGTAGGTAGGCAAAAAAAGGAAATGAATATTCAGAGAAATGGTACAGGACAGTAACAAGTGGTTGGGTGACAGCATAACGGAGGGACAGTCGTAGTATAAAAGTGTCATAATTTTTCTATGTACAGAGTTTTCCTCTATCACAGACAAAACGATGTGTGGCTCTGGTCTGTAGGGACGCCCCATATAGACCCTAAATTATCAACTGCATGCTATTTTGCCACAATAACATGCAGCCAATACCACCCTTTTTAGTCAGTAGGCCCCATGCCTCCAATGAGCCAACTTATTCAAGTTCTGAAGGTTATTTTCACTTAGTATTTGTATTTTGCACTGTCAGGCTTGTGGTCACTTCGCTATATTTTTTGTATAGAGGGAATGAAATTTTCAAAGATTTTCTTATTTTGAATACTGGCTACACTGTGGGCTTCTCCAGGTACAATTTCTAAATCCCATGAGAACACATGTTGTTACGTCCCAGGTAAGTTCTGCATTGATGTCATGATTTCTTTAGTCCAGTGATCTATAACTTTATATTTAAGGTCCTTCCCTTTGGGCATGATCTTACAATGGTGAACCAGTTGAATTTTCTCCTCCACCCTTTCTCCAAACAGATTCATTATTACAAGTCAATATGCAATATTGTTTACTTAAGCAATCTCGAATCACTGCATAACTTAGGTTACATTAGCAAAATATGTCATACAGGCTCCTGGCCATTTTTATTATTCCAAGTGGAGAGTGAACTTATACAACTGCTCATTTACGAACTGTTGTTTACCAGACACCCACCTCATAAAAATGAAACCATCACCATCTACCCCACTTTCTACCCACGTCTCTCTATCAGCCTCTTACAGAGCTACTACCCTTTTACAGGTCTTTGGCATACTACATTATTATGGAATTCAACATTTCATATGATATTATATACACGAAGCTAAATTAGTAATTAAGATAATGCAGCATAAACTGGCTAAACAAGGTTAGAAAAATAACCTTCAATGGGTGCTATCATCCACCTTATGGTAACCCAAGTATGCATCTACTCTAACATATAAAAATGTAACATTAAATACCTACTCACCCTTAAAACAAATTAGTATATCTATAAATTGGTTCAGTAAATTGATTTGCAGAACTCGCTATTACTAAGGTCTGAGGATGCCATAAATTTCCAATAACAAAATCAGGAAAAAGTGTTAAGTAGTATTTGTGGAGAATATTATGACTTCAGACAGATTTTCCATCCCTCTTAACACATAATACTGATGGTATAAGTTTAATCTAGGTGACCACCCCACTGAGTTAATGCTGGTATACTCCTGTGAACAACATTCTGCAACAGAAAAACTACATACCTGTGATCAGCAAGGACTCATCGAACCCTGAACAGTACATTGACATCACAAAGCATCATGTATGTTTGTGAATATGTAATCATTTCAATCATTCCAGTTTGTCTGGATGTTCCATTTAAATGTCATGTTATAATGACTTTCTTTGTCTTTGTTCTGATGGTAGTGATATGTGTATCAACTCCGGGCGTGGCATGGGAATGAGGGGATACTGGCTCTTTCATAGAATGCATTCCCACACTTTGGTTTAACACACACTTAGTCGCATTTACATGTCACCCTATTAAATTTATACAAGGTCTGTGACTGGGGTAAATTTTCTATCGCTCCCCAATCACAAACACTTATGGTCAGTTTCAAATTGTGTCTCGGACTGCCTTACAGGGGCCCCACTTGGCACTAAATGCATAGTGACCATGCTTGGTATAACTACAGTGTTGAGTACTTAATGTTTTACATGTTTTTGTATATATAAACAAAAAATGATAGGCCACTCTGTCTTAATGGAAAAAATAAGGTTATATAATTTGTTATGCATGCTTTCATATACTAAGCATTCTAGAATACAGATTTTGTACAGCTTGATATGCTTGCTTGCTGTATTTCAATCCTAATCCTAATTCTACAGCCATCAATTCACCAAATTAACTGAAGCTATAACCACAAATGTCTATATTAATTGGTAATAATAGCTCATTTACTGTAAAAAATGTCCTACTGATTACAATATGTAGTAAAGACAGCAACAACTAAGGAGAAAAACATGTTCAGGAAAGTTGTTTTTGTTAGATCTCAGTGGAGGATGTATTCACATTTTCAAAGATGGTGAGTTGTGTATCTGTGAGGTATGTTACATCAATTATATGCACAGTATTAAGGGTGTCAGCAACAGTGGAGGGTGTCCCTGCATAATTTCACATTTGTTTCACACTTGTCAGAAACTGAGATAGTACTTTCAACTGACTTCAACTTAGGACAGAAAAAATTCTGAGTATGTTTGGGGAAAATAGAAAATGTAACTTGGTTGTATGAATAACTTTTTGTCTAAGTCTCATGAAGTTATTGCAACCAATTGACACATACTAGTGAAGCTACACAAGAGCTCCCTACTGAAGCCTTATGCTCTCTTGCAGTCTCTTTCATTCTTATGTTCTTATGTAATTTTCAATGCTTCATGGAACACCAAAAGAAAAATGTCTTTCAGTACTTGATGGCATTTTTATGCATTGGCAAGGCTCCAGGTAGCAGATCTGTCTGACACACAGAGGGTCCAAGGTAGCACAGGTTTCCAATTTTTGGCATGCACCAATCACATAAACAATTAATTCAGTCTTATCTGTAAAAATTATCAGTATTAATACACAATTCCCACATGATGATACAGTATATACATATTCCTGATATTCATCATAGCTTACAGATTCCCTAATAGAATTAATACACTGTTTCTTTTCCCTCAAAAAGAGTTGTTTTACAATTCCCAATGTCACAATTATCATCATCATTAAGTTCTATCCTAGTCTTTTTTTAAATCATCTACATGTCTAACTGACACTTCCCTAGTTTCTAAGTGTAAAAGCTTGTATTTATTTCCACCTGCAAAACCAATTATTCTCTATGGACCTAAGTATCTTTGTGAAAGTTTATTATGGGTTGTATGTAATTTGGCCTTGACCAAATCTTCTATTTGTAATTCTATTTTATGTACTATTTTGTGGTGTTGCTTCTTCATCTCATGTATTTACCTAGTTGTATTTTACGGGAAGGGGAGCTATGCTCGTGGTGTCCCATCTTCATATCTCATTTTATCTAAACTTATTTTAAATTCATGTATTGTTTTTGCACACACCACTTTCTCATCTAACTTGTTCCAACTGTCTATTACTCTGTGAGGAAAGCTGTTCTTTTTCAGATCTCTTCTATAGCTGTCTTTCTTGATTTTCTTTCCGTGTCCTCTTGTATTTCTATCATCCCATTTTATCAGATTCTCTCTATCAATAATTTCTATGCCTTTCATGATTCTGTAAATAGCTATCAAATCTCCTCTCTTCTTTGCTCTAGTGTCTGTAGTTCAAGTTTTGCTAGTCTCTCTTCATATGATAGTTTTGAGAGTGTTGGTGCCAATTTTGTAATTGCTCTTTGTATTCTTTCAAGTTTTTTTATACATTTTTTTGTACTTGGTGACCACATCGTTGCTGCATATTCCAATCTTGGTCTTATCAGAGTGATTAGAATTTTCTTCACCATTTCTTCATCCAGGTATGTAAATGCAACTTTGATTGTTCTTATTAAATTATAAGTTTCTCTAAAAATCTTATTTATATGTTTCTCAGGTGACATATTATTCATAACAATGACTCCCAGGTCCTTCTCATTTTCTACTTTTTTTATTCCTTCTCCCAATTTATATGATCCTGTTATTCTGTTTTTGCTTTTTCCAAATTCCATTATACTACACTTTTTAGTGTTGAACTCCATCTCCCACTTCTTACTCCATTCCCATACTTTATTTAGATCACTCTGTAGTGACTCACAATCTTCTGTGTTCACGTTTTTTAATAGTTTTGCATCATCTGCAAAGAAGCTCATATAACTTTCAATTTCTTCATCCATATCATTAATATATATAGCAAACATTATTGGGGCCAGAACTGTTCCTTGTGGAACACCACTTAATACGTCATCCCATTTTGAGTGTTTGTCTCTTATCACTACTCTCATTTTTCTTTCTTTCAAAAAGTCTTCCATCCATTTAAGCAGTTTGCCCTGTATTCCTCCTTCAGTTTCTAATTTCTTAAGCAACTTCTTATGTGGTACTTTGTCAAAAGCTTTTTTTAAGTCTAGAAATGCACAATTAGCCCATCTATTTCTTGTATTATATCTATTAGCCTTGAATAGAAACAAATTAGTGGCGCATGATCGTCCTTGTCTAAATCCAAATTGCCTTGGATTTAGCACGCTGTTTTTTTTCTAAATATTTTACCCATTTACTTTTGATAATTCTTTCACAAATATTTGCTATTGTACTTGTTAGAGAGACTGGTCTATAGTTGGTAGGGTCTTCTTTATTTCCTTTATACATAGGTACTATATTTGTTTTTTTCCAATCTTCTGGAACTTTTCCTTCTTTCAAGGAACTATTATGCTATGTATTTTGTCTGCCAGTTCATTTCTGCATTCTTTCAGAATCCAGTTTGCTATTTCATCTGGTCCATGCAATTTTCTAACATCAAGATTACTCAAGTGTTTCATTATTTCATTCTTTGTTACTTCTATTTCTTTCATAGGGGGGACTTTCTCCTTCCATTCGATCTCTTCTGGTTGTATATTCTCCCTTGTAAACACTGATTTAAAATGCCTGTTCATAATTTCCGCCATTTCTATTTCCTCTGTGTATTCAACTCCTCCTTGTCTTAATTTCTCCAAATCTTGTTTGTTTTTCAGTTTGTTGTTTACAAATCTGTAGAATAGTTTTGGTTGATCTTTATATTTTTCTATGACATCTTTTTCATATTTTCTCTTTTCCTCTCTGCACGCTTGTACATAGTCACTTCTATAACAAGTATATATTTTCCATTTTTCAGGTCTTTTGTATTTCTTCAATTTGGTCCAACCTTTGTCTTTTAAGTCCCTACAACTTTTGTTGTACCAGCACTTTACATATTCTTTTTCTTGGTTTTGTCTTGGGACATACTTTTCCACTCCTTTCTTTATAAATTTTTGTCAAAATATTCCATTTCTCTTCTACTGTTGTATCTTCTTTGTGTATTCTTTCCCAGTTTTCATTTTGAAAGAATTCTCTTATTTTATAAAAAAAAAAAAAAAATCATACATCAATCTTCCTTTTCTGTATTGTTCATTTCTTTTCATGTATTTTTTCTCATTTAGTTCTAGTTCTATCAATATGTGGTCACTTTTACTTATTGGTGCCTGGTATTCTATCTTTTCCATTATTAGTGTATAGTCTTTCATGTGTTCCCTAACTTTTTTGTGTATAATTTGAAATATATATACCGTATTTTCCGGCGTATAGTGCGCGACTTTTTTCCGTTGGAAGGGCCTAAAAATGGGGGGTGCGCGTTATCCGGTGGTGCGCATTATCTACGGCCTACGATAAAAATTCTGCGGCTGTGTGTGTAATTTTTTTCACAACAACGTGACGATGTTGGCGTCACAAAGTCGGGACAGCACACTTCTCCGTTGTTCCGTGAGAACAAGAAGAACAGCCATGGTGACATGAAAGAATACGCCAGCATGGGCTATATAGATATTTGGTATAGGTAGGTATCTATCGAATCTTATTTTTCATGTTTAAATAGGCCTAAACACCATGAAACATGATCAATATTCATGATACCCATGTTCACAGCATCCTAGTTTGAATTTTTATGTTGGCTTTGTTGCTTCACTTTAGGTATGGTACAAATTCCGTTCCGGCCGTTCATAAACTCGTGTCAAACACCTGACTCAACACCCTCTTTCGGGAGTTATATTAACTAAACGTCACCTCGATGAGAGACTGTCCTATTTCACCACTGTCATTGCAGGTTCAAAGCTAAAACGAAACAGTCTGTAGTTTGCTTCAGTATTAAATAAAAAATGGTAAAGACAAATTATTTCCTCAAGATATAAAATGAAAATTTTCTGTAAAAATCCCGAAATTTTTCTGTATATTTTACTTTCAATAAACTTTTTTTAGATCATATTTCCTACAAACTATTTAAGCTACAAAGTAATAAGGGACCAACGCACAACATGAGTCATATACCGGTACATGTTGTTCCGACTTTTTCTTAGTTGTGTCCTGATTGATGCCTAAACTGACACTTAATTTAGTGACAAATCAACAGATTTCCCAGCGGTGGCTCTAGCCAATGAAAAATACTTCTCCATGTAACCTCGTTCACATGATACTAAGTAATTAATCGCAGTTATTTCATTGGTTTATTTTTTGCCAACATTAATTATCATAGTCTATGCAAATATTTGGGATCCATAAAACAGTACTGGTACCAACATCATGAATGTTGGCCGTTTTAGCTCACCCGGAATATGCTAGATCAGGGCCGAGATTGACAGTTCTATTGCCAACCTAGCCTACACTAAACACCCTCTTGCGAGAGTTTATTAAACTAAACGTCATTTCAGTAAAGACACTTATGAACCGAAACATAGTTTGTTGCTGCATGGCGATAAAATCTTGTACACAGTAATAAAAACTTGTAAGATGAATTATTCCCTTAGGATAGTAAATTACAATTTTTCTGTAAAAATCCAAAAATTTTCATGTACATTTTGTATTCAATAAACTTTTCATGGCTCAAATTTCCCACAAAACAATGGACCAATCGTCCAATGCAAGCAGGAGTGGCATACATGCAGTTCACGAGCTTTAGCCACCAGTGACTTTTCCTGGCATGTGCGTTATACGTCGGTGCGCCCTATCTGTGTACTGAGGTAACAAAGTGCATGGGTGCGCATTATAACCCGATGCGCATTTTAAGCCAGAAAATACGGTACCCTATTTGAGATGTAATAATGTATGTTATACACTGGTTTTTGTTTTGCAATCAAGATTTCATATGGGAGAATTTTGTCTTCCCAAAATAAAAAAAATGGTTGTTTCTCCTGCAGCTGCATTAATTTGTTTGTTTAGGATACACTTAACACAAGGAATCCAACTATCTCAAGTTATACTATGTGGGCTTATCAAACCTCTAAGACATGTAATAATATTCTTATTTAAACTCTCTCTGCAACACCATTGCTCTGAGGATGATTCACCTAAATAGTAACTTTGTTTATCTTAAATGTCCTACATTATTCTTCCAAGATTTTGTCATCAAATTTAGTATAATTGTCGGAAAGTAAGATCTTAGTAGTGAAATTATAGACTATCTGTTCATAGATAAACAAAGCAATTGTTTCAGCTCTCTTATTTGGTATAGGTTGTAAAATATAAAATCTTGAAAGGTAATTTAATCAATGGCAACAAATACATATATCCATTTTCAGATGTAGGTAACGCCAGTGTAGTGAACTCTTTCCCAAGGTTTCTGCAGAATGGGATATGATAGCATAGGAGCAGGTTTAGGTGTATTTCCTTTTATCTCAGCACATTTCAAGCAATTTTCTATACAAACATATGTCTTTCTTCATACCTGGCCAAAAGTATTTAAGTTGTGCTTGTCTATAAGTTTTATCCTTTCCTGGATGTGAACTACAATCACTATCATGAAGTAATTTCAATACCTCTGTTACAAGAGTTTGTGGAATTACCAACTGATTCACTGGGCCCCTAGAAATATCCTTCCCACTTACAACTGTTTTTCTATACAAAAGTCCTTTGTATATATGAAATTTCTCTATATTATACTCTTTTGTTAGTTTTGGAGGAGTACCTCTTGGGTTCATCAAATTCTGGGCTACTTTTCCCCAAGTCTTTTCTTTGTTCCCTTATTATAATTTCCTCATCTAATGTTACTAGTTCTATCTGTAGATGAAATTGATCAACCCGGACATTGGTTGGCTAATATTTTTACATAGTGCATCTGCTGCAACATTCTACCTGGAATATATTCAAACTTAACCTCATAACACTAAAGTGTAGTAAACCACCAGGCTACTCTGCCCATATGATTCTTATGTTTGAATAAGTTTTGGATTGCTGTATGATCAGTCCACACTGACTGGGTATCCCAGTATCATATCTCTAAAATTTTCTAATGAATATGTCACTGCTAATGTTTCTCTGTAATGGAATAGTTTCTCTCAGCACTATTACAAAGTCTTGATGTGTAAGCTATTGGTTTCAGTGTTCCATTTCTCTCTTGCATGAGTAAGCCTCCTAATCCTATGTCAGATGCATAAGTACAAAGAATGAACTACTTGTCATAATCAGGAAATATGAGAACTGGAGAACTAGCAAGTTTATCTTTCAACTTGTCAAAAGCGTCTTATTGTGCAGGTCCCCAAATGAACTTTGAATCTTTCCTCAACAAAGAATTTAATGGATTAGCTATGTCTGCATAACTCTTGATAAATTTTCTATAAAACCCTATCAATCCTAAGAAACTTCTTTTTCCACATTGTCCAGAAATGGATAGTTCTACACTGTAGACTGAAATTTTAACCATCCCAAAATCAATTAGGATAAAAGGTTTGAAATTGGATTCGGGAATTTATAAGAGAAACAAGAAAAAGGTAGAAATAGCAGTGATTAGCACTTTGAATAAAGACACAAATAGGATGTTTTCAAGTCTGCACAAGACCTATTAAGATTTTAAATGAGGGTACTGAGGTGGAATCTCTACAGTGACTCCTTTCAACTGCAACTGCATTTATACTCTGTTAATTGCTCTGGAGTGCAATGTCAACTTTATCACGCTGCCTTCCACAATTAGAAAAGCTTCATTTGGAGTTGATGAATTCCTAGTAATTTCTGGGATTTCTTGAACACCTGAGTTGGGTTCACTATATGACTATTTTCTGTTTGTTTTGTTTGTTCTTGAATGGACCACTCTGTCCTTCTATCATCTAGTCTAGCATTGTTATCTTCCCTATCTATTTCCATAGGTTCTCCTGCCACAAACAGGGTCCTTGAGAGGAAAACAATGTGCTGGTGCGAGACCTTTTCTGGGGGGGGGTCAGAAAAGGTCTAGATTGCAATGATTAATTTATAATTCATAATATATAAAAATTGTATGTATTTGAATGTGAAATCACAACTTGAACTGTTTCGTACATTGATAGATCTGTCCCTAATGATACTCGTGTATGAATTCCCTTCACGAGGACTATCGTCTCGAGGCGATGGGGTCTAATAAAAGCAAGTGCACTGTCCCCTGTAAGCCAGTTTGCACTTCGGTTGCAAACTCGCAGCAGTGGCAGCTTTAGCTCTAAATTTGGCCCTGATTTGGTTCTGATCTAGGATGTAGAGCAGAAATTATCTCTTACCTAGCAGCAGTGTTAAGGGTGCGCTAAGTGATATTTGGGAGCGTCCCTAGGTTGTGGTTATGGACAGCCACTAGTGACTTATTATTTACTTGGCAAAATCCTTCTGAATTCAGTGATACAAACCTGGGGTTATCACAAATTAGGAAACATAAGAGAAGTACTAACCACAGCCATTATTTATATATTTATTGGAGATAAATTTATATTAGAGAAGTACTACCAGAGTTATTTTAGAGGCCGATATGTCACACATAATTGCCCATTTCAATTCTGAACTTTTATATTCATGGGCCCCCTAGACTCTTATGGACCCTGGTGCAGTGCACCGCCTGCACCCCCTCTCATGGGGCCTCATCACAGATACTGATTCTACATTGGTTGCTTTAAAAATTTAATTAGCTGTGATTTCACCAAGATCCCTAACTCAGCTGGACATATGATCATGCCCTCTTTTCTCATAGGTGCAAGTCCTATCAATAAGTCTTCTGGGAAAACAGATTCTTCTACAACTATCATTGGAATGTGCAAGTGCTCATTTCTGTACAAAATTATATCTACATCTATCTTACCTAATGTTTTTAACTGACTTCCTGTTACTCTTTGCAATGAGTAATAGATTGGCGCCAAAATTTTCATTCCTGGTTTCAACTGGTTTAAAACTTTGTTAGTTATATCATTGACTACAGATCCCGTATCATTAAATATTTGAATTGGTTTACTGAAAACTCTGCCTGTAATGAGGGTTCCTACATAAAGTCCTTCCAATTGTTATAGTCAATTTACAATTGTCTTTGGTGTTAGTGTTTTCTTTCACATTTCTATCACTCTTGTCCCTAATGCAATACTGTCTATTTGTATTTCTATGGTTAGTTCTGTAGTGTTTTATTTTGTGTCTGGGAGTTTTCCTCTTGTTTCTGTGTGAATAATTTTTTTTGGCATTGTTCTACTATCCTGTGTTCTATGTCCTACTCCCTGGTGATACAAACAGAAAGGTGGGTTTCTATACAATGATCCTCATATTTGCGGTTTCTACAAATAGTCTCATAATAACACTCTTGTACTTTGTGCCCCCAGGTATTACAATTATGACATTCAATTCTATCATTCCTTGAAGTGCTCACTCTATATTCAGATTCTCTGTTTCTGTAGTCACTCCTAGAGTTTCAAGTTTCTCTATTTTGTTGCATTCCCACTGTCATGACATATGGACTAATTGCTTTATATTAACAATAACCTTGTAGGAGGTAATCTATCTCCCATAAATCCATGTATTATTTGATATATTTAGACAGCTTTTCTGCAGTTATCTCATCACAATTATGTACTAATAGTGCAAATGCTATTTACTTAGTAACCTGAAAAACTTTTATGCTGTCACTAGATCTTTTTATCCAATATGAATCCTTCAATATAGAAATCATATCCTTAGACCATCTGTCTAATTTTGCTAAATATTTTGTATTAGTTTCACTTTCTTTCACTTATCATTCTAACCAAAGACCTGATAGGATCCTGATCACACTTTGACTTAAATTTTTTAGAAAATAATTTTTTTAATCTTCATATCTGGTTATATCTTCCATTTGCTGAAAATTTATTATAAGCCTTGCCTTACCCTTCTCAGAATCTACATTTTCTTTTAAATTTTCTATTTTATCTTTATCATCTGATGTGTTTTTGTCGCTATTAGGGTATCTATTAAACTTACAAACCGGTTTATCCCTATCGTGTTATCTTCCCCCGAAAACTTTGGAATTTTTGTGAAGTAATTTCATGACGTAACACCTCCATGGCCTTCCCTTCAGTTGCTAATGTTGATTTGAATCGACTTCTTCCTTTGTAGTCGTTCTCACACGTACATCAAACTTGTCTTGTGTCCCCCTCGTTCACTCCTCATAGTCGAATTCTCGTACCAGCGTGCACTGTTGCTTGCAGTTCGTCCCCTCGTAGTTAGCATGCACTGCGTAGTTGCGTGCACTGCGTGGTTGCGTGCACTGCATGGTTGCGTGCACTACGTGGGTGCGTGCACTGCGTGGTTGTGTGCATTGTGTGGTTGTGTACAATGCGTGATCATGTGCACTGCGTGGTCGTGTGCACTGTGTGGTCCTATAGTTGCTTGTAGTTTGATGCACCTGTCTCGTAACCGTATCTTGCACCAAGTCCTGTAGATGTAGTATTCTTTAGTAGCGTTGGTTTCATCCCCAGCTGTCGCCACTCTGTACCGCCACTTTCGGGCGATATATTTCGTTTCGTACGTCTCTTAAATTTTTCAACACTGTCCTACAAAAAAAAAAAAAAAAATTGTCATTCCCCTTTTAGTCGGTAGGCCCCATGCCACCGATGAGCCAACTTATTCGAGTTCTGAAGGTTGTTTTCACTCAGTATTTGTATTTTGCACTGTCAGGCTTCTACTTCTCACTTCACTATATTTTCCGTATAGGAGAATGATATGTTTAAAGGTTTTATTTTCTTGAATACCGGCTATACTACGTGCTTCTCCAGGTACAATTTCGGAACTCCGTGAGAACACGCATTGTTACGTCCCAGGTAAGTTCTGCACTGGCGTCATGATTTCTTTAGTCCAATGATCTATAATTTTATATTTAAGATCCTTCCCAAGGGGCGTAATCTTATAATCTCCAATCAGATTCGTTGTTACAAGTCAACATGCAATATTGTTTGCTTAAGCAATCTCGAATCACTGCATAACTTAGGTTGCATAAGGAAAATACGTCATATAGGCTACCGGCCATTTTTACTCCAAGCGGAGTGCGAGCTTGTACAACTGCTCACTTACGAAGTGTTGTTTACCAAACACCGAACTCATACAAATGGAACCCACACCATCTACCTCACTTTCTATCCACGTCTTTCTACCAACCTCTTACACAATGGATAACATTACCAAACTTCACAAATTGCACAACACTCAAAGACAATGCACAGTTCAAAGGTGGACTCTTAACACAGTTTTGAAAGCATGACATTTACCACCAGCACTGTTTAACCTATTAAGATGTCCAAACATGCATTCTCCAACATAACTACAAAGTAGCTGAAAAAACGTACCTTGATAGTCTACAACTGATTGAGATAAAACAGAATGGCAGCATCCTCCCAGAGGTTATTGATGATATTGTTCACCTCAGACAATCAAAGAAACACCAGCCAACTTCTAATGTTGTACTGGACAAAAACCCTAAAATCCTAAGCACTATTGATAAACATGTGTCCTTCAGCCCACTCATGAAGGACCTGATAGTAAAAATTAACAATAAACTAACCGTACTAAGATCTGTAGCAAAGACTGGCTTTGACCAGCAGAAAACAACACTAATTACAGTATACATACAATCCATAAGAACCACACTTGGCTATACCACCATAGCATGGTTTCCATTAACCAAGAAAACAAAGGTATCACAAAGCTGTGAAAATAATAACTGAATTGACAAAAAAAGAACAATAAAACATTAACACAAAAACCAGAGTCCTCTCTATAGAACAATAATATAAAAGAGAAAGGCACATAGTTCTACACGAAAGTCCTCAGATCCACTTATCCATACCACCGCATTATACTAGCACAATCAACTTAAAAAAAGTTATACTATTGAAACATCAACAGTTTACCATCTGCACTTCACAACGTCCTAACAAAAAACACACACATTCAAATCACAAATACACTAAGACCGACTCCCAAACTCAATGCTCCACCCGACTACCCACATATAATTAATCAGGCCACCCAAATACATTAGCACATCTGCACTCAAGCCATCATGCATCATTTAAATAGTACCAACACAGTACGAGCCTATACACAAAATCAAATTGCTTTAGGTGCAATCACCACACAAGAGACAGAACATTTCATCCTATATTGATCCACTCTTACCTGCCCAAATAACAACACATTAATTTTTCCTTGAGTGATATGTGGGCCAATCTGGTGGTGGTTGCCAGTAACCTTGGAGCCATTACGATCTTGCAAGAGAGGCTTGGGTAACAGATTGACTGGGATGTGGTTATGTTATGTAATAGATACAGAGGAGAATGACCATAATGATACATGGGCTCGGAAATGTACCTTATGAGGACAAGCTTCGGCATCTTAATTTACACTCTGGAAAGACGCATAGTGTGGGGTGATCTAATAGAGGTGTTTAAGTGGACCAAGGGCTTTAACAAGGGTGATGCAGGCGAGGTCATCATATTAAGACAACAGGGCAGGACTCGCAGTAATGGATTTAGATATAAGAAGGAAATATGCAAGTACTAGTTAATCATTAGAGGGGTCAATGAATGGA
This sequence comes from Oratosquilla oratoria, assembly GCF_046742065.1. Taxonomy (NCBI): domain Eukaryota; kingdom Metazoa; phylum Arthropoda; class Malacostraca; order Stomatopoda; family Squillidae; genus Oratosquilla; species Oratosquilla oratoria. Next base: position 3,756,519 of record NW_027467713.1, read on the forward strand.
ATAGACTTTTTAACCATGTAGTGAGCGCTGAAACTATCGGTTGTTTTAAGAGAAGGTTAGATCATTTATGGATGGGGATGACAAGTGGTAATGGACATGGAACTGCCTGTAGGCCTTATGGTCTCTTGCAGTCTCCTTTATTATTATGTTCTTAAGGTAAGAGATCAAGAATGACCTAAGGGGTGAGGTTTTCTTAAAAGGGAAGCAAGATCTCAAATCAGGATTCAAAGGCAGACTGAAGGAAAACTAACTTCTGCCTCGCCACCATGCCCCTTGGTTGACTCATTGGGTGATGATCCCAAGAATGAGGCAGTGATTGAGACCGACAATATATTCAGTCACTGTCAAATTCCCTCCCACGAACAATAATTTCATTCCCCAACTAACAACCAAAGTTCTGCAGCAGTATTGTGTGATTCTGGGGACACTAGATGGTGATCTCAGGAAGTCCATAGTCACAATTCACATGACAGGTGGTGTAGGCCCAGTAGTCACCCTGTGATCTGACCAGGGAGTAATGCAGCTTGACAGCAGCCTACCTGAATGAACAGTCCCAATCAGGATCCGCTCTGTTCACCCCACAAGGGAAAGGACATAAAAATTGCCTTGGATATAGCCTCCTTAAACCTAACTTAGCTAGGGAGCTGCCCCAACCAAGGTGACCCATATGCTTCATGAATAATAATAACCAAAGAACAAAAAGGAGGGAGCAACAGTGCACCCAAAACCAAGGGTTATTTGTTGCTCTTCCTGTGAATGGAGTGAAGAGGCTTTCCCCCATACTTTAGAAGAATCTGCAATGGTAACATCAGAACAATAGTCTACTCCCTCCACAAAGGGTAACAATTGCTACTGTTGGTATTATCAACATACCCAAGCACCATATCAATATATGTATATATATGTGTGTGTGTGTGTGTGATTACAAAAGAAGAGCATGCCGACAGGGGACCTTTTGGTCTTAACTAGGACTAGGTCGGATGCAAAATAAACATAATGAAAATTAATTAATAGATAAAATAAAAAGATAATGAATGATAATTAATAAATAGATAAATAATAGATAATAAATAAACAGATATATAACAATAATCTATAATAAATAGTAAAACAATAAAAATAAAAAATAATATAAATAGATAAAGTAAAATAAAATAAATTGCAGGCATTACAGCATATTGCTTAGGTGTTTATTTAAATGAATCTTAAAACTTCGAACTGTACTACATTGCACTGCCTCTGCAGGAAATTTATTTCATTCATTTGTAGCAAGGTCACGCCTTAAAGAATTCGTTTTCTATAATACACGCACACCATTATTTTCTGTATTAATAATTGTCACCCGTTGGAACTAGTAATTATGTAAACATATCTTAATTAACATTATTATGTCTCTTATATCAATATGTAGATAAATATGAATATTCGTGCTAATATTCTGAATAGTTAAAATTTAAATTCATGAACTAATTTATACACAGTGCTCCTAATTATGCAATATGCCCATCTTGTATTCCGCTGCCAAGACAGCAGCCTTATTCAGCTACAGTCGCATTGTAATTGCAATAAACAAGTCCCAAGAGAATTAAGTTTTCTTAATTCCTTCTCTCATGGACGATCTCCTTCACTATTATGTGCTAATATACCACTACAACTGGTGAACCCGGAATTGGAGATCGGACATCCCAACCATTTACACTGCAGTAGAGGAAGGCGCTTACAGCTGAGAGTCTAGCTATCGCAGCAGCCCTGGACCGTCGCAGCAGCCCAGGACGACGCCCCTAGCAGAGAGGCCAGCCGTCGCAGCAGCCCAGGACGACGCCCCTAGCAGAGAGGCCAGCCGTCGCAGCAGCCCAGGACGACGCCCCTAGCAGAGAGGCCAGCCGTCGCAGCAGCCTAGGACGACGCCACCCAGGTGCTACTGCCGCCGTCGGAGTTGGTGCCGCTCACGCCCCAGACCTCCTGCCGCCCTGCTCGAGGCGAACCTCTGCCCGGCCGCCGCATCGCCTCACTGTTCTCTGGAGAGGAGAACCTCTGCCCGACTGTCTCTAGGAAAGGCGAGCCTCTTTCCGGCCGCCGTCTCACTGTCTCCAAGAATGGAAAATTAATTTCAGTCAAAAAAATTATAATCATTGGAAATGGGCAATGACTCGGGAAGACTGTTGAGAGGTGAATCCATTACAAAGGCAAAAGATGAGAAATATTTGGGAGTGTTAATAAAAGACCTGTCAATGGATGAACATATCAGTAAGGTTGTGGGAGAGATGTATGGACTACTGAGGACATTAAGATGCTTTTCAATGTATGGACAGAGATGATGGGAGAGCTTATAGAAACACTAATCCCTACAAGACTGGAATATGAGTTAGTAGTACGGAAGCTACATGGAGTGAAAGATATAACCAAGATCAAGAGAATACAACAGGTAGCGACCAAACTGGCCCCCCAGCCTGAAAAATAAGCCATTTGAAAAACTAAATATTTGGATCTGCCAACAGTTAATGACTGAAGTGGTGGCGTGTGGACTATTCCCATATTAGATGTTATATATATATATATATATATATATATATATATATATATATATATATATATATATATATATATATATATATATATATATATATATATATTACACACAGGAACCCACAGTCGGAGAAAGAATAAACTTCGAATAAAGAAAAATCCTATATTTCGGCTATCAACTGTTTTGGTCAATTTGTACATGGAGTATTTTGAGTGTTCCCTTTTGCCCAGCATCAAACCGCCCGAAATGATTTGGCTCAGGTACGTAGACGATATCTTTTCGGCGTGGGATGACAGTTGGGGCCCATTTGAAGTGTTCCATGATAAATTGAACCAATTGACCCCGAATCTTAATTTTAAAGTTGAATGGGAAGAAGGACACCAAATCCCTTTCTTGGATATTTTGTTAAGAAGAACTGATGATAATTTATTCTTTACAGTGTACCGTAAGCCCACCCATTCAGGCAGTTATCTCCACTTTTTTAGCAATCACCCTGACAATGTTAAGAAAAGTGTTGCTTCTGGCCTTTTCTTGAGGGCTTTCAGGATTTGCAGTCCTCAACTTCTGGACCATGAGATTGAGGTGATCAAATGTTAACTTGAGAAGTTGGCTTATCCACCTTGGTTTCTGGATCAAGCCCTCAGTAAGGCTAGGGCCAACCATTTTAAAACTTCCGTCCCCTCAAGTTTTCACCGCTCCTTTAAGGACATTTTAAAAATTCCATTTAATAATACCATCAGTTCTTCTACTAAATTGTTTCCTCGTGAACGTCTCACTATTGCCTATCACTATCCTAACACCGTGCGTAAGCAAATTGTGAACGTTCAACAAAAACCGAAGGAAGTTGAGTCACCTGGTGTTTATTGTTTGCCCTGCAAAGATTGTGATTTGGTTTACTTGGGTCAAACCGGGAGAGACCTGAACACTAGATTGGCAGAACATAAAAGGTCAATTAGGTATGGGCAAGAAAATTCGGCTGTATTTCTTCATGTCAAAAATAAGAATAATTCTTTCGACTGGGGTAAGGCCAGATTAGTGTTCAAGTCCCACTGCGGTTTCAGGAGGAAAATAGTCGAATCAGCATTAATTGAGGAATGCCCTAATATTAATATTTCTAAAAGGCAGTGGACACCTGACATAATCTCACGCGCAGCAGTTGCCAAGTTGGTGCGGACACTACATCCTCCCCTCTCCTCACCTCCTCCCTCCTCCGCCACCCCAGTTTGCCCCGCGCCTGAGTGAGGTCAACTGTCCACATCTCTTCTTACTGTAGTTTATAAGTCCCCTCTGTTCTCTATTTTATGTACTTTCCTGAAGAGGGCTACAGTTGATAGCCGAAATATAGGATTTTTCTTTATTCGAAGTTTATTCTTTCTCCGACTGTGGGTTCCTGTGTGTAATTTACAAATGTGCTACTACATTTCTGTTTAGAAATATATATATATATATATATATATATATATATATATATACATATATATATACATATATATATACATATATATATACATTTATATATATTTTTTTTTTTTTTTTTTTTTTTTTTTTTTTTTCTTCCAGTTACTAAGGCTTTGACCTCGTCATACTGAGCTCCATTGTTAGGTGCTTTTCTTGGAGCCACATATTGCAGGAATTTGTCATAATAATTCATCATATATAGTACTTTCATGGGGCATTATTTTGTTGATTCATTTTTGGTAGATTTTAGGACCAAGAGTCTTGGGTAGTCTAAGTCAGGATTCATTTAATTTTGACATGGGTCATGGTGGCTGGCACGGCTGGGTAGGTTCAGAAATGCAATAGTTCTTAATGGGGTCAACATTGCATTTATTGATATGGTGCTTGGGTCTGTTGATAATACCAACAGTAGCAATTGTTACCCTTTGTGGAGGGAGTAGACTATTGTTCTGATGTTACCATTGTAGATTCTTCTAAAGTATGGGGGAAAGCCTCTTCACTCCATTCACAGGAAGAGCAACAAATAACCCTTGGTTTTGGGTGCACTGTTGCTCCCTCCTTTTTGTTCTTTGGTTATTATTATTCATGAAGCATATGGGTCACCTTGGTTGGGGCAGCTCCCTAGCTAAGTTAGGTTTAAGGAGGCTATATCCAAGGCAATTTTTATGTCCTTTCCCTTGTGGGGTGAACAGAGCGGATCCTGATTGGGACTGTTCATTCAAGTAGGCTGCTGCCAAACTGCATTACTCCCTGGTCGATCAAATGAAATAGATCACATGCTTATGGGATGGTATAGCCCAAGCTACAGCCATGAACGAATTCAAATCTAAGAATGATAGCTGGGGGAAAAAGACAAAAACACAGGATTCTAGCTCCCTTCCTGTATATTACAATTATACACACACACACGCGCGTACGTTAGATGGACGGCGAGGATTGACGTTCTGAAGAAAGAGTGAAATTCTCGTGGATCTCAACGGAAAGGAAGTACCTATTGTATTTACAGGGGGGATTGCTCGTGGTGTAGTGGGAAAGTGAGGAAAGGGAAGAAGGGGAGGGATTACTGAGGGAAATGGAAGGAAATGAGGAAGGGGAGGACTTGGTCCAAGAGGCCAGACGGCTTGTAAACAAACGCCGAACCGATGATTTGAATTTTGATGATGGGACTAACAAAAATGTAAAGATTAGAAACATATATAAAAGCAGTTCAATGGAAGGTGAGGATAATAATTTCCAAGGATTTAATGAGGGGGCGGCGGATGCCAACCTCCCCCGACTGGCAAAACTGGAGGAAAAGCTTGAACAAATGACCGAACATTGGGAGGTTAGGTTCGGTAAAATGTCAAAAATTGCTGAAAGGGTTGAAAGATTGGAAGACCTAGAGAAGGCGAACAAGAACTTAACTGATGAAATAGAAGAACTAAAAAGACAGTTAAGAGAAGTAAAAGAGGAGAATGAAGAATTAAAAAGGAACAATAAAGACAATAAAGAAACAATAACAAAAGAGGCACAGGGGTGGAGGAAGATACAGGAAAACAGTAAAGTTGCATTTACTGATATAATTAAACAGCCAATGAAAGAACAAACTGAAGACTCAGTTATCAAAGTGATGAGACAGAAGGAGAATATTGTAAACGACTTAGCAGATAAAAAGAAATGTATAATTATATTAGGAATGGAAGAGAAACATAACCCAGATAGAACCACAAGAATCAAGGAGGAAAATGAAAAAGTAAGTAGATTACTAGAATTAGTTCAAGAAGATGAACCTGAAATAATGAAACAAATTGAAGAGAAGTTTAGACTCGGAAAGTATAGTACAGATAAGACCAGACCAATTAAGATTAAATTCAGATCACAAACAACAGCAGAAAATATCTTAGCAAAAACAGGGAAGTTAGCAGAAAGTGAACAATATAAAAAGGTATGGATAAAAAGAGAGATGAATAAAGAGGAAAGAGAGGAGGAAAAAACGAAAAGGAAAGAAGCTAAAGAAAAGAAAAAACGAGAACAGAACGGAGTCAGAAAAACAAGAATTCTACTGGAGAGTAGTGAATATGAAATTGAAGAAATGGACCATAACAGAAAGAAACAAAAAAGAAACAGAGAATACAATGGAAATAACAGAAAGTTAAGAGTATCCTACACAAATATAGATGGATTAATAACAGGACTAAATGAACTGAACGAGTATCTGAAGGAAAAAGTTCCGGACATAATGGGAATTGTTGAGACAAAATTAAAAGGTACACTACCACCCAACAGCATAGGACACAATGCATATAATTATTGGATTAGAAACAGAGAGATAAAACAAGGGGGTGGAGTTATGTTCCTGACTAAGAAGGATATAAACGTGAAGAGTGTCACATATGGAAAGAACAGAGTAGAGATGATTATGATAGAAATAGAAGACAGAGATAAGAAGAGCAGAAAGTTTGTAATAAACTACGTGCCCCCAAAAACAGCCTCGTGGGAAGAGAGTGAACATAAAAGTATGTTAGAAGACACAAGAATAACACTAAACAAGATAATGGAAGATGGAGGAAGAATAGTTATGATGGACGACTTTAATTGCAAAGAAATCTGCTGGGAAGAGATGACCGTAAAGGGTGGAGAAGACTCATGGGGAAATGTTCTACTTGAGATGATTATTGACCACACAATGACACAATGGATCCAAGAGAACACTAGGTATAGAAATGAAGAAGAGCCATCGAGACTAGACCTAATAATCACATCAGAACCTGAAATAGTGGAAAAGATAGAATACCAGGCACCAATAAGTAAAAGTGACCACATATTGATAGAACTAGAACTAAATGAGAAAAAATACACGAAAAGAAATGAACAATATAGAAAAGGAAGAATGATGTATGAAAAAACAAACTTTGAGAAAATAAGAGAATTCTTTCAAAAAGAAAACTGGGAAGGAATATACAAAGAAGAAACAACAGTGGAAGAGAAATGGAATATTTTGACAAAAATTTATAAAAAAAAAATAAAAAAAATGAGTGGAAAAGTATGTCCCAAGACAAAAACAAGAAAAAGAATATGTAAAATGCTAGTACAACAAAAGTTGTAGGGAGTTAAAAGACAAAAGAGACAAAGGTTGGACCAAATGGAAGAAACACAAAAGGCCTGAAAAATGGAAAATATATACTTGTTATAGAAATGAATATGTACAAACGTGCAGAGAGGAAAAGAGAAAATATGAAAAAGGTGTCATAGAAAAATGTAAAGATCAACCAAAACTATTTTACAGATTCGTAAACAACAAACTGAAAAACAAACAAGATTTGGAGAAATTAAGACAAGGAGGAGTTGAATACACAGAGGAAATTGAGATGGCGGAAATTATGAACAAACATTTTAAATCGGTGTTTACAAGGGAGAACATACAACCTGAAGAGATCGAATGGAAAGAGAAAGCCCCCCCCCCCTATGAAAGAAATAGAAGTAACAAAGAATGAAATAATGAAACAATTGAGTAATCTTGATGTTAGAAAATCGCATGGACCAGATGAAATAGCAAACTGGATTTTGAAAGAATGCAGAAATGAACTGGCAGACAAAATACATAGCATAATAAACAGTTCCTTGAAAGAAGGAAAAGTTCCAGAAGATTGGAAAAAAAAAACAAATATAGTACCTATATATAAAGGGGGAAATAAAGAAGACCCTACCAACTATAGACCAGTCTTTCTAACAAGTACAATAGCAAAAGTATGTGAAAGAATTGTCAAAAGTAGATGGGTAAAATATTTAGAAAAAAAAAAAAAACATGCTAAATCCAAGGCAATTTGGATTCAGACAAGGACGATCATGCGTCACCAATTTAATATGTTTCTATTCAAGGCTAATAGATATAATACAAGAAAGAGATGGATGGGCTGATTGTGCATTTCTAGACCTAAAAAAAGCTTTTGACAAAGCACCACATAAGAAGTTGCTTAAGAAATTAGAAACTGAAGGAGGAATACAGGGCAAACTGCTTAATTGGATGGAAGACTTTTTGCAAGAAAGAAAAATTAGAGTAGTGATAAGAGATAAACACTCAAAATGGGATGAAGTAATAAGCGGTGTTCCACAAGGAACAGTTCTGGCCCCAATAATGTTTGCTATATATATTAATGATATGGATGAAGGAATTGAAAGCTATATGAGCTTTTTTGCAGATGATGCAAAACTATTGAAAAAAGTGAACACGGAAGAAGATTGTGAATCACTACAGAGTGATCTAAATAAAGTACAGGAATGGAGTAGGAAGTGGGAGATGGAGTTCAATACAAAAAAGTGTAGTATAATGGAATTTGGAAAAAGCAAAAACAGAATAACAGGATCATATGAATTGGGAGAAGAAGGAATAAAAAAGGTAGAAAATGAGAAGGACCTGGGAGTCATTGTTATGAATAATATGTCACCTGAGAAACATATAAATAAGATTTTTGGAGAAACTTATAATTTAATAAGAACAATCAAAGTTGCATTTACATACCTGGATGAAGAAATGGTGAAGAAAATTCTAATCACCCTGATAAGACCAAGATTGGAATATGCAGCAACGATATGGTCACCAAGTACAAAAAAAAATGTATAAAAAAAACTTGAAAGAATACAAAGAGCAATTACAAAATTGGCACCAACACTCTCAAAACTATCATATGAAGAGAGACTAGCAAAACTTGAACTACAGACACTAGAGCAAAGAAGAGAGAGAGGAGATTTAATAGCTATTTACAGAATCATGAAAGGCATAGAAATTACTGATAGAGAGAATCTGATAAAATGGGATGATAGAAATACAAGAGAACACGGAAAGAAAATAAAAAAAGACAGCTATAGAAGAGATCTGAAAAAAGAATAGCTTTTCTCACAGAGTAATAGACAGCTGGAACAAGTTAGATGAGAAAGTGGTGTGTGCAAAAACAATACATGAATTTAAAAATAGTTTAGATAAAATGAGATATGAAGACGGGACACCACGAGCATAGCTCCCCTTCCCGTAAAATACAACTAGGTAAATACACACACACACACACACACACACACACATATATATATATATATATATATATATATATATGTGTGTGTGTGTGTGTGTGTGTGTGTGTGTGTGTGTGTGTGTGTGTGTGTGTGATTGAAGGTGGAAAAATAAGTCACGGGTCTAGTTCCGAGTTCCTGAGTTTATTCCTGACCGGTTTCGCTCTATGCTTCTTCAGAGGAATGTGACTCTGGGGTGAAGCTGGCGGTATACATAGTATGAATAGGACCGCGTTCCCTCCTTGGAGGTGGGCTCCGTTTTGTTGTACAATGATTTATAATTACTAATACAATGTAAAATAATTTACAAGTTTAATACAGTGTACAACAATTTACAATTTTTTTGATGTAGCTATTAAAAATGGACGTTAGATACAGCTCCGGTGTGTGTGGAATGTTGACCTAGGGTGTAACAGTGTAAGTAAAGTGGGTGAGTGGTGTAAAAATGTGGAAATCCCGAAAAGTGTCATCAGATAACTTATAAAATAATATAAAGATAACATATGTTATCTTTATATTATTCTATAAGTTATCTTGTGACATTTTTCGGGATTTCCACATTTTTACATCGCTCACCCACTTCACTTACACCCTCGGTCAACATTCCTCAAATTCTGGAAATTTTAGTGTTAGAAAGGTCTCTTTAATAAACCTGCACTCTTTCTAACACTAAAATTTCCAGAATTTCTTTTAGATAATTGCAAACAGCAGGCCGCTAAGATTCGGGAAAGCCGTAGGCAGCAGGACAGCACAACTAGACGTCTCGTGTTGCCAACCGGCGACGTTGCCACCAACCTGACACGTCTTTTAAGAACCACCAACTTGGAAATAGTGTGCCAGACAAGCAGAACAATAAAAGACATCACGAAGACGGAAACACACAACAACCAGACACCGGGCACCAAAGCCGGTGTTTATCGTATTCCGTGTTCAGGATGTGATAAAGTTTACATCGGAGAAACGTCACGCGACCTGAATACACGAATACGTGAACACCGTTACGACGTCAGGCATGATGTCACCACCAATGCATGTGTGACACATAGAAACAAGGAAAATCATCTTATGGACTGGAAGAATGCAGAGCTGCTGATACGGGAACCAGACAAAATCCGCAGGAAGTGTTTAGAAGCAGCAATCATTCAAGGAACGAACACTATTGAACAAAACAGGGGCATGTTTAACATATCTCCTCACATTATTCCCCTAATACCCATGGCCAGCAAAATATTAAATTTATAAACCACCCTTTGTGGACATTTCGCCCACGGACGTTTGGGCCAGCATTCTCATCCTTTCCCAGTGTCCAATCCCCCCACCCTCCTCCTCCTCTTCCTCTTCCTTCCCCCCCCCTTTTCTCTCCCCGTTCCCTCCTTTCCCCTTATTTAATCTCAAGCATTTGTATCTCAACTTGTACTTGAAAAAGCTGTAATAAGCGAAACGTCGTACAAATAAAGGCTCCGTCCTCATATGGTGTTTATCTCGTCAATATATATATATATATATATATATATATATATATATATATATATATATATATATATACAGTATATATATATATATATACATATATATATATATATATATATATATATATATATATATGTGTGTGTGTGTGTGTGTGTGTGTGTGTGTGTGTGTGTGTGTAATTGTAATATACAGGAAGGGAGCTAGAATCCTGTGTTTTTGTCTTTTTCCCCCAGCTATCATTCTTAGATTGGAATTCGTTCATGGCTGTAGCTTGGGCTATACCATCCCATAAGCATGTGATCTATTTCATTTGGTCTCCAAGACATAGTCTCTCTTAGTTTTATCTATTTTTTTTTTTTTTTTTTTTTTTTTTATAGTAGGTCCAGTGCCTTTAATCCCTATGTACGTTTCGTCTATAAGGTTGGGAACCAGTTTAGTCGTGTAAAACCCCAACTAACGAAATTCAAACCTCTTATATGATAATTGGACAAAACCCCAATCACATATAATCTACTACCAAACAAGTGAAGTACCATGCCATAGAATGTTTTATTAATTCATTATCTATCAATATAATCATATGCTGAGTTTCCCATATTCAACCACCGTCAATACCAATTTTGAACTAGCTACGATGAAAGGTGTCAGCAGTGAATTTGGGGACCACGTTGCACTTCAAATCAGGGCTGTGGTGTCGGAGTCGGAGTCGGAGTCGTGGAGTCGGAGTCGGAAGCAATCATGGTCACTGGAGTCGAAAGCAATTACGGTGTCACTGGAGTCGGAGTCGGAGTCGTTAAAGATATACCAACTCCGACTACAGTTATATCTACACTTTATAATACCTTCGTTTAGCCTGTAGAGTTATGCAGTGCACACTCCTTATAAGTAGATTATATATAAAAAAATATTATGAAATGTAATAAATCTCATCGTCTTATCTTCGTGGTCATTCCACTAAACGCCCAAAACGTCCTTGTGCAACGCTGGCTTTGAAATTTATACATAGAGCGATAAACATCCAAAGAATTACTTGAATAAATTAGATAAACACCTCCATTTTACACCTGTTGACACACAGTCACGGGAGCTGTAATATTCCTGTCAAGTTCCATATGCGTCGTTTCCATCACTCCATCAGTTTGGTGGTTTCTCCCACTGCTGTATTGCCAAAGAGAAGGATAATTATGATTTCAACTGTAGACTAACGCAATAACACTATCTCTTCTCTCCTTTCCCCTTCTTTGTCCCCTCTATACTTTTTAACATTGAATTATTGAAATAAGGATATTTAAAGTTGAAAAAAAGTTTCACGTTTCAAACATGTTCAGCTGTATCTTGTATTGTACTCGTATCGATAAGATCGGTTCCAGAACCAGAGTAATGTCCATCGCAATAATCGCATAGCAGTACCAGTATGTAGTTAAATCAAGAGGTACATTAAAGAATCTTTATTTTACTAAATTTTCTTCAATATCCTTTAAAAAAATCTCTACTTCAGTAATAAAGTATTAATGAAGACTCTTCATTGAAGAGATCAAACATAGGAAAGCCACACTATAACATATATCTTTATTCTTTGATATAAACCAGTTATAATGATGTAAGTCTACTCAAGATTGGAGCGTATGTGTGTTGTATAGGCTTTATGAAATAAGTAGTCGGAGTCGGAGTCGGTGCTGCCAAAAATAGAGGAGTCGGAGTCGGTGGTGCCAAAAATAGAGGAGTCGGAGTCGGAGTCGGAGTCGGAGTCGGAGGTTTTGTGTTCCGACTCCACAGCCCTGCTTCAAATCTACTTCTATAACTTGACACAGAGCACCTGACATAAGATCAAAGACCCCACTGTGCAAGTCTTGTGACTCAAGAATTCCGTGGTATACTGAATAGATCTTTCTGTTGGTATGTGTTATCTCAAGGACATCACTCCAGAAAGACTCAAAGATCTTGTCGACCAATTTGATTTTATACTCGCTTTCGGCATCTTCCGTTGTGTTCAATCATTACCTGAAAACTATTGTCAGTTGAAAAGACTCCATCAAAAGCACGCGTGAAAGGTAAACCATTCATTACACTCTCTCACTGGAAACCACCTCTCGAACATCTGGACTGTGACCATGGCTTTGTGAAAGGAACCGACGCTATCTTCCATTGCAGAGCGTAGAAAACTGGAAGAACGACTTACGAAGTTATGAATCTGTGCTCTGTTTGTTTAAACATTCGATTCAGATAGTACTGTTAAAAAAAATCTTTATGATACAAGTTTTTATTTCATGCCTGAATCTTATATATGTAATATTTTGTGCATGATTGGTATCATCTATTCAAATAAACTTACAAATTTACCAAAATGTTTTTATAACGTGTTTGCAGCCGTAAGAGTATTTGATTTTATACGTGGCTGTCGGTAACGTATTCGATTTAAATGAATTATAACTATTTATGAAAAATTTTCATAATGTGAGTTTGCCAACATAAAAGTATTTAAATTTACACTTGACTTTAGTGATTTGTCCTTTGGTGTTCTGTCTGCATATTCTCTGATTTAGAGCGGATCAGGCATTCTATAATTTTTCATGATCTCGTCTATATATAATATATATATAATATATATATATATATATATATATATATATATATATTGTGTGTGTGTGTGTGTGTGTGTGTGTGTGTGTGTGTGTGTGTGTGTGTGTGTGTGTGTGTGTGTGTGCATATATGTATTTGTATGTGTGTATAATTTACCATGGTCTTGGATCACATATTGAACTTGTCGACAGCTATTACCCTCCCGGATGATAACTCAGAGCTTATATATGGCCCGATCTATAGGTAATACTAATTGATTGATTAATGGCTAATAAAGTAACCTTGCAAACACTCAATCAAGCGCTCACACGCGCGCATGCACGCACACAACTCCTTGCTGTGATTCTTTCCAACCCTAGGCGGAGATCGAACTCAACCTCTTAGAGGTGTGTGTGTGTGTGTGCGTGCGTGCACGTATGTGTGTGTGTGTGTGTGTGTGTGTGTGTGTGTGTGTGTGTATGTGTGTGTGTGTGTGATTCAGAGCTCATATAGCCCAATTTATATGTGTGTGACCTTGCACACACATACACCCAACTCCTTGCTCACTAATGTTGGAGTGCCGGCTCGCGGTGCAGCAATGCTGCATTTTCTTCGGCTCTGGGCAGGACTCGAACCCGGATCGCTGAATTAGCTGCCCAGAAGAATACCAGTGCACCGTTGATCCGTGTTATGTGTGTACGCGTGTGTCATTCTGACTACAAATAAAATGGTTATTTGTTTCGCTTGACAGATACGAATCTTTCAAGTTGTAAATATAAGAACATGAGAATAAAGGAGACTGCAAGAGACCATAAGGCCTACACTAGGCAGCTCCGTATCCATCACCACCTGTCATTCCCATCCATAAAGTTGTCTAATCGTTTTGGTTACTAAGTTTATTCCATTCATCGACCACCCTATTAGTAAACCAATTCTTGCCTATTTCCTTCTTAAATCTAAATTTGTCCAGTTTATCCCCATTACTGCGAGTCCTGCCCTGTTGTTTTATTATGATGACCTTGTTTGAATCACCCTTGTTATAGCCTTTGATCCACTTGAATACTTCTATTAGATCACCCCACACTCTGCGTCTTTCCAGAGAGTGTAAGTTTAGGTGCCTAAGCCTCTCTTCGTAAGGCAAATTTCCGAGTCCATGTATCATTTTGTCATTCTTCTCTGTACTGATTCTTGTGAATTTATGTCCATTTTGTAGGACGGAGACCAAAACTGTACCGCATAGTCAAGGATGGGTCTAACTATCGCTAGATAGAGTTTAATAATTACGTCTGCACTTCTATTCGTTAGCGTCCTAGCAATGAAGCCTAATGCACTGTTAGCTTTATTTCTGGCGCTAATGCACTGCTTCCTGGTTTTAAGGTCCGGACTCACCAGAACTCCCAAGACCCTCTCGCACTCAGATTTTTCTAAAAACGTGTTATCTAAGCTGTATCTATTTTCGGGGTTGTGTAACCCTACTTTTAACAGACAAACAGACAATGTAGCATTTCATGTTCCCAGTCGATATTAAAAGAAATGTATATTTAATTTAATTGCAATGTAGATCCAAAAGATGCAATTATAATACCACATTCAAATCGATACTAAACCCAGCTAGGACACTGCATGGTATGCTTGAGTTAAAGTATGATTACATTATGTCACGACTTCATACCCGTCAAGCTAATATGATGTCTTGCTGTAAGATTTTGCGTTGGAGAACATAAGTTTGTGTATAAAAAGGTAATTAAGCCATAAGATCTTTTTTCATTCAATATTTATGTTTCATAACAAATGCAGAATGAAAACACAATGTAAACACATGACACCATGAACACCACATAATGAAAAAAGTTCTCTTTACTTCTTGTAAACAGTGCTTCGTGATCTGATTGTGAAACTCCTTGTCATGTTCCCATTGAGGCTGGTATCGCCCAAAGTACAACCATGGCTTTTTCGCAGTAAATTTCGACGCCATGCTGACCGTGACGATAGGACTGTTTGCAAAGGTTCTTATAATTACTTGAAAAGGTGAATTTATTTCAAATTGTTCAAAACAAGCATTAAAAAACACATCGCATGCAGAGAAAAAGCGTAAGATTTTCAACTTACGCCGTAAGATTTGAAAATCATAAAAATTACATAAGACTTACGCAAAAAACGTAAGACTTGACTGGTATGCGTCCTTAGCGTGAATAGAATCACGTGGTTGTGCTGTGTCACGCCCTTGTATGAATAAAGTCTCCTGTTTATATTTTTTAAGGCATGCCTTGCGTGAATAAAATGTGTATATCATAATGTGTACTTCATAAAATGTGTACCATTGCGCAATACCTGTCTGTTGGGATGCACGTACTGTCAGATGAAGCCAAGCTCAGAAACGTTATATAATTTGGCGCGAAAATTTATTCTGCTTTCCCATTAGAGGTGTTTTACTTTGGATATGTTTTGGCATCCCGGGAAACGGAAGCACCCATTCCCGGGCTATAAAAGGCAAAGCAGAGAGCGACCCGAAAGAGTCAATAGAAAAGAAACTACAGAGAGGGAAGAGAACAGAGAAGACAAGAAAAGAAGCAAACGTCCAGGGCTCATCTAAATCTACGTATAATTGTTTCTACATTCGTCGATTACGACAACTCAACTAAACAAGTTCTTTGGACCACAACGATTGTCCAATCGCCACGCTAAGTACAACGCCTTCGTGGTTTGTTTTTTTTCGAATTGTTTTGGGTATCTCCAGACTGCTGCTGAACTAAATGACTCTCTGTCCGTCTGTCTGTCTGTCTCTCTCCCTCTCTCTGTTTTTCTCGACTACGTAACATCAACAAATCTCTTACGTGTTCCCGACTACCAGAAGATTCCCTTACCAAAAGTCATCGTACATCAGTCTTTCTTCAAACAACCCATTTGTTCCCGAGATCTGAAGAGCGGACGAAACAGCTTTCCGTTGTTGCGACTTCTAGCAACCAGAATCAAGACTCGCGTACACCATAATCAAGACTTCATTTCGCCCGCCTGTTCTTACGTGCTGCATACATGAGCACACCCAGCCACTCTACTTGGTAATTGTCCATTTATAATTCATGTAACATTTATTGTTATTCTCTGTTACTCTATGTCCATATATGCTGTATGTGTTATTTTATTCATGTAAATAATATCTAATTTTAACGAAGAGTTTAATCATACTGCCTAATCTCTCTGTCACTCGTCCGAAACTGCGCAAGGCCTTATTTGTTTATTTATTCATTTTTTCTCTCGTGTAGCGACTAGCCTGGCTCATAGGTGGGTCGTGATACATGTGTATATATGTATATATAAATATATATATATATATATATATATATATATATATATATATGTGTGTATCTATATATATAAGAACATAAGAATGAAGGAGACTGCAAGAGACCACAAGGCCTACGCAACTCCATATCCATCACCACTTCTCATTCCCATCCATAAAGTTGTCTAACCGTTTCTTTAAACAACTGATAGTTTCAGCGCTCACTACATGGTTACTAAGTCTATTCCATTCGTTCATCACCCCAGTAGTAAACCAATTCTTACCCATTTCCTTCTTAAATCTAAATTTATCCAGTTTAAATCCATTACTGCGAGTCCTGCCTTTTGTTTTGATATGATGACCTTGTTTGCATCACCCTTGTTAAAGCCTTTAACCCACTTGAACACCTCTATTAGATCACACCACACTCTACGTCTTTCCAGAGAGCGTAAGTTAAGATGCCTAAGCTTTTCTTCGTAAGGCAAATTTCTGAGTACATGTATCATGTTGGTCATTCTTCTCTGTACTGATTCTAGTGAATTGATGTCCATTCTGTAGGACGGACACCAAAACTGTACCGCATAGGTAACAATCGCTAGATAGAGTTTGATAATTACCTCTGCTCTTCCATTCGTTACCGTCCTAGCAATGAAACCTAATGCTCTGTTAGCTTTATTCCTGGCGCTAATGTACTGTTTCCTAGATTTAAGATCTGGACTCACTAGAACTCCCAAGTCTCTCTCGCACTCAGTTTTCTCTAAAAGCGTGTTATCTAAGCTGTATATATATATATATATATATATATATATATATATATATATATATATATATATATATATATATATATATATATATATATATATATATATATATATATATATATATATATATATATGAACATAAGAATGAAGGAGACTGAAGGAGACCATTTGGCCTACACTAGACAGTTCCATGTCCATTACCACCTATCATCCCCATCCATAAAGTTGTCTAATCGTTTCTTAAAACAACTGATAGTTTCAACGCTCACTACATGGTTACTAAATCTATTCCATTCATTGACCACCATTTTAGTAAACCAATTCTTGCCTATTTCCTTCTTAAATCTAAATTTGTCCAGTTCAAATACATTGTTTCGAGTCCTGCCCTGTTATCTTAGTATGATGACCTTGTTTGCGTCACCCTTGTTAAAGCATTTGATCTACTTGAATACCTCTATCAGATCATCCCGCAATCCTCGTCTTTTCAGAGAGTGTAAGTTAAGGTGCCTAAGCCTCTCTTCGCAAGGTAAATTTCTGAGCCTTTGTATCATTTTGGTCATTCTTTTCTGCATTGATTCTAGTGAATTGATGTCCATTCTATAAGGCGGAGACCAAATCTGTACCGCATACTCAAGGATGGGTCTAACTACCGCTAGAGTTTAATAATTACCTCTGCACTTCTATTCGTAACCGTCCTAGCAATGAAAACTAATGCTCCGTTAGCTTTATTCCTGGCGCTAATGCGCTGTTTCCTGGATTTAAGGGCCGGACTCACTAGAACTCCCAAGTCTCTCTCCCACTCAGTGTAAGAGGCTGGTAGATAAGCTGGTAGAAAGAGAGATAGAAGATGAGTGTTAAATGTTTATGGTTTCATTGTTTATAAACAACACAACCCGAAGGCGAGTGAGTTGTATAAGTTTGCTCTCCGCCTTAAGTTTATAAACAATGACCGGGGACCCATTGCTGACTTGTAGAATTTTGTAACCTAAGTGATATATACAGAGATTCGAGATTGCTTAAGTAAACAATATTGCCAATAGACTTGTGACAACGAATCTGATTGGAGAAAGGGTGGAGGAGGAGAAAATTCAATTGGTTCACGATAGTAAGATCACGCCCTTTGGGGCAGGATCTTAGATATAAAGTTAAAGATCTTTGGACTAAAGAAATCATTATGTCACTGCAAAGGTTATCTAGGACCTAACGTATGTGTTCACGGGGGATTCCTTGAATGTACCTCAGAGCAGCACGCTGTATAAGAATTAACGAAAAAAATCTAACTTCCAATAGCCCTAGACAAAAAATTATACTGAAGGAAAATATTTGATTTAAACGGAACTTAAATGGGTGATTGGTGGCCTACCGACTAAAATATGTGAAACAACGACAGTAATAAGAAGTGGAAGTGACGAATGACAATAGTGAAAGGCGGATAAAATTCAATTTTTTCTAAAAATGTATTATGTAAGCTATATCTGTTTTCGGGATTGTGTAGCCCTACGTTTAATACGCTACACTTAGAGATATTACACCGACCATGTGAACAATTTGTTAAGATCATCCTGCAGATTCTCGGCGTCGTCTCCTTACCTAACATCACTATTAATCCCGTTGTCCAAGTCGTTTATGTACATAATGAACAATAAAAGACCCAAAAATGAGTCCTGGGGAACACCACTAGAAACACTCCCCCAATTGGATTTTACACCATTTATGGTGACCCGCTGTTTTCTGTCACTGGTCCAAGCTCTAATCCATTCTAACACTCTTCCTCTTATGCCATGGGTTTTGATTTTATTTAGTAGTCTCTGGTGGGGCACCTTGTCGAACGCTTTGCTAAAGTCAAGGTAAATAACATCGTAACTACCATTGTTATCTGACGCCTTATATACGTTAGTATAAAAATATAGAAGATTAGTCACACATGACTTACCCTTGGAGAAACCATGCTGTGAGTCACGCATCAAATTATGTCTCTCGACGTGATCTCTGAATCAAAAAACTATTACTGATTCAAGCATTTTACCTATAACTGATGTCAAACTGATTGGCCTGTAGTTGCATATATATGATTTATCTCCCTTTTTGAAAACAGGAACAACGTTTACCTGCCCCCAAGCAATAGGCACAAAACCAGTGTCTACACACACACACACACACACACACACACACACACACACACACACACACACACACACACACACACGGAAAGAAAATCAAGAAAGACAGCTATAGAAGAGATCTGAAAAGAACAGCTTTCCTCACAGAGTAACAGACAGTTGGAACAAGTTAGATGAGAAAGTGGTGTGTGCAAAAACAATACATGAATTTAAAAATAGTTTAGATAAAATGAGATATGAAGTCGGGACATCACGAGCATAGCTCCCCTTCCCGTAAAATACAACTAGGTAAATACAACTAGGTAAATACACATACAGAACGGAAGAGAAATGAGGGTGGTACTTAGAGACAAGAACTCCATTTGGGAAGATATGATAAGTGGAGTTCCACAAGGCTCTGTATTTGTTCCGATAATGTTTGCTATTTATATAAATTATATGGATGAAGGTTTGGGATATTATATAAATTTCTTTGCAGATGATGCGAAAATACTCAGGAGAGTAGGTACAGAGGAAGACTACAAATCTTTTCAAGAAGACCTAGACAAACTGGAAATGGAGTCAGAAGTGCAAAATGAACTTGAACATAAAAAAATGTAGCATAATGGAATTTGGAAAAAACAAAAATAGAATATCATGTTAATATAAGATTGCTACAAAGGAAGTAAAAAAAGTAAGCTCGGAAAGGGACCTAGAGTACTATCTCAAATAACATGACACCAGACAAACACGTCAATAAATTAGTCGGAGAAACTTTAAACTTATTAAGATCAATGAAAGTAGCCTTTGATTACATGGATGAAGAAATGGTTAAGAAAATACTAGTTACACTGATAAGACCAAAATTGGAATACGCTGCGACACTATGGTCACCTAGTTCCAAAAAATATATAAAGAAACTAGAAAGAATTCAAAGAGCAACGACAAAGGTGGCACCAGCACTCTCCAATTTGACATACGAACAATGATTGGATAAACTAAATCTTCCAACCCTGGAAAAAAGAAGAGAAATAGTTGATTTGCTGGCCATCTACAGAATTATGAAAGGGATGGAAATTCTTGATAGAGATGACTTACTAATGTGGGACAGAAGAAAAAGAAGAGGACACGAGAAGAAACTTAAGAAGGACAGTTACAGAAGAGATCTGAAAAAGAATAGCTTCCCACACAGAGTGATAGATATCTGGAACAAACTGAATGAGGAAACAGTGAGTGCTAAAACTACATGACTTTAAGAACAAACTGGATGCGGAAAGATACAAAAGCGGGTTACTACGAGGATAGCTCTCTTCGCGTAAAATACAACTAGGTAAACACTGGCTTTGAGTGTAACGTTTCTGCAGCAGAATTCATCTTTATTCGAGCTTTAGTGTCGGTTACAGCTGCGTAATTACTTCCGTGGTTGTGCTGCACGTTAACTACTGGTTCTGTCATTTCTATTGTTATGACGCTTCCTTTACAATTACTATTCTTCTTCTTCACATATTCCCATCTTATGCTGTTATTTCTTGCGTACTGCTTGGTGTAAAAACAGCCACCCAACGATAGGTTATAGCTTCCTCTTGACGTTCTTATAATTTCGTGTTGCATGATTGAACATAATATAAGAACATAAGAATAAAGGAGACTGCAAGAGACCATAAGGCCTACACTAGGCAGCTCCGTATCCATCACCACCTGTCATTCCCATCCATAAAGTTGTCTAATCGTTTTTTAAAACAACTGATAGTTTCAGCGCTCACTACATGGTTACTAAGTTTATTCTATTCATCGATCACCCTATTAGTAAACCAATTCTTGCCTATTTCCTTCTTAAATCTAAATTTGTCCAGTTTATACCCATTACTGCAAGTCCTGCCCTGTTGTTTTATTATGATGACCTTGTTTGCATCACCCTTGTTATAGCCTTTGATCCACTTGAACATTTCTATTAGATCACCCCACACTCTGCGTCTTTCCAGAGAGTGTAAGTTTAGGTGCCTAAGCCTCTCTTCGTAAGGCAAGTTTCTGAGTCCACGTATCATTTTGGCCATTCTTCTCTGTACTGATTCTAGTGAATTGATGTCCATTCTGTAGGACGGAGACCAAAACTGTACCGCATAGTCAAGGATGGGTCTAACTATCGCTAGATAGAGTTTAATAATTACCTCTGCACTTCTATTCGTTAGCGTCCTAGCAATGAAGCCTAATGCACTGTTAGCTTTATTTCTGGCGCTAATGCACTGCTTCCTGGTTTTAAGGTCCGGACTCACCAGAACTCCCAAAACCCTCTCGCACTCAGATTTTTCTAAAAACGTGTTATCTAAGCTGTATATATTTTCGGGGTAGTGTAGCCCTACGTTTAACTGTCTCAACTGACTATGGTAAAGTCTGCCCAAAACTTCGCATATTTATACTGTTTCATTCGGTTCGTGATAGATGGTCAGAGCTATGTCAGGTCATGTGGGAGGACAGAAAACTTTCATGTGAGGTCAATATCGAAGTCAGCCGTCAGCCCAGAGTTCATTGACGGGGTTAGGGGGTCTATAAATAGGTTGTGTTACGGTGGGAGGTATGAACCTGGTACAATTACACAGTAAGCCCAGAGGTAAATGACGGAATACGTGGTCTAGGTTGTAACTATACATCATTATTGCAAAGTACTGTGACTTTTTAAAACTGCAGTGTTATCATGAGATAAGAATAAGGAAAAAATCAGCGTAGGGAATCTAAGGGGTTTTGTCTAGTGGGATTGCTTTCTGGATTGTAAGGTGTTACATCCCGGATTATGACTAAATAGATTTTATTATGGGCACAAATGTCCTCATGTAATATACATTTTTGTGCTAGTTTTAGTTTCTTGAACTTGATGACAATCGTGTGAATGGAGTATTGCCTGGTGCATGAAATGATATGAAGAGAAAGAGCGCTAAGATAATAGGGAAACAAATGAATGTGCAATGGCTCGCTACTTCTCCTATAAGGGAGAACATTTATTATATAGTTTAGTTTATGTTGAAACTGAATAAATGTGTAATTTATTCAATGGAGGTAGTAATTATGAATAACATTTAAGGCTTAGTTGATGTGTGTGTTTTATTTCAGTGAATTGTGATGAAGATGTTGATACTTTTTTTTTTTTTAAGGCTTTCGACCTATAAGGGGGTTATTAAGCCTGGTGTGAAGTTGTTCAGTTGTTTTTTCGTTCTTTTGCGTATGTACGTTCTTCTGTTTTGTGTCTCATTCGTACCGAATTTTTATACCGTACTACAGGGTTTCCTAACCCTGGGGTAAATTACCCCATTGGGGGTAATGGTCCCATATTTTTGGAGGGTAATGGATGTTCTGTGTGAGAAGAGGTAGCCTGACCAAGTCAATCAGTTTAACTCTCTCCAATTACATATATATCACTACACTCATTTGTGTTGGATCCTTAAATATATACAGCCAATAGCGGGCTATATAGCCCATGCAGTTCATCAGGTGACATCGAAAACAAACATCCGATATTAACGGGTATATGCTCAATGGGGTAATTGATAACTGCGAAATTGAATTTTTGGGGTAATCATTTCGAAAAGGTTGGGAAACACTGCCGTAGTAGATCGCTTCTATCTTCACTCACAATTGGCCAAACTTCGGTCCTGTCCTGGTTGGACAAGCTGAGACGGGATAGTAAAGGGTAGCCTACCCTATATGTTTGGCTAATGTGTAGAATTTGTACTCAAATGAATATTTAGAAAATGTATTGGATTTTATTGTTATATATAGTCAGTTGTGATTTTAGGATAATCAGTTGAATGATTTTCCGCTTTGTTTAGAATCATATTGCATGAAAACTACAGCAATATTCAGCATTGATTGGGTTTATTTTCTTTATATAACTAGGTGTTATTGTAATCAGTTGAATAATTTTGCTTTGTTTGAAATATTATTGCATTAAAGCTGCAACGATATTCAATAGCTTTGTGGCCTATGGTGAAGTTCTCTGGATCCATTTTCTATGAGCGAGACTATCCAGCCTAGACCACTATTTGACTCAATTTATCATCTCGAATCGGGGTTCTGAGTAGAAAAAAAGAGAAGTTTGCCAATAACAATACAATGGAAAAAACAAACAAAAATGTGTTGTTAACATTATTAAACAAAGGCAAATTGAATGAAAAACAAATTGGCGAATACAACACATGCATGAGACGTACGAGTACTGTAGCTCGGTCAAACGCAGCGTTGCATGCCTTGACGAAGTTTAATTTTATCCGTGGGTTAGGTAATTTAATTTGATGTCCAAAGGTCGCGGTAGAGGGAATATTATGGGATAACACACACACACACACACACACACACACACACACACACACACACACACACACACACACACACACACACACACACACACACACACACACACACACACACACACACACACACACACACACACACACACACACACTAAAAATAGTTTAGATAAAATGAGATATGAAGACGGGAAACCACGAGCATAGCTCCCCTTCCCGTGAAATACAACTAGGTAAATACAACTAGGTAAATACACACACACACACACACACACACACACACACACGACTTGACGGCGCAATGGTAGAGTTCTCGGCCGCCACTACGGCGGTCCGGGTTCGAATCCCACCCAGGGTTGAAATAATTTCAGTATCGCTGCAAAGCGAGTTGTTACTCCAACTCTCATGGGCGGGGAGTTGGGTGTGTGTGCCTGTAAGGTCACAACATTACCCATAGATCGGTCATATATGAGCTCTGAGCTCTCTTCCGAGAGGGAAATAGCTGTCGATTACGAGTCCAACACGTGATTCAAGACCATGGTGAATCACACACACACACACACACACACACACACACACACACACACACACACACACACACACACTCACACACACACACTCACATGCATGTTGGAGGACTGAGAGACAAAATATTAGATTAAAGACTTTTTGAAGGAGAGATATATGAGGACAGTTGTAAAGGACGAGATGTCAGGCTGAGAGCAGTAACGAGCGGAGTTCCACAAGATTCAGTGCTTGCACCAATAATGTTTCTTGTCTATGTTAACGACATGATGGGAGGAACAACAAGTTATGCCAACGTGTTTGCAGTTGATGCAAAAATCATGAGAAGAGTGAAAAATGAGGAGGACAGTAGAATGTTGCAAAAAGATCTACATACTATTTTT
Organism: Oratosquilla oratoria; assembly: GCF_046742065.1. Classification (NCBI taxonomy): domain Eukaryota; kingdom Metazoa; phylum Arthropoda; class Malacostraca; order Stomatopoda; family Squillidae; genus Oratosquilla; species Oratosquilla oratoria. The sequence goes on from NW_027467713.1 coordinate 3,780,925, forward strand.
GCATGGAACCAAGAATGGGAAATAGAGTTCAATACCTTGGGAAACGAACAGATTACAAAAGCAAAAGAGGAGAAAGTCTTGGGAGTCTTGATAAAAGACAACCTGGCTCCTGACAGACCTACCAGAGGGATTGTGGGAGAGACATAAGGACTACTACAGAAGATTAAACTTACGTTCCACTATATGGATAAAGAGATTATGAAAAAAATCATCGAAACCCTGATACGTCCAAGACTGGAATATGCGTCGGTAGTATGGTCCTCATACAGAGTGAAGGATATAAACAAAATTGAGAGATTACAAAGGGCAGCGACCAAACTGGTCTCCATCCTGACAGATAAACCATATGAGGAAAGAGAAAAAATACTGGGTCTACCAACTTTGAGAGATCGAAGAGAAAGCGGCGACATGATTACATTGTTCAGGTCACTAAAGGGGATAGATTGTATTGAAAGAAGAGATCTCCTGATTAAAGATGAGAGGGCTTTAAGAGGTCATGGAAGTAATTAAGAAAGACCACATGTCTGTAGGATGTGAAGAAATACAGTTTTCCATATATGTAGATATGTGGAATAGTTTAGAAGGTGATATTGCCAAAGCTCAAACAATCCACGAATTCAAATCTAAATATGATAATTGGAAATCATAGATATTAAGTTGGAACCGTATATGAATTTGAGTCTAGGTATGTTAGAAAGTTAGAGAATAGGAGACAAGCCAATGAGCATTGCTCCTTCCCTGTATACTACAATTAGGTAAATACAATTAAGTAAATACACACGCACAGTCACACGCATGCGCACACACACACACACACACACACACACACACACACACACACACACACACACACACACTTAAGGCTCGATGGTATGGTGGTGGTAATGCGCTCGACCATTAATTCAGCTATGCGAGTTCGAGTCCCGCCCAGGGCTGAAAAATTCAGCATTACTTAACTGCGAACAGACATTCCAACTTTGGTGAGGAAGGAATTGCGCACCTATGCATGTGTGTGTGTGTGATTCTTGGATTACGTGATCGATAGTCATTCCCCTCCCAAATAAGAACTCAAAGCTTATATACAGTACATGGCCCAATCTATTGATAATGCTGTTACCTTACACTCAAACACACGCACGCACATACATACACGCACGCACATACATACACGCACGCACATACATACACGCACGCACGCACGCACACACACACACACACACACACACACACACACACACACACACACACACACACACACACACACACACACACACACACACACACACACACACACACAGTAGTGGCAGTTGGTAGAGTTCCCGGCTGCCACTACGGCGGTCCGGGTTCGAATCCCGCCCAGGGCTGAAATAATTTCAGTATCGCTGCGTTACAGGTTGTTACTCCAACTCTCATGGGCGGGGAGTTGGGTGTGTGCGTGTGCGTGTAATGTCACAGCATTACCCATAGATCGGTCATATACGAGCTCTAAGCTCTCTTCCAAGAGGGAAATAGCTGTCGATCACGAGTCCAACACGTGATCCAGGACCATGGTGAAAGACCATGTTGAATCACACATCCACACATCCACACACACACACACACACACACACACACACACACACACACACACACACACACACACACACACACACACACACACACACACACACACACACACACTCCCCGCCACACTCTCGTGGGCGGGGAGTTGGGTGTGTGTGTGTGTGCAAGGTCATAGCATTACCCATAGATCGGACCTACGAGCTCTGAGCTCTCTTCCAGGAGGGAAATAGCTGTCGATCACGAGTCCAACACGTGATCCAAAGACCAAGTGAATACACGCACCTAGGTTGTATTAAAAGGGAAGGGGGATATTTGTGGATGCCCGTGATAATCTAATATAGTAGAAAAGGTGAGTATTGAAGAAAATGAAAATGAACCGAAACAGACCAGGAAATGGTGATGGGGTTGAACCCAAGTAAATATTGGAAGAGCAGAGATCCTTACTGGCACAATACCGAAGCGTAGCGAAAGCATCGAAATACCATTGGGTGTTTTAAAGTATGATGAACAAAGATTTTTTTTCCTGGATTTAATAAATATGACCGAAGATGGAGTAGAATTATAGATATAGAAAAGATGAGATCATGGAATCAAGAGATTATGGAGCCAAAGAAAGAAATCCTCCACCTAAAGAATGAGTAAAACGAAACCTACGAAGAACCGAGGGACTTAAAGAAGGAAAATGCGGAAATAAATAACTATGTAAGTGAACTGAAAAAATAATTAATAAAAATAAAAAGTGAAAATGAAAGAATGAAAAACTAAAATACCTCCAATAGTGAGACCTTAAAAAAAGTGAATTAACAAATTAAAGCGGTGACCGAGAAGGTTGAACGAAATATAGGAAAGGAAGACTTTCAGAAAATCAGAAAAAAACTGAAAAAGGAACAAGAAAGCCAAGAGATAGCTTTCAAAGAAATTATCCAACAACAAATGCAGGAGAATACCAAAGACACAGTTATCTAAATAATTAAAGAGAAAGAAATTTGGGTTAGAGAGACAATAGACACAAAAAAAGGGCATAGTAGTACATGGTATAAAGGAAAATATAACCTAGTTAGGTAATTGAGAGAAAAAGAAAAGAAGGAAATAGAACAAAAAAAGCAGTACAAGACGAAGAACAAGAAATAGAAAAGGAAATAGCAGTGCATAGAGTGGAACAATACTCAAAAGAAAAAATCTATCTCTAAAGATTAAATTAAGGTCACAAATGGTAGCAGAAGTATTAGCAAAAGCAGCAAGGTTAGTAACTAGCAAAAACTATAAAAGTATATGGATAAAAAAAGAAATGAACAATGAGGAAAAAGAGAATACAATAAGAAGTGAAGCTAAAAAAGAAAAAAGAATGGAGATAGAAAAAGAGTTCTATTGGAGAGTACTAGATATGAGGCTGAGAAAATGGTATATTAAAAAAAGAAATGAGAACAGAATGAGATAGGAAAGAAAATTAAGTGACTTGTACTAACAGGCTGTTTGATCTCAGGATTAAATTAACTAAATGATTATCTGTCAGAAGGAAAACCAGATATAATGGGAATTGTGGAGACAAAATTAAGGGGTCTATTACCACCACATATTGTTGGACATGGATTATATAATCACTGGATCAAAAAAATAGAGGAGAAACAGGGTGGAGTCATATTTTTGGCTAAGAAAAACTTTAATGTGACGAAGTTTTTAGAGGGAGAAAACATGATAAAAGTTGAAAAGTAGAAAATTTGTGTGACTTAAGTGCCTCCCAAAACGGGTTCTTGGAAAGAGAGCGATTATTCTAAAATGTTAGAGGATACAAGCCATTCATTAAATGAGATGCTGAAGGATGGAAGAAACGTAGTAATTATAGGAGATTTTAACTGCAAATAAATATGTTGGGAAGAGATGATAGAGAAAGGTGGAGAGAACCTTTGGGGAAATATACTACTTGTCATAACTATAGAATATACAATGACACAATGGGTAAAAGAAAATACCAGATATAGAAATAATGAAGAACCGTCGAGACTAGATCTAATATTTACATCAGAGCCTGAAATTGTGGATAAAATTGAATACAAGACACCATTTGGGAAGAGTGACCACATACTACTTGAGTTTGAACTAAAAGAGGAAATATATATGGAAAGAAATTAAAAATACAGACTTCGGAAAATTGATTAAACTTCTTTCAAAAAGCAAATTT